>NC_134366.1:6215799-6523160 GCF_035582795.1 Mycteria americana | reverse complement strand
AACTCGAGTGAGATGTTATAGGGCAGGTTAGATGCTGGTGGGTAGACTAACAAAAGTGGAATGTTATTGCTAAAATCTGGCTCCTTCCAAAAAACCCGTAACGTTGTCAAAGCCTTGAATTTCGTCTGCTAGTTTCAGACATTCCAGCATATGCTTCTTATTTTGTTTTTAATACTTACAGTCCATCCAGAGACAATTCATGGCAACTGTGGCTATTGTAACACTATATAAAACACAGGGTTTGATGACAACTGATATGAAGTGTGATTGGAAAAAATAATGCCCCCTGGTAATGATAATATTTCCTGCTCAGATTGGTCTCACGATAATAGGCCTGCTCCAGTGGTGTTTTCAGAGTTATACACAGGACTCTGGTATTACATTACAGCTGCTGCCTAGTTATACATCCGTGTGAATAGGAGGGAATAAATGCACATGCAGAAATACCAGAATGTCTGAAAACGGGGGCCAAACAGCAACAATTTCTTGTTTGACTCTTGGGGGGTGGGTGAAGCATTGTCTGTGCGGACCCGACTGACCAGGGAAGCATCTTGCCTTATTTCAAGGAGAAAAGAGCTGCAGCGTCCGGAGCATGTCCCCAGGGCACCCCGGGCTCTGCAGCCCCCTGCCCTACCCCAGCAGCCAGCCTTGGCGAGCTCGTCCTTGGGAGCTTGGCAGCCTGGCTCCGGAGGTCAGAAATAGCCTGGAGCAGGAAGCTTTGCTTTCAAAGGGGAGGGTGGATGTGGATGAGAAGCAGAGCTGCTCTGGATGGAGGGGGGAGAGGGGGGCCGAAAACCTGCCCGATGGATGAGGTTGCGGATGGTTCGCTTCATCCTGTTCCAAGAGGAAACACGTTTGGATCCTTTGTTGTAGCTCTGCAAGCAGTCCGGCTGGCCGGCTCGGGGGGTTTATTCTCGTGGAGGAGCAGAGCCATCGCTGGCTCAGGATACCAGCGCTAATATGAGCCTGTTTATCTTGGGTTTCCCCATCTCATCCTTCTCACTCCACGGCACTTAATTACAGCAGTGCCAGCAGAGCTAGGGACGGGCTCTGGTTTGTGCCCTCTGGCTTTTAGCATTTAAATCCTCACTCTTTCCAAAGGGTTCCAGGTTTCAGAGGTCAGTGGGTGTAAGGAGAGGAAGATGAGGGACTGGTTTACTTGGCCACAAGTGCACGAATGTCTACGTTGGTGAAAAACATGCCCGAGAGACCGGCGCTGCAGGGCTGGGACACGGCGAGGATCCTGGTTTTATCCACTGGCTTTCTGTGACCTGCAGCAAATTCCTTCCCAGATTAAAGGCCTAAATCAGTGGATGTCAGATAAGGGCACCTCCTCACCGTTTCTGTGTCTGAATCCGGCCCTGCATGGCAGTGAGGTTTGCTGTAAGGCTGCACACTCGCTGCGGCTGCAGGTTGGACATCGAAGCCCAATGCGTGGCTTGTGCGAGCCTTGGGCAGCGTGGAGCATTCAAAGCTGATTCCTGCTGTTGAAGGTGACCGCAACAGCCCTCAGGAGACAACTGCAGCTGGAAAAGTTCTCCAGAAAAGATGTGAGCAAAGGAGAAATTCATGAAGGAGGGAAAAAAAAAAAGTGAAAGATACTTTTATTAAGAACATGGGGGAGGTGTTTCGGCTCTTTCAACCTCATTTCTGCCCCACACAGCAAAACTGGGAGCAAATGAGGGTAAAATGCCCTGGTTTTGAGGCTGGTGGGAATCCTGGGACCTGTGAAACTGGGCTGTAGGATTTCACCTCCAGAAAGCAGGGATGCCTCAAAGACCCCCATGCCAGGGAAATGTGCTACCAACAAGAAGGAACAAGACGATGCTTATACATGCAGAGTCCCTCAGAAATTCAGAGGCCTTGGACTCGGTGGCCCGAGACCGCATATCTGGCAGTTATCTAAGCAGGGGGATGTACAACAAAGTTGGCAAATAAGATCTGATCTTGCTCAGAGAGAGAGGGAACTGAGTCACCCAGATACACATTAACATCAAGGGGAAACTTCAAAGAGGCCAAGAAATTCAGGATCAAGGACTCCAAGGAAATATCTTCAAAGGCTGAGCAATCTGACCCTGGGGCTGGGAAGAGTGCTAGTGTCCACCCTCCGCAGCGCGACGGCGGAAGGGGAAATTATGCAACTCTCAAAAGTCTGCAAACATGAGCAAAGACACGTGGAAACTGGTATCGTTCAAGACGACTGGCGTCACGCCTTGGGAGCGAAACCAGCTGAGGTCCCCACTGCTCTCATGAGGGAGCGGACAGGGCTTTTTCTTGCCAAATCCCAGTGGCCTGGCGTGAGCCTTCAGCTCTGTGTCACAGATATTGGTAGTGAAATTTCCAACTGGGTTTTTATTCTTCCCAAACTGTCTTTCGCAATCGCTTCCCCGCTCTGTAAATTGTGTCGAGCTGCTGCTGTGGAAGGACCCTTGGTTCCCATCTGAGCAATGCCGTGCAGGGACAGCGAGCGTGCGGGGCACTGAGGGGAGTGACTCACACGTGGGGTCTTCCTAGGTTATTTCACGTCCCTCTCCAGAGAAGCATGTTGCAGAGTTGATTACCACACTGTGTCTGCCTTTGGTTTTGATCTCAGAGGTTTCCTTCAGCCTGAAGTGGAAGATACCTAGTGCGAAGGGATGCAGTTTTCTCTAGGTTTGTTGGCCAATGTCATGGAAGCTCATTTGTCCGTTGAGGATCCCAATCCTGTTGCAAGCCGTGGCATTTCAACAGGCTTTGGGGACAGCCCTACAGCTACCCGACCTGCCCCAGTGCACACATGCACCGTGCTAGCAAAATAACCGGGAGGAAGCCTCTGGAGGAGGTGGCTCTGGAGCCGCTTGCCCAAGCAGGGCCCAAGGGCAGATTTGCCTGACACCAAAGGCAAAGAGGAGATTTGCCACTAGCAGGGACGCCTGGTCCCAGGACGAGAGGGAACAGCCTGCAGCAAGGCAAAGCACAACCAGCTGTATTCCTGGAGTCAGCACGTGGGTCTGAGCCTGACCCCTCCAGCTCAGAGAGAGCAGGAAGAGGGGCTCAGACCCCCCAGCATCAGTGACAGCCAGCCATGGTGTGATTTGAGCGTGTCCAGAGCTGAATGCTGATGGAAACCCCCCAAGGCAGGTTCTACCTGCACTAAAGCTCCAGCTTTTGCACTGCAAAGGCACAGCACTGGATGACGGGTGATAGGAAGAAAGGCACAAGGGATGGAGATACTGGGGCCAGACACCCCGTGCACCCAAACACCGCAGAAGAGGAATGCCGACAGGGTTAGCACAGTTTTGCACGCTGGGCGAGGAGCACACACACCTCCCACTAACGCTGCCCGCCGCACCGTGCGGCACATCCCACTGTGCAGCCTCAACACTGCAGCTCCATCCCCTGGGTACCGAGGCTGGCTTCATCCAGCTGGCAAGGGGAGCCGCAGATTTGGCTGAGAAATGTGCTAGCAACTGCCGCGCAAGCTCTCCGGGGGCTGCCGCTTGCCAGGCCCTGCTGCAGCCCGCACTGTCTTGCCCTGGCTGCCATGCTCCCCTAGACGGGTAGCACAGGTAGGCACCTTGCCCAGATGAGCCCTTCCCCAGGCTGGGCAGACACCAGCACCCGGCTGTGTGGGTTAGCTGTCTGCCCGTGATAAAAATCACAGAAAAGAGCCAACTTTTTGGTAACGGCTGTGATTTTTTTTTTCTTTTATGTCTACCACCATCTCCTGAGTGCTGCTGTGAGGGGAAAAAAAAATACCCAATTAGAGGCACAGCGAGGATGGTTCACCCAGCAGCAAGCAGAAAATATTCCCATGGCCCTGGAACCAAGCAACGACTAGAGGCCAGATTATGATTTTAGTTATATTGGCAGAAACTTGGAAGAAATCCACTTAAATAACTTGGGTTTGCCGTGGTGTAAGTGAGATCACAGTCCCCTGCTTTGCTGCTCTCAGCCTGCTGGGCGCTGCCTGCACCCTTGCTCTGATTCACGGGTACAAGTTTGGCTTTCTGGATGTGAACGCAGCCAGTTATTGCCAGCCAGGAAACTGGCTCATTTGCCATCAGTAGCAACAGGCTGCCAACGCCGTGACTCGGCTTTTAGCCAATATGTGATTTTTTTTTTGCTCAGTGGTAAAGAGAGCTCTGATTATTCAGAGTGTGTGATTTTTGGGGTGTTCCAGGCACAGACCTCATTGTGCATCCATTTCTCAGTCTGATTTCTATTTGGGACGAAGTGCAAGAAGCATGAGTGAGCTTGGTCTCCTGTTTTCCCTTGTCCAGAAGATCCAGGCAGGAGGCATGTACACAACAGGGCTCTGAAACATACCGCTTGCCAGCAAGCATGGGCTGGCTTCTCTGACCGTGCATTGGGTAGGTTCAAAAAGTTCAAAGGAGACTCATCCCCAAGTGCTGGAGAGACGCAGGGAACCTGACACACATCTTGACTCAAGCTCATGGCTCTGCCCCCAGACAATGTGGAAAGAGAACGTCCTAAAACTGATTAAGACCAGGGCTGAAGTTGGTTGTGCGACCATGGGGACCGTTTAGAGATCCTGCCAGCAGCATGGTGTGGAGGCAGAAAGGCTAGCCTGGCAGAGGAAGGAGGAGCAGTCCAGGTAGTAGGTTGGGTGTGAAGACTGAGGGGACCACATCTCATGTCCCTGCTCCTCAGTAGTTCCTAAGTAGGTCGCTTCAGCTCGCAGCATCTCCACTGGGGACACCTGCAGAAAGAAAGCTACAAGATGCATTCAGGAAAACGTGCACAGTGTGAGGCCATGGGAGCATGGGTTTCTTCTATGGGCAATACCTAAAAAACTCTTTGCAGAAAGACCCTCACTGACTCTGAAGCCTTTGGCTAAAGCCTTGTTTCTCTCCAGGCCTTGTACAATCTCCTTTCTTGCCCTGGCAGAGGAGACCGAAGCTGCTTTTAGCTGTTGCTACCTTTCCACCCTCAGGGCCTTGCATTTGGGGGAGTGCCAAGCAGAAGCCATCATCAGCCCTGGCTGGAGGGAGCCTCCACGTTGTGGGAACTTTGCAGCCGCCCCGTCTCTTCTCGCCAAACAGCCAGGCTTGCAGCTGGTGCAACTGTCTCCATCTTAATCCCTTTCCCTTCAGGTGGGTTGGGAGCAGAAAGGAGGAAAGTAGGCTTTGCCAAAAGAAGGAGAGCCCCTGGCTTTGGTAGGCTACAGAGGAAACAAGAGAAGAACGTAATGCTATTGTTTAGATGTAATGATGCTTATTGTCTCTAGAAACCGTGGCAGAACCATGAAAAGAATTATGCCTATGCCATGAAGATGAAGAAATGAGAAGATTGAGACAGGGAATACTCCCTGCACCCTGAAGCATGTTTAATGCAAAAAGACTGTTCAAATCCCTCTAAGGAAATAGCTAATTCAGTGCCTTTTCAGCGCATTAAATGGGATGCTTCTAGGTTGGGCAGCATCTGCCTGTTTTACCATGAGTCACATCCCATCCATGCAACACTAAATCCAGCAAACATTAGCGGCACAAAATGGGAACGTGCCCATTGATGGAGGACCTGAAAGAAAATAGTTTTGCCCAGCTTTACATGGATTGTTCATCTCTGAAACTGTTATGCAATTCTGAACATTGCCTGTATGTATATGTGGGTTATTATTAATTTATCCTTTGGGATTGCATGCTGCCAGGACAAAGTATAAAACAGTTATGTAGGTGTACTGAGACGGTGTGTGCCAATGTCAGGTGAAAGTATGTTGCAGCAGTGGTTTAAATGACAAGGCTCTGTGCTGATGATTTGTCCCAATGTCTTCATAGCAGAGGCTGTAGGACTCTCATCCACGGATTTCCGTATGAAACCTATAACTTCTGGTGGAGGATTTCCATTCCTTCTCACGAGCTCCTCTGGGCCAAGCACACTGTAAATTAAGTTGCTTTATTTAAGGACTAGAACCAAAACCCTGGAGCCAAACACCTTTTGTCTTCATTCATATTTGAATTTGTGGCTTGGGCCCATCTCCAGCTGTATTGCAAAGTGTCTTTTACTTTTCTCTGTTAAGGTGTAGACAGAGCCAGCAGTCAGGAGACGATGTCCAATGCGTTCTGTCTCACGTTCACATTCAACCGGTCCTTTGAGGTCCACGTACCCATATGCAGGCATGGGTTATTTAGAGGAGTAAGAGTGGGATATAGCACTGATCCCCTGTGTTTTCTAAAGGAATATTGTACAAGATTTGTTGTGTGATCGGGCACTTTGGTTCACAGGGTAGGAGAAGGAAACCAGATCCCTGAGAGCTGAAGGAGACCCTGGGGAGATCTGCCCTAAGCCCCATCAGGCGCTGCGAAAGCTGGAGCGGGGAGCCACCACCGCCGCTGCCTGTGCCCACAGCCCACGGCGTTCGTGACTAACAAGGCAGCATGAAACACGGAGAACAAAGAACAGATCTGCCCAAAGATACCAAAACCACTCGTCTCTGCTGCTTTGCAAACTGAAGCGCGGCAGGCGTGTGGGTGTGAGGAGAGGGCATGGGTCCCCCCCTACTTCAGATCCAGCCATTTTGCTGCCCAGAAAACACACACCAGCACTGGTGATCTGGATAGAGGGGATCGCATCCATCTCAGTGCAGGGTTTCAAGCGTTCATGCCATTTCCATCATTTCCAAGGTGTTTTCTTGTGCAGCTGCTGAGAGTAACCAGGTCAGCGTGTTCGCACATGGGAATAACCCCTGGCCAGCAGGAAGACAAGCAAACAGGGTGAGATGTGACTTAAAAACATTGTCAGGTCAAGCAGGGCATGGCTTGGCTTCCCCTGAATCTGATTTGGGCTGCAAGGCAGGAACCAGATAACAAGGGAATTTTGTGCTTTTTTTCAACAAAGGTGCTTGGACACCAAAAGGCTGAGTCATACACCAGTGGTGGTTAGAAAAAAGTGAAATGCATAAATTCTTACTTGTCGGGAGAGACCTCAGCTCAAGGGTACTGATGCTCTTGCAAATAATAAATCCTTCCTCCTTATTTTGTAGTATTTATGAGGAAAACTGGGTGCAGGGTGCTTAAAGACATGGCTCATGGTCTCCCAGAAAAGCCACTATCAGAACTAAGAGCTCTAACCCCAAAGGGTGTTTTCTAAAAGAAGGGTTTAGGTGGAGAAAGTATGGAGGACCCCACTGATACACCGATTTTGGCCACAGCCTCATGAGTTCTTCTACCCTGTAGATGGGCTTTCCCTCTGTTCCATATGTGCCTCTGAGAAAAAAACACAGCATCGAAAAAAGGATTGTTATTGCTCTGTCTGGGTCCAGGAATGAGGCTGAGCAACTTGACTGGCAGCTGATCTTTAAAAAATAACAACCTTTTGCCCCTTTGTCTCGTCGTTTTGCAGGTTTCCACGTAGGCTTCTCTGAGCAAAGAGACAGGCTGGTTTCACACACCTTGCAGAGAGGAAAGAGAAAATGGAAATTATTTGTGCTCTGGTATCTGTGTCCCTCCAGTAAGAAGCTGAAGCCCTCTGAAATGCACTGGGATGCAGGAGCACAGATGCTTGGACTATCACACACCAGCTCTACAGGAACATTTCCTTATTTTAATTGCTCTGGCTTTTGAGGACACCAAACACAGTTCTTTTTAGGGCACAGTGGGGTTTAGATTAAGCAGGAAGATTTAAGCTGGAGCAGGAATAATATTTGAGTGCGTTGAATCACTTTGTGAAGGGCACATCACCCCATGTCTCTGCATCCTCCCGTTACACAGAAAATCCGACAGGTACGAAGAGAGAGGCTGGGCCTTTGACGAGGAAAAGAGAGGGAAAACCAGCATTAGATGGGATATTACCCACTGACTGCTATTTCATTTCTCAGGAGAAATTTATGATGTGATCATTAAATCCTCAAGAGACAAACCTGAACAGTGTTTTCTTCCTTCTGGGCAAAAATCTTGGAACTCTTAAAAAGACATCGTATTTCACAGCTCAGCAATCCAGCAGCATTTAAAGAACTGGAGAGAGAAGAGGCATTTTTAAACAAGCAGTCTTTTTTTTCTTTTTCCTTTTTTTAAAGACTGCACTGTCAGAGTTCTTTTCAGGAAAAATAAATAAATTGTAACATCTGATAATTAATAGCTCATGAGCTGAAGAATAGTTGTCTACAGAGGCAGTTCACAAGAGTGCAGTGTTTGCCTTGCCCCTTATCTCTGAAGATCACTGCTCTCTCACTAAAGCAAAAGCTCTCCGGATATGGCATTTAACTGCATTTTTGCTGCTGAGCTTTAGGAAGACAAACAGTAGTATCAGTATAGAAATTGTCACAATACTCGGGTTTTCTGTCTCAGTTTTGTCTCCAGCCAGGACTGGTACAGCTTCACTGCTGCATCAAGCTCTGCTGCTCCATCTTGGTGCAACCAAGTGGTTGCAGCAACTTATCACTTGGATGGTTCCCCACCTTGGCGGCATCTGAATGTCTCAGATGCCAACAGCATTTGTGCTCAGAAGCTGTTCCTGGGGCAGGGAAGGGGTTTTTTGCCCTTGTTTTATGGGGAAGAACTGCAGCAGAGGGATGAAGTGACTTGCAGAAGGTCACAGAGGCAAAGTGGGTGTCTACCAACTTACTCAAAACCATAACCACAAAACTTTCCACTTTACCCTGATAACGCCGCTGAGGAACAGAACTAAAACACAAAAGCCTGGTATAATACTTCAGTATGGATATCACCCACATCATTACAGTTTCATGGATGACATAAAAATGTCCAGATCAAACTAAATTCGTGGGCCTTCAAGAGTTGCGAAGCAGAACCTTGGAATTTCTGAATTGTCCAGATCCATTTTTATTTCCATTTCTGGCAGGTAGAAACCACAGCTCCCTAATACAAGAAAGACTTTTCCCTTGTTATTCTCAAAGCAACCCCATGCTAGTCCTCAGAAGACTGGGCCTCCCTGGAGAAGGAACTATGAGAAGAGGACACAGGATGGCCAGGACATCCAACACCAATGCCTGCAGCACTCGGCTCCCCAAAATTTCACAATCTTGCCGTTTGTGAGGAAAAGATTGCCTGGTAGCTGCCACACATCTTTAGATAACTGGGCCCCCTTCCTTGCATTTCTGTAGACTTCCTGTGTGACAGCCGGCAAATCTGTACGTCCCTGTTGCTTAAAGATATTTAAGTGCTTAAATCCACTTGAAATCCACACCCCATCTCCACATTGCTAAATGACAGCACCAGCCTCCAGATGCATTAAAGATCCATACACTTGAGGATGGTGAAGTGTTAGGTACTGTGCAAATAAGGATAATGGTTTTCATCCTTTAGCCCCTCATGATTTTGAGGTAGGAAAAAAAAAAGTCCTAGGGAGTTTAAAGCTTACACCAAATTGCAGAGAACCACAGGGTTTTGCGAAAGTATTCGTGGCACCTGTACAGCCAAAAAGGTACTTTTCATCTGGCGTGGGCGAAGATTATACAAAAGGTGAACACCCTTCTCACACGGCAGGGATGCCATACGTAGGCGCCTGGACAAGACGTGGCTGGATGTAGCTATTTAAATCTGACTAGCTCCCTATGCAAAAGGCTCTCCTACTCTTCCCCTGAGCTGCTCTGTGAAGGACCTTCTGCAAGCAGAGGGACAGGGCACCTCATGGCTCCCACACTAGCTGCCAACTTGCTCATCCTTGCAGCGTGGGCTCCTGGCCCTTTCTGCAAGGCAAGTTCCTTTTGGTGACACTCAACACACTTGGACTTCTCCCTGCTGTGTGAAAAGTGGGTTGACATCTCATGCCACGTAGACAAAGTCAAATTGCTGTGGTCATCCAGGACGAGGCGAAGTATGGAGTGATATCTACCCAGCTAGAACAAAACCTGCTCAGGCTGTCTTCTCCCTTCTCTCTGAGATGCTAGCTGCAGTGCAGTTCATCTGGGAAGAAATTTATTTCAAGGAGGTGGGAGAGGCAAAGTGGAATTAGTGTTAAATCCACCCAGGGACTGAGTGGCATGCAGACAGCTTGCATTCCTCACAACCCCATCCTCTACAGTCGGGCTAGCCCATCAGAGCAGCCAGGATGCCGTATATTGTCCTATTTAACCTCAAGACAGAGGATCAAAGTGCTACCCTGACACCCCACCTAGGAAATTAAAGACAATTTGAAAATAAAGATCAGATGTGTTTTCTCAGCGGGCAATGCCTGAGCAGCACATGCCGTGCCCAGGTGACATCCCGTAATTTTCAAGGAAGGACTGTCTTAGTCCTCAAGAACGCAGCCAGGAAACTAATTTAATTTTTTCTGTGACCCTCCGTGCTTTGAAGGGCAGCTAACCTCAGGTCAACCTCCCGGTTAACACAAAAGAGCAGAAAAGAGCTCTTCACCTGGACCTTGGCACTGTCAAGTATTTTGAGTGCCTCGTGTCGTTTAGGGAGGAAAACGCTATTATCTCACTCTCCACGCCGTGCTCCGGAGACAGCACACTAAATTTTGAGTAGCTGGGGTTCAAAGGAGATAGATTTATGTGGCAGAGAGATCTGGACTCTCTGATCAGCTGAAATAACTGGTCAGACTCCCATGGACTTAATGCTGGAGTCCTCAGGGAAATCAGTGGGAGTTTTCCCGTAGGCTTGCGCTGCAGTGGCTTAAACAAAGCAAGGGAAGGGTTTCTTAGTCAGACGCTGAAAGAAAGAAGTCTCCTCTCAGCAATTAAAATATAGAATTCTACTTGAAAGTGATTAATATTTCTAGTGTCTACTTATGGCCAAGCCACGTATCCCTAGCCCTACCAAATATGAACTTAAATACACAACACTCTCCGGAGTTACTTCTCAGTTAATAATTTATGTATTCTGGCAACAGATCAATGCAACTAGAAACTAGTTTAGTAACTTACCTTCAGGGTTGTCTATCTATAAACACTGCAGATTCCTAAGTTAAACAGAACCCAATTGTTTTCCCGTGTAATAGAGGCCAGGGCCTGATTTATATAGTTAATTTAAATGGTAATCTTAAAGAGTTGGGAAAAAAACAACCTGTATCATTAAGGGTTATGAAAGAGGGAGAAACTGTTTACCACTGGGTTCAGAAAAAAGTGATATGGATGAAGATAAAATGCAAGTATCAAGACAAAAGTAATAAAATGATACCGGTATGTGTTGTCTGTGCTTATATGAGAGCGCATTAGTCCTGGCTGACTTTTCCTGAGGTTACCCTGCGCCCACAGAACTGTCTGATGCCGGGATTTGTGTGCAAGTGTGCAACCCAGATTCTTGCCTTTTTAATGCTGGGCTGAGTCCAGTGTCAGAAAGCAAGCAGGGCTTGCCTTGCTGCAGCTAGACCGGGAGCTTAAGCGAAATAAGGGTGTCCAGGCGTGCCCCTTCTCCTTAATTGTATCTGGAGAAGAGAGGGGACAGCAGCCTTTGCGGATGGCTTGTGCACCGAAACGCAGCTCGCGTTTGAAAGCGCCTTGCAGTGACTAATTAACAGGCATCTGTTACAACTTGTTGAGCCTTATCTTCATTTTCATACGTGCTATTTTGGAATGAAGTTTTATTTAGGCTCCAGCTCCTAAACGTTGCTCAAGAGTCACATTACAGGATTAGCCTTCCTGACAAAGGGGAGGGGATGCTTTGTGGTTAGCAGCACGGGGTAGGAGTCAGGAGGCTTGTCCCTGTGCTGGCTGCTGCCCCGTCACCTGCTCTGAAGCTGGTCACTTGACTCACGCAGCTAAGCCCGCACAGATAGGAAGGCTTAGTTAATGTCTATGGAGCATTCAGAAATCCTCTTTTAAAAGCTGCCATGTAAATAATGATTTAATAGTTCTGAGATGCCGCTGAATTACCCTTCTGCAAATATCTGCTCCTGCAAACTGAGCTGCGCAGTGTCCTCCCGGCTGCAGACACTCATTCTCAGGGGCGAAGCCTTAAAAGACTTACCTCCGCCCCGTCAGGGCTTCACCTTGGCTAGAGTCAAGGCAACCAGGGCAGAGACCTCTAGATGTAAAAACCACAGCCCATTGAAGCTAAAAGCCTCTAGATGGGATAATAAAAGACACCCTCCTTGTGTCTCAGCGTGGAGGGTTACAGATGCTCACCCACATCATGTAATCTTATCTCCGGGTGTTGCTCATGTGAATTGTGAATTCTTTGGCTGCATGTGCACGTGTACGAAGGGGAACTTCCAGATCCCATGAACCAACTCGTCTGAACCCTTCTTTTTTTGTCTTTATCAAAGGAAAACCAATGAAGGCTCTTCAGAGGCAGATGTGTGACAGTTTGGAAATATTGAATCACACACAAAGCTTGTCTGCACGGGAAGTTACACAGCAGCCATGCAAGGTGTGAACACAAAACCCCTGAATAGGACTAGTAAGGCTTCCTTATATTTTGGGACCAAGTAATGAAAGTGATTGTTCCAATAGGGCATGGGGTGGGAAGAAACCCTAGGCTAAGCTGGGTAGCAATACGTGCCATCTTGGCGGGGGAAGGCAGAGCCCATACCTTAGCTTCTGCTGAGAGACCCTGTAGGTCTGCCTATTATCTCTGTCTGTGTGGGCCGTTCAGTTACGAATCATCTGCACAAACGCATATATCGGCATCTGAGACACCCTTATGGTCAATGGAGAGGAGTAGGCACTTTGAGGGGCAGTTCCTCTGTTATATTTTAGGCATCTGTTGTAGGAGGAGGTGAATTGTGCTCCAGACCTCAGTGGGCTGGTCTTTAATAACTAGTTGAGTGGGGGTGACTAGCTTGAATGATGCTGCCTGGATACAGCCGTCTAAAGGAAGCATTAGGATATCAGTCCCTTTCCCTGGAATCGTAGTCACATCCTTACAGTTAACATCTCCAAAGAGAAATCAACTAAAACAGAAAAAAAAAAAAAAAGACTCTAATTTCAGAGACATTAAAATAAGTGGGAGTGTGAACATATGTGTGTGTCCACATGGGGAACTACTCTGGAGTCTCTGCAGTTCTTTAAATACACAGTGAACACGATGCCAGGTTCACCTCCCCTCTTGCACATGCTCTTCCATACGCGTAGGCTGCACACTTCTGGTTTACCAGTTTTAATGGAGGTTATTGGAGCGGAGAAAGCTGATCATGAGCTCTAGGCTCCTGTAATGGACAACGCAAAGCAATCCCACTCCTTTATACTCATTTATCATGTGGCAGTTGGCCTGACTGAGGAGTGAAGGCAAGCTGCTCTCAGTTGACACCCACTAAACCATATACTGTTTTAAAAAACAACAATAAATTACATTTTTTTAAAAAATCCTATTCTTTTATAGACAGGATCCCTCAGCCTCTGTATTGGTGTAATAGAGCTGAGTAAGAGGATAGCCCACCAGTGTCTAAACCCTCTGATCTTATTGCATTGGAAGAGATGAAGGATCAGATCCTGCTCTTAGCTACACTGATGTCAATCTGGAGTGACTCCAGGTGAGCTACCATGGATGAAAACTGGACATGACTAGAGTACAATTTGGGCCCTAATTGTTTCACGATACATCCTGTTAGCATGAATTATGTGCATGCATTAAAGGAAACATAAAGCCTTCAGATTTTGAGAATGAGATAAAAATTCAGCTCCTCTGCTGACTTTCCTGGAGTGGTTTTGAACTGCTCCTTGCAGAGATGAAAAGCGGGTGTTGTAAAGTTGCTTGCAACGTTTCCCACCGCCCCTGCTCGTTTCCAGTGCAGGTCAGCTCATGTCACCATGTTTTGTGGTTTTCACCTTGCACATCGTGATCTGCACCGTGACAGGCATGGCAGCAAATGGCACAGATGTGTGCTGAGGCCAACTTCTCCTTCAGGCCTTTTAGGGGAAATTCTCATTGCTTTTCCCTCAAGAAAAAAAAAAACCAAACACTAAATATGTATTATTAAGAAAGTCCCAGGGAGAGCGAATGGTTCCGTAAAGCCCAATACCGTGACGGAAAAGGGATGTTAGTGGATGTGGACTCAGAGCGAGGGAGGACAAATTCGTGGTTCAAATTTGCAGAAATCCCCCCACATTAGCTGTGAGTTTAAGAGCCCACAGTTGTGTCCCTAATTTACCACCAACTTCTGACAACAAGACAAGCTGTTTAGCGCTCAGTCTGATAAAGGAACCTCCATATTTCAACATGAGACACCTAATCTTTAGAGACTGGTACTACAGGAGAGATCCTGAAACCCCTGTTAGAAAGGAAGTTCTCCCAGAAGTGCAGGTAGCTCTGGTGGAAGTGCCAAAGAGCTGCCACCTTTTTTCTCCCTTGCACCTAATTGCACTTGACTTCTTTAATGTGCAACATCCCAGTTCCAAAAGGTGGGTGAGCAGTGCCCCCTCCCCGGACAAACCTACTGACCTGCTGTTAAGGGACATTTGTGGAATGGGGAGAGTTGAGGTTGTCCTCAGGCTATGGAGCACATCAAAGACCCGCTTCCCACCTTCTGGGATTTCCAGCTTTATGCCAGGAGAAGATTTAAGACACGAGGGGTGTTCAGTGCCCCATTTTGCAGGCAGGCTGATCCGGTCTGCGTGGGTGCAGACAGAGCACTGAGTGGGTAGGATCCCTCTGGGGTGTTAGTCAGAGGAATGGCTCATTTCTGGATGCTGACGGAGCTCGGCGTGACCTCGGCGTGACCTAGGCACCGTGCCACTTCCAGCTGACGGCGTCCAGGAGCCACTCCGGGGCCCCAAAGATATTGCAAATCTAAAAGCGAGGTGTTCGCAGGACCTTCAGGCTTGGGTTTCTGCTAAATGGAGTCTTCAGGGTTTCTATGTTGAACTTAAATGTATTTTTTTACATGGCCCTTAGTCTCTTTGATGTTTAGTTCCCAGTGGTAAAATGGGGATGTTAATATTCAGCCTTTTGCCTTCATTTTTTTTTAAAAACAGGATCCACCTCTGCTCTTTATTGGGGCCTGCAGTAATAAATGCAAAATAATTATACCCAAAATAGGCCTGCAAATTAATCTATCATGAGCGGTGTAGACTGCAGGACTGTTCAAAAACTAATTGTTGTTTTATACAGTGGATTTTCTAAATAATATGACCTAATAAAGCTTCAGAGACATACCAGGACACAACTCTTTCATGTCCTGCTTGTGATACTGGGAAGCAGCTTGAGTCATTCTACTCCTGAATCAAATTCCCTTGCAGCTGCCGGGCTGGGTGACCCTGAGCAGATCCTACCAGGACTAAGAAAAATCCAGTTAAATGACAATGTTTTGCAGACTCAGAAAATTGAAGAAGCAGGACAGTAGTATTTTTCATTCTTTGGGGGAAAAAAAAATGATAGAAAGAAAAAAAATCTGTTCTAAAGATAGTGAATTTTAGTCTTTCCCACTCTTTTTTTTCCAGAAGATCTGAACAAGCAGCAAAGATTATAAGAAGTGGGTTAATCAGATTGTGTGCCTGGACATTGATGTTGCTTTGACTGAGCACTGTGTCTGTCCTAATTAAAGAAAACTTTTCCAGGGGGTAGAAATGCACTTGAGTGCTTGTATGTTTGTGTTGGTCACTCACTGAACATAGGAAGCTGTGGCTTTGCTTTTTCCTTCAGTGAGGATAAAAATACACATATGGCACATTTGGCATTTCATTTCTCCATCAGTGGAGAGGGTAATTTTTCAGCAGGCAGCCATCCCTTCTTTTTATTCTTTTTTTTCCCCTTTTCTTTTTATTTGAAAGGAGCGTTTGATACTGATTGAAGATGCCAGAGTGACACCTCTTTTTTAGAGACCAGAGGATGAGAGGGTGCCTTGGGCAGTTGCAGGGTGAGTTTCTCCCCATGTAAGTAGCTCCAGCTTTGACATGACCCCCAGCAATTTAGCAGCCTCTAGAGCCAGAGTGAGCATCTCGGGTTCATGATCCACAAGGGTTTCTTGGAATCAGTAGGACTTGTAAAAAAAAGGCATACTCACTGCTGGGTCAGCTACCGACTGTCTGAGCAAACAAATCTCTGTTCACAAGGACATCCCAACGAGTGTTGGTCCAGACGATGGAGAGGGAAGGATCTGGCTCCATCCTCACCATCATGGAGAAACCCTTATCTGGCTCCATCCTCACCATCACAGAGAAACCCTTCTAGGAGGCCATGTTCTCCTGGTTTATAACGAGAATAAGTGGGAGGAAAGTCTTCCTCTTCAGAAGATGCTAAAAAAACCCCTGAACTACCCCCAAAAACCCAAACCCGAATGTGAGGGTCTTTTCTTCTTTTTGGCCTTTCCTGACTTTATTGCTCCTGAAGCTTTCGATGGCATTCTTGTTCACAGCGGTCACACCAGACCTGAAGGAGATGGTGGTGAGGCCAACCACTGTGCTTTGCTGGGCCCTTTCTGTCGGAGGGGACATCTGCTAAAACCAGCTGTGGCAGTGGCTTGTGAGTGATGGAGAGCTGGACTCGACTGCGATTCAGCTCATTAAAAGCAACCCGGGGGCTGCTATGGTTATTTGCCCCCTGTAGTGCTGGCATTTTTAAGGCCAGGTCAGAACTCATTGCTCCAGGCTCTGTGCTAACGGCCCTCTCTATACACTTTGTCAAAGGACACGTATTTAGCCTGTCCCTCATCTTTATCCACCATGTCGAAGGCAGAGACCTGTGTCTGAGCAGACTCCCATCCCTCCTCTTCTCTCCTCTGAACAAATGTGGTCAGCGTGAAACAAAGCCCAAAGCAGCAGCACGTTCCCCTGTGAGCAGACGGAAAGTTTCAAAGGCACAAAGGGTATTTAGGCACCGACTTCAAAGTCAGTAAGTTGGATGCTGAAAAAAAATCTCCCCCATAGCCTTTATGTCATGCCACTTAATAAGTAATTAAAAGCTCAAAAATCATGAGTCTGCTGCTTTCATTACTTCCTAAAGCACACTCGATACATCATCGCTCTGTGAAATGCTTCACATGTACCACATCCTACTTTAAATATGCCAAACAGTGAAGTGCTTAGCATTACAAAGGCAAAGACATCAAGGCAGCTTTGATAAAATCTGCTGAGCAGACAAACATCTCTTTGGTTGGCACTAGCCAGGCTAGGTTTTTATTCCACAATGATTAAAAACATTTCAAGTGAAGGCAGCTAGGCTTGTATTTTAGACACAAGACCATTAGGTGACAAAGAGTGAAACCTTTCATTACCAGGATGCTGGCTAAAGGGGATTAACCCATTTGGCATTTGCAGGATGTTGCTGGTGTAGAGGCAGAGGTTTCTCAGAGATTACTCTTTTCTGGGAAAGGGAACTAAAAAAGGGATGGATGGCTTCGCTGTGTTGGTGGCAGAGAGGGTGGGAGAGGAGACAGGCAAGGAGATATTCAGTTTCCCAGTCCCACGATGATGTGAGGTATCTGAGATACATTTGCAGGGTAGGGCACAGCTTTTATGAAACAGTGAGGCTGACATCTGTGCTGTTGCAAAAAACTGCCTGTAAAATAGGCAGGGCTTTATTTTTCCCTCTCAGACTCTGTTTGTGGTAAAGCACGTCTGGCTGTAAGCTCTGGATAGTACTCAACATGGTGAAGCCCCAACAGTGACAGGGTGTGTTCCCGTGATATAAATAGAAATTTAAGATGAGCTAAATTTACCCAGTGAATCATTTATTCCCTAAAAATGTGGTTTCAGGGTGGCCACAGTTATTTGCCAAATATGATGCATATTCTCAAATGCTTTTGGATTAAATGAAAAAAATTTGGAAATGTTGAAGCACTTCATCTCAGCATTTCCAGAAACGTACATACACAGACACATATCTCAAACTGTGTTACTCTCATGAGTCTGAGGAACCATTCACAAAATGGAGGAGAAGACAATAACATTTGTCTCCCCAGCTACCCCCACAGCCCAGTGTTTTCAGCGTCTGATTGGGAAATCTCATGTCCTAGGAGAGTGCTCCCTGCTGCGATAATTATGGGGTACTGTGACCTGGGTGCCTCTTGTTTTCTCCAGTTGAAATTACTTCACTTTGTAAGAATAATTAAATACCCACTGGACGAGAGCAAGGTTGACAATAATTTCGTGGTTAGAGCACTCCCCTGGGATGTGGGAAGTCTCCCAACAGCTTCATCAATGAGTCGTGTTTATACAGAGTGGAACAACTCCAGCAGAAAAGGATGGGAGGCTGCAGATTACCCTGTAGCCTGGTCGTTGGAGACGGGAGATAATGACAGTCTAAAGGCTTGAAGCTGGTCTCGCACAGGGCAGGTAATTGTTTTTCTAAGTGGGATGCAGCTGTGTGAGCCCTTTCATGTAGGTTACAAAAATGCGGTAATTTGGTTCTTCCACTTCATCCCAGAATAAGCACATTTTTTAAATCTCAGAAAGTCTTTTAGGATGGGGAAAAATCCTTCCCACCTACTTGGAGGTCCCTCATTCGATTCCCATTGCTGCCCAGTAGGCCAACTGGTGTACTTCTACATCTGAGGGTGTTGCACCAGGGAAACAATGATAACTTTTTATACCGTGGTTGTGATAAACTTCATTATCAAAACCCAACTTCACCAACTCTTCCCATTCTTCTAAGGAAGCCATGGGAAAGACAGGTTCCTTAGAAGCCATAAGCCAGTCTGCTGAGAAGCTAGGACTGCATGTCTGTCAAAGCAAACAGAAAAGAATAATTCAGGTCTCATTTTCTGGATTTACAGCAGAAAAATATAAACCAAGAAATTGTGAGTACACTATTGTTCCTTGCAGTGTTGCATGGGGCAGTATATTCAGAGTAGGTTTCAGTCTTCCCAGGAGAGGCAGAAAGACAAGTAGTTTTTAAAGAAAGCTGGGAGGGTCAGCAATTGCTTGCCTCCAGGAGATAGCGATGTGAGCAAACTATCAAGTAACATGGAACATGCATATTTTCTAGCACCTGAAAAGCTGAGGTTTCTACAGAGCAAGCCACCACATACTTGTGGGATTAGGCATGTTAAGGAAAATGTACTCTGCCAACCAGGCTATATATATAGCATGATGAAGGGCTTGTTCCTCTGCTTCGGCTGGTTGATAGTAGAATCCATTTCATGGGAGAGAAGGGAGGTTCCTTTTTGCCTCCTCGTTTATCCTTGTGCAAGACTGATAAAAACAGAGAGTGAGCTGCAATCAGTGTTATCACCTCACAGAATAAAAAGTAAGAGAGCTAAAAAAATAATATGTGGAAACTTTTACGCTTATGAACTGTCGCTTGAACAATTAACTCAAGCTCAATGCAAACAGACTCTTTCGGAGAGGGTGTGTATTGGTAGAAATATTTAATAGGCCATTTAAACCTGGCTGGAAATAAAACCATGCAGAAGCACTCAGGTAGGAGAAAAAATCCTGAATGCAATGCTCCCATTCACGCTGGTTTCAGTGGAGGAGGAAGCCTCACAATCATCAAGACATCTCGTCTCCCGTCCTGTCCTCTGCACAGTGAGTTAAGGAGGTCTTGTGGTCCTTCCAGGACTTACGCTTGTATCTCTCTACTCAATGATGTCCAACTTAACAAGGTCATTTGGTCTTTTTGTACTTAACGTGTGACTCTCGGACCAAGCAGAGGTGCAGGTATTGAAAAGGGGGACCCGCCTGCGCTCCAGGAGGGTGTGATTCAAGCTCACTCAGGGAGAGCATTTGGATCCATGCAGAGCCGTCCTTAGGCAGGATTTACTCTTTTGCACACAGGTCTGAACCGATGCTCTGAAGTGCTTCTGGACTGGAGCTGGTGTGTACGGGACAGGTTTTGAGTAACGACCATGTAAACATTTTGGGCTGCTGCTCCACCAGCCATTACACCCCGCTGGCAGGGGAGCTGCTGTGCTGGGCACGCGGGGTCTTATGCACTTTCTTAGCGTGAAGGAAAAGAGAGGAAGGGTGAAACCCCTCTAGCTGCTCTGGCAAATCAGCCCCCAAAAGCAGTCCAAATCTGCAGGGTGCTCTGTTTCTCCTCCTGCAGGGAATGGATGTGTTTTTCAGTGTTCGCTGCATAATTGTGACCAAATACCACAAGGACATTCTCTTGAAAATGCATTTCATCATCATAAATATGATGTAACATTACGCTTCCTAACCAAACCGTCCGGAGGCTTGTCTGTTACGAAGTGAAGTTATTCCAGAAGAGTTACTTTACCGTAAGTTCCTGCCTCATCTTAATCCAGATTAATTTTTGCATACAGACAAGCCCTAAGGGCTTGACTCAAGGAGCGCTGCAGTAAATGAGAACCTTTCTGCTGAACCTTGGATCAAGCCCGAGGTGCTTCTGGCTGCCTCTGCCTTAGCATTTTGGTTCAGAGCAGTAATGCTGTTTCACAGCGGCTCCCTGGCTTGGCCTCCTTCACACCATAGTAGTCCAGTTTGCAGAACAGCTCTGATGCACACAAATTTGACTTTTTTTTTTTTTTTTTTCCAGTGGAAACAAAACCAGAAGCTCTGCTGCAACCCCTCATAGGGATATAAGGTAATAAATTAGTAGCTGGTCCTTCAGCCAGCCTCAGGCAGCGTGCAGGGTGGGGATTTTCAGTGTAGGTGACTGGAGTAAATCTAACCTGGAGTATCACAGAATCACAGAATCACAGAATCATATAGGTTGGAAAAGACCTTTAAGATCATCGAGTCCAACCATAAACCTAACACTGCCAAAAACCATCACTACACCATGTCTCTAAGTACCTCATCCAAACGTCCTTTAAATACCTCCAGGGATGGCGACTCAACCACTTCCCTGGGCAGTCTGTTCCAATGCTTGATAACCCTCTCGGTGAAGAAAAATTTCCTAATATCCAGTCTAAACCTCCCCTGGCGCAACTTGAGGCCATTTCCTCTTGTCCTATCACTTGTTACCTGGGAGAAGAGACCGACCCCCACCTCTCTACAACCTCCTTTCAGGTAGTTGTAGAGAGCGATGAGGTCTCCCCTCAGCCTCCTTTTCTCCAGGCTAAACAGTCCCAGCTCCCTCAGCCGCTCCTCATAAGACTTCTGCTCCAGACATAAGACTTCTGCTCCAGACTTCTGCTCCAGAGTAGCATGTGAACTGCACATAGTGTAGACGTCGAGCCCTCAACGCCAGTCTGTTTGATCTCCTGATACTCTCCTATTGCTTTCTTGCTAATCTAGATGTAGCAATTACTTGTTAATCTAGATATGGCCTGTGTGATACATATCACTCTCATATCTGACTCCTTGCAGCCACACACACGAGGCAAGATGACAACCTCTGCTTTGCAAATGGAGATATGAGACAGTCTGAGGAGACAGGAAAGTTGTGATAAGTTACAGTCTCCTGGGTGTTGCCTTGAGAATGGTGTTTCTTCCCAAGTTAGCCCCAAGTGCTCTCAGACTGCCCTGAAAAGGGAGATGCTTGTGATGCGGGGTTAGCGCAAAGGGGAAATTCAGTGCTTGGCTCTGCTCTGTGCTGTGCCAACAGCTACTGAGGTGTGGACTTCAGGCTGCCCAAATGGCCAGATGAGCATCCACGAGCTGGAAGCACATCCAGTGCCTCTCTGAGGTCTAAAAAGAAGATTTGGAGGAGATAAAGGCAACTTTCAAAGCCTGTCCTCCACCCGAATGACAAAGGGTGATGAAGCACCAGTTCTTGCTCTGACACAGACTTCAGGACCTCTGTCAAGTCACTCCATCTCTCTCTGCCTCATTTCTCCCTGGTACCAAGGGATGGGATATTAGTCTGGCTCATCTGCTGGGGTGATATCTCTACAAGTAACCTGGTGCCAGGGTATGTTCCTGGGGACGGGACCTGACGGCATCATCACCAGCACAGCCTCCAGCACTTCTGCCCTGTGCCAGCCAGCCGTGTCCCAAACAGCTCCCCAGGTTGGTTTGCAGATTAGCACAAGCCAGGGGCCATTCCCAACACAAAGTTTGTGTGTAGCTGCCATGTTTCAGACCATAAAGGGGGTTAATGGACACAAAACCTTCTGTGTTTGTGGTCTGAGAGCCCAGAAATAGTCCCAGGCACTTTTAATTTACTAGCCCAGATGTAGCATTATCCAGTAGCCCTTGGGCCCCAGGGTCTGTGCTGCCTTGTAAGTACCGATCAAACACAATAAGGTCCAGGCTTAACTGGGCACTACCTTAATTTAATAAAAAAGATTCATTTCTTAAACTTGCCCTATGTAATGTCCCTGTCCCCACTATAAACACCGCTTTGGCTTGGCCTGCCTTTGCAAGCCTTGGTCTTTTCTTCTTCCCATCCTAAGGAGCAGTAAAAATAGGTAATCTTTAATGAAAGGTCAGCTATTTGGGCTAAAAGCCAGGCTGGAATCCCGGGGGGAGGGAGCCGGTGGCTTTCCAGGGTAGCAGTGTGGTTGGAGCCGTGCCTCCATTGTAGCGGCCGCAGCTCCCCGGTGGGACTGGGCGGCACCAGCAGCACCAGCCTGTGACGATGCCATCCTGCAGGCAGGAGGGGAAGAAAGTACGAGGAGACGTACTGTACAGTACGTCTCATACTGATTACTACATTTATCATTTTCAATAAACTCCGGGAGCAGCCAGCCCCTGTACCCTGCGTACTCTTACAACTCGTTTCTCTGTGAAATTGGACACGGGACAAAGTCAATTACGTTATTTTCCAACAACAAACCTCTGTGGGATAGTAACTCAGATACTGGCTGCAGTTCAGAGTACAGCCAGAGTCCCACTTGAAATTTTCTTAACGGTGGCGACATGGTCACAGCAATGCTTTATTCCACTGTAGTAAACACCAGAAGGATTTTTATTCTTGAAAGCCCTGTCCAAAAGAGAATAAATCAGTGCAGTGCTTCTGCTGCAGCCTGATGAAAATGAGAAATTCATCTCCACAAGCTCTTTGGGAGAGCTACCTGGCTTTTGTTGTGTTTGGATATTACCTCCTCTGGAGGGGCACAAGCAGGGGGAGGAAAAGTGGTTCAGGATTGGCACCATACCAGGAGTGTGGAGGGCAGGGGTGGATCAGATAAGCAGAAGTCTAAGACCATAAATACCTCCACGTCACTGCAACGCAAACAGCAGCAAATCCCCCTGGAGAAGCAAAGTGGATGTGTAACTAAAAGCAAGTTGGAGAAAACTGCCCCGATTTGGGAATTGAAGCTTTGAATCCCCTGAGAAATGAACGGTGCTCAGAAGTTTCCCAACCATGTCTGTTAATTACTGAAGATACTTATTTTTAACCTAAGGCTGGCTCCCTCCATCATAATACTTAGCAGGGGACTCACATGGTGCAATCGGCCAAAAATCAAAGCCACTTGAATGAAGCCTTGCTCTGTGAGTAAGCTAGCCTGCGGGGATGTCCCTGGTTCACCCCTCACGCCGTGAGGCTGCCGGGTCCAAGCTGGTAAAAATCTGAGCATCTTCTTTGTTGGAGTCACAGGGGCCTCAGGGTTTGCGAGCTCAGAGCTAAAACCACGGAGGGAAGGGACTGGGTTAGTGTCGGTGAGCTCCTGGATCGGTGTGGGGACAGCAAGGATGACCCTGGCACCTCCTCCGTGGTTTCTTCCATGGGTAGCTAAGGGGACACATGGTCCCGCCTGTGGGACCCTGATCATAAGTCATGATGCTGGGCACCAGCCAGTAATGTTACGATGCCACACGTCTCATCTCACATTGCACAGCAACACAAACCTCTCCTCTCTCCATCTTCTCACCTTGCTTCTCTGGTTGGCTGCCAGCTCTGTTTTGGCTAGGGAGGCCATGGGGCCAGCTGCAAGACCCACTCCCTGGCTTCAGTCCTGTAACCTGTCCTTCTTGCAGGGTGACATCTTATGTGGTGGAGAGGAGGGAGGACAAGAGCTTTGCCACCCAGAGTAGGTTACAGATGCTATTGAGTCCACAGAGAGGGAAGGGAAGTCTCGCATAAACCAGACCTCTAGTGAACACCTCCCATAGCAAAATAAACAATGACATCTTGGCCAAGAACATCCATTTTTTAATAGATATTATATCTCCAACACATGTATTTCAGGTTTAGTTTGATGGCATTTTCCTCCCTGAAAACTGCTGGCCCTTCCCCAGGAGCAGAGAGCAAATAACTGCCAGTCTTACTGCTGTAAAGAGGGTGGTGTAACATTTAAGTACACCTTTCCCTTTTTGACATGGCTTGCTGGAGAGCACAGCAAAGTGAAGAAGTCTATCTTTATCTGTCTGCGTGTGTGGTGGCAGGGCGACGTGGACGGACAGATTGGCTAATGTCATCTTGGACATGTGCTGAAGGCTGTTTGTCCCCCACTGACCCAGCTGTAAAAAAGGCCTGGGTCATCCTGAGCCAGGACATCAGGGGCAGTTTTGTCCTTGGTAGAGAAGTTCCCCATGACGTGTTCCTTTTCTCCTCCCGAACCTCCTGTCCTTGTGGTATCTGAGGACTTTGCCCATTTGGCCAAGATTTCTAGGCATCCCAAAATCCCAGGCAAATAGCCATGGGGTGTGGTAACCCTGCAGCCCACGGACATGTACTTTGGCACAGAAAACCCCAGCTCTGATTTGTATGCTGTGGCCAGCCATAAGCACGTGAGTCCAGTGGGTCCCCTTGGCTTTTGCAGACCATGACTGACACACCATCTGTCCCAACGCTGCCCCAAATAAAAACACTGCAACACACAAAGAAGCCACGCAAGCCAAATAAACAAATGCCTTGAGCTGCACTAAAGACCTGGGAAAAACTACCATTCCTTTCTGATCATATCTGGAAGGCATGCAAAAAACGTGGCCATGAGCAGCACTCCTAAAAAGAGAGGGAGGAAAAAACACATGATTTTTCTTCCCTTCTAGTTCTTGAAAGCAGAGCGATAATCAGTGGAGATAAGCCCTGTCATGTGTGTATTATTCTAGAAAAAAAAAGGAGAAAAAAAGGCTGAGGTGGCTCTTGAGTGTTCCTGCCTTGCAGCGGGGGCAATCAGACACCCAGGCAGTTTCCATGGCTCAGCACTCATAAATCCCGCCCGTGAGTCATCAGCTCACAGGCCCCAGCAGCTCAGACCCTGCCTTTTCCATGTAGACACGGGCTCTCTGCCCCCATTTTCCCTTCTCCAAACCTCTTGGCGTGAGCCAGCAAGAAGCCCACGCTATTACCTCCACCAAGCATCTCAAGGCAGGTTCACGCATGGGGATGTCACAGCAACTTGTCCTTCTTCCAGGTGTCTCCACTGAAAGCATTGGAGTTGCAGTTTTGGTCCATTCAGAGGTTGGTCTGAAACACAGTTTAGTTTAATTTATGATGTGTTTTCTGTCCTGAACACATGAGGTGTTGCATGTCCCGTAAATCAAAATACTTAATTCAGAAGGATCACTTGGGAAACTTTTTTTTTTCTATGATATCAGTCAGCCTTAGGAACTGGGAACCACTGCCTTGGTGGTGAGAGCAGGAATTGCAGGCTAAGCCCCCCCAGAATACAATCTTTTTCCCAAATCAGGCAAATGGGTAACACAAAACGTCTTCCAGGCACTTCAGTCCCTGACTGGTTAAGCAGGTTATAATGGGTTTTAATTGTTACTCCCACAAACTGCAACTTTATTTACTGCAGTTGATCAGCTGTGACAAAAGGATTGAATTGTCCCCTTGCGTTCAAAAATCAGACAGCTCTCACCCTCATCTGTGATAACGTCATTCAGGAGAAACACATCTCCATGACAAGGCAGGACCAATAAAGCCATCAGTAAAGGATTGCTGTGCCAAAGGGAAGCTAAAACCAAGTTCCCAGCCACTGCACTCTCCAGGGACATTGCATCTTCTCAACCAGATGTGCTGCAGAAGAGATTGGGCCAGGAAGTCAAATAACATGGCAAATCCATCAAGGGAATGAGAGCTGTTGTCTGCTCTGACCTGACACTGCCTGTGAGCAGGGATCAAGCCCCTTGCAAAAGTCATGAGCACTGTTATCCCATCCTTCCAGTTGGGAAACTGAGGCACCCTGGTCGGGTTGTCCCTTTAGATACCCCTCAGCAGGTATTTGCAATGATGCTGGAGGAACACCTGGACAGGGAAGCATGCCGGTGCTGCCTGCGTGCAGTAGGAAATGTGCTTTTCTGGGTCACCAGCAGCTCCCTCCCAAAATCTCACAGTTGGCAATGAGGCCTCGGTAGCAGATGCTTTGCTGCAGCGGTGGCCTCTCACCTGGCTTCAGCTCTCTGAGCAAGTCCCCAGCTTTCCCGTTCCACTTTATAACTCCTCCAAAGCTGAGCATCCTAAGTTCGCTGGTTTCACTGGATTCATCTTGCTCCCCGACAGCACATCAGCTTTCCCATAACACAAATCACAGGCTCGTTTATCTAGGCTTAAGGTAATAGATTCAGGGTTAGAGTTGCAAGGTCTCCAAAAACAGGATTCCTAGTGAAATGCACTGTGACTCCAGAGCCTGGAGAAAGCCACTCTCCTAGCTGCTCCTGCAGCTAAGGTATTTACCAAAGACCTTATGATGTGCCTCAGTGTGGGAAGCAGAGACCTGGTTTCCATGAAATGACAGCACTGCCAGGGTCACTTTTCTCTGTTCCTGTTCCCTGGATATATTCTGCTTCCTATTTTCACCTGATACTAATGCAGCATTGATGGTCCCTGCCTCAGACATCTACTGCATTTCACTCCCTTCAAGCTCTGATGGCCCAAAACACCTTAGAAACCTTCAAGGCTTAAACTACCCCATGTACTACTCATCAGAGAGTATCCATTTTACACTGAGCTTACTAAGCGTATGGCCTCAGGCACATTCTCATCTTCTGATAGGGCTTGCACAACCTTCCTGGTACCTTATCAGCACGAAGAGCGGGAACAAGCTGCTTTGCTCAGACCTGACCTCTCCCCTTCCACTTTTCAGCCAAGAGGGATGGGCATCCTGGGTCACCATCTGCAACCAGAGCAGGACCAAAGCTTTACAGCCTCCGCTGCCAAATGGCATCGGCAGAACAAAACCTTTCCTCCACCACGCTGAGCTGCAAGTGGTTTGGCCCAGGAAGGAAGAGTGTCCCTTACCAAACACAGGTAAATCGGAGCATTCACATGGGGAGGATGAATGTTTAAAAGGGATTGTAATGCTGCCTCCAGGGTAAGCTAGCCTCACTAGCACGGGCAGAACCAGCTTCCTGCACCGGCAGGTTTGCACCACTCAGGGTTTTTGTGCATCTTCTTCCAAAGCATCTTCTTCTAAATCCTGGAGCATCTCCTGCTAAGCCCAGAGCCCTAACCTGGCAAGCCCAGCTATGTGGCATTGCATGCGTCCCCTGAAGCACTGCTAGGACACCCCGTATGCCAGCGCGGCTGTGGCATCACCCTGCTTGGCCGAGGTGTGCTGTTTTTGTTCATAACCCAACACTTTACAACTGCAAATGTTTTCATATTCATGCAATGCCCCCCCTTCACTGCCGCCTTCTCCTATGTGGAGATGAGTTTCCACTTGCCGCACCATGTTCTTGGAAGAACAGGCAGAATGGAATTAAAGGTTTCGAACTAGCTCAGTGGAGGTGAAAAATGTTGCCTAAAGACAGAAGGAAAAGATTGTCAAGTGAGATTTAGAGATGCCCTGGGCAGGTAAGGGATGATTGCATCCGATTCCGATGGTACATCTGATTCTAGCACTGCCTGGGAAGGTCTCTTTCTCTCCTGAAGCTTGTTTTTGTCCCGTCTTCAGTCTATCTGCAGAACTATTCAGGTAGAAAAATACCCTCTCTAGTTTCAGACTCTCCAGGGTCTCTAATAGCTCCTGCCACTAACTATGAGATGAGGCAATGCACACTTTAAATGGCTCCCAATTTTCTAAGCCAGACAGCTTGTTCGTGATTCTCTTACAGGCCTCTCTCCTATGACTCAGCCCTGTATGAATGGCTAGAAATGAACATCAAGCTAAAACTAACAAAGTGGGTGCCAAGCGTTTTTTTTTTCCCAGGATACCATTTTCCCCAGAGTCTCACAGAGGTAATTAAAAGGTGTCAGCTTTTAGAAGGAATATCCTTGACAGTAATATGATATAATTCAGACTTAACAATACGTTCAGTTTGTTCCCTGGACCATAATGCAGTGCTGTAACAATGCAGTGCTATATCCACTGAAGATTATCCTCAGGAAAGAATGCCCTGAGTTAACTGAAACAGGGCAAAAATCTTCACATGACCATTGACAGGTCTGATTAAATTTATTAGACAAATTCAGAATAAGTGTCTGTGCAATACTGTCAGAAGATCCCTGTTCAACCCCAAGATCAAGAACTCATTGCTTCTTGTGACCATAATCCACCTTAGCCATGCCTTGCCTGTCTGAAAAGCAAGGGTCTTCTTCCTTCCGTGCTGCAGCTACTTAGGTGGCTGTTGCTTTAGCACAGGATTGTCCTGTTCCTGTTTCTCGATACAGCACCTCACACACTGAAACCCTATGACTTTCAGGGCCTCTAGTAGTTTCTTTGATACTAACATGTCTCTCTTTTTGCTATTACTCCATTGAGCTGAAGAACTGATCATCTTTTACTTTCTTAACTAGGACACAAATGGAAGAGAGATCTTTTCCCATGGCACCAGGCACCCAATGAGCAACGCCTCCAAAAACTTTAGAACAAGCAAGATGCAAAGCAGAATCAGACTCAATATCTTCTAGGTCTGCTTTGCGTTGGATGCAGCTCTGTGAAACTGAACCTGAGCTTGCAGAGTTCTCTTGGGACATTGGAGCTGAAGCACCTAAATAAAAGTTGAAGTAGGGGTGAATGTCTAATAACTAGAAAAAATCATGAAATAAACATCTATAACCAGGCAAGACACAAATTAATGCGGGTTTGCCCCTTGTTCTTTTGAACATCTTATTAAAAATACCAAGGATAAGACTCACGTGCCTTGCAGGTGGCCAAATCTGCTCTTTTCTCTAGATTTACACCTGAGCGGTCTCACTGGTGGTGATGTTTTGCCCCATCATGTTTCATGGCAAGCTAGATCCTTGGGTTTCTCATCTGAACTCAGCCTTGATTAAAGTTCCACTGAAGGCCAGGGGTGTTTGACCCACGTTGTGGGATCAGTGCCAAATTCCCCAGCAAGAACCTGGACAACCAGCCAAACCCGAGCTACGTCCACCTTCACAGCTGGCCAGATGTGTTTTTTTAACTAAAAATGAGATTCATGTTTAACAACAAAGTCCGGGGGAGACTGGTGAATCTAATGGGAGGGTTTGATCCAGCCCTAGCTTTCTTGCAGTGGCTCCACTCCAGTATTTTCAGGTGGTTGCTGTCACCGGAGCAGTGCACATCTCAGCTCCAAGCATCAGCAAGAGAGGGGTCCCAGGAATGCATTTCTGCTGCGGAGCAGAAGTTGCTAGGAAACCAAACAAGCGACAAGTTTATCTTCAAAGCCTGGGACCTTGGAAACTGGAATTATCTGTGAGGAATATCCTTCAATGGGAACCATTGCATCTCATCATTCCTGGCTGAAAACATTCCAGGTTGTGATGAGACACTGATGTATGCCCAGGGACTCTGAAGCAACCAGATTTCCAATAGCATCATGGTGGGAAAAATGCTGAGCATAATTACTTTTCAAACATGTGAAGAAAAAAACTGAATCAAGCTAAAAGGGCTTATTATCTCAGGAAGGTTTTAAGCAGCAGTGAAACACAGGAAGGCGTGTGGTCACACCAGTTATTGTTCAGGTCAGAAGCGTAAGGCCCTGTCCCACCAGGGAACTAAAGGCCAATCATTCCCTCTGAGCCTGTACGTAGCTCTCAGTCGAGTTTTCAATTCAAAAAGCAATTGAAAAGATCACAAGCCTGCTGAGCCACCAAAGATTTAATTAAAATAACACCAGTACCATAAAAAGCTAGTAGCATCGGTAGGTGGCAACCCATTTTGCAGTCCTTAGCTTCTGCCACACTGGTGGCAATTTCAATCAAGCTCATCCCTATGGTGTGAGATGTCCCTATCTCTTGATGGCTCGAGTACCAGGAGAGTCTGAAAGCAGAGGTATCTCAGGTCCCAGAGCCAAGGTCATCTCGTTGCTCAGCCTCATGAGAACCAAGGACAGTCAAACACACCTTCTCATTTCTGTGGTCGGTGCTCAAAGGGCATCTTTAGAGGACTGGTATTTCTGGGGTTTTCCTCTGTCACTCCAACAGCACTGCTATATGAGGCCTGGCCTCAGGCTTGGGGTGGTTGGAAGGATTTTCCCATGTGAACGAGGTCCACATGCAGCCAGACATCTACGTTATGGGCTTGTACCAATGTGACTATGTCAGTGACAGAAAACTCAATGTACAACAGCAGCTACCATCAGAATTTAACCAAAGCTGAAGGCGCTTAGCTAATTGCAATACTTGGAAATATTGAAATTAATTCCTTTGGAGGCTGTGATGGTGTTCTAAACAGGGAACTGTGGCTGCAGGTCCAAAATATAATGTCTAGAGGACTGGAGAGGCAGCAAAGTCTGGTAGAGAGAACACAGATTTTGGAATTAAGGGACAGACACAGACGTCAGCCAAAGTACTTAGAAACCTAATTCCTGATTGATTTCCTTGGGTTTATGCACCAAAATGTCTTTCAAGATCCAAGGCCCAGTCTTTAAAAATCAGCCACACCATAATACGCAGGCAGATGTTTATATGTATTGCTGCCATACATTGGAAAGAAGCAGCACTGCGAATATGTGTCATATGCCATGTTCTGGCAGCCACCAGTGACAATTCTTTTGCTGGAGTGTCAGATGCTTTTTAGGACGGGTGGTTCTGAGCTCTGTTTCTGCAGGCGACGTCAAGCTGCGAGTGGTCATGTTGTGCCGTGTAATGATGGACCAGATGTTCCTGGATGGCCATGGATTTGTACAAAATTCTAAAGAAAAGGAAGGAGATAGAAAACGTCTGTGTATTGAATGATTGTTCTTGCGCTTCTCCATAAAATGTCAGTTTTTCAGGGTATATCTGAGCATTCTTGCCACTTTGAGAGTTTTGCTTGGGCTGATGATAAAGTCCAGGATGTGCAGGCCTGCATCGCTTGCACCATTTGCACCATTCGAAGTTCATTCCTGGGCCAAGACAGGTATAAACTCTTGTCTAGTGCAAAAGTGCAACTGTACTGTTATAGCCTAAGAATTAGCAACGGTGCAGGTCCCTTGGGTACTCCATATCTCCCAGACAAGCAACCCCACTTCACCTTCCTCCTTGCACCCACCCTGCAAGTAGAAGCACTTGCAAACACGCAATTAAGAGATAACATCAGTGAGATAGAACATAATTGCTGGATAATCGTCTCTTGCCTCTATATAACTACTACAACAAAGCAGCGACATGTATTTCCCAAGCGGAAGATGCAGCTTTGACCCCGCGATAACACAGTCTTACAGTTACCTCCATGGTGGCTTGAGTCAGTGCCTGACGTGCCCGAGTGTGTTTCATTTTGGCTGTGGGCTGCTGGAGCAGTTGTTCGTTGCTGAGCAGTTTGCATGCCTCTTGGCTTAGAGCACACGGATATGCCTAAGCTGCTGAAATACGATTCAGTCCCTGGCTCTGTCACAAGCCTCCTATTTCCCCTCGTGTATGGCCAGCAGCCTTGCAGGGGAACAGCTGTGCATGGTGGTAGCACGAGCAGACCTGAGGCTGGACAGGGAAAGCTGCACTTTTTACTCAAGCCAACAGGTCAAGAAACTTCGTTATCCACCTTTTGCAACCTGAGTTTGGTCACTTGTGCTTTTGCATCATCTCCACCTAGGACAGAGAGGACAATGTGTGTCCATTTGGGATGCAGGGGATAATCACCATTCTTGCTTTGACCCTTTTTGGCAGCATCAGAAGAAAAAGCAAGAATGGATTGGCCAGTGGGAGAAAACCATCTGTTTGCTCCTAAGTCTGAATGGATATTCCCTGGGTAAGCAGCTGTGCCAGTGCAAGACAATTGCCTTCCTCCCTTCCCTGGTGTTACCACTCCCTCCCCAAGGTCGCCCAGTAGAAGGGTCTGCTGAGCACTCATCTGCTTCATGCAAAACCTCCCGGCTGCGACAAAGGCTCTGGTGTTGTCTGAAACTGCTCAAAGAGGTCACAGGATCCCATCAGCAGATGGAGCGGCGGGGTGGTGAATCCCAGGTGGCAGGCGATGGAGAGGAACTGGGGGAATCACAGCCAGGCCCAGGAAATACCTGCCTACAATGTCCCCAGGGATCGGAGGGAACATACCTGGCTGGGGTGGATAGGCAGTTTGGAAGAAGGTTCCTGTTGTTCAGATAGACGCTTGGCTTAAATCCAAGGGTGTCAGTAGATGACTTTCACAAGAACAAGACATGTAACAGAAAGCTCCCAGCGGTTTTCTGTGCTAACTGTTTTCCCCTACTGAAATGGGATAGGTCTTATCTTTTCAAGGAAACTGTCCAAAATTTGCTTCCTGAGAACATACCCCTCCATATCGCCTAATTGCTACACAAAGCTAAAAATAAATGCACTGCTTTCCACTGAGCTGCCTGTGTACAGGAGACAGGCTGCAGGGTCTTGCTGGGAAGCATAGCCTTTGAGGACTCCTCCACACCGATGCAAAACAGAGAGTGTGCAGATAAGACCTGTTGACTGACAGTGCAAACCCTCCCCTGGCTGACTGTTTCTTACATCCCAAGCATGACTTCTTCATGCTTACTCAGTCTATTCTCCTTTGTAAGACATGCCAGGACTCCCTTTACTGCCTTGCTGCGGCTGCTTCTGTGCTTCTCAGGCAAGAAGACCTGAGAGCCAACTGCTCAGCTTAACCTCTGCCTGCAAACAGGGGTTGGGATCAATGTGCTCCACCAAGACCTGGTGGGATTTCCTCCCCGAGGATCCCACAATGCTTTTGCTGTCTTCTACAAAGCACTTGGAGATGGGGTCTTGTTGCAAAGCTTGGCTGGAATTAATGCGGTGCTCGCGTTGCCTCCCAGAGTTGAGGCTAAAGTAGGTGAGAAGACCACCAAATGTGGTTAAAAATGTTCATCCCAACTCCAGTTCCTGCATCTGCTTCTGCCAGAGAAAGGATCTGCAGGCTTGCAGTAGCAACAACCTTGGAAAGAATCCCTTCAGGAGCATTGCATGTAGGAAGGTGGAAAGTGGAGTGCTGAACATGTGGAAGGTTGTTCTCTGTGCCAAAATGTCTCACTCTGAGGTCCACAGTGCAATGTAAAGCCACCTGGCCAACTTTCAGGAGCTTCATTGCTCCTATTTTACAATGGCCCCTTGGCTCAGTCTTTCAGCACTGGTTCAATCACAAGGACAAGGAAGGATGAGTTTTGCTCTGAACACAACACATTACATGGACCTGCCTTTCCAAAGCGCCTGTGCACTTTCCCCTGCAGCTTGACAGATGTGGACTTGATAAGATTTTATTGTTTAAAAGGCCACAGGAATTGCAAGGATGGACCAAGGCACGTGGACCCAAAGTAGGCTGTGGGCTTCTGGCTCCTCAGCCCCCAGGAGATGTTGTTTCTAAAAGTGTCCTGCTCAGTCAGTGAAGCAGTACTGGAGGGCCACAGAGAGAGGAAAAAAGTCCTTCTTCTACTGCAGATATAAACAACCATTATCTGAGCAGTTCACTGCTGAATTTGAAAATTTCTTTTAAGGAGAATCTGAAAGAGAGCAAGATCTATAGTTTTGCAGGAACCCCAGGTATTCAGCACCTATCGGAAGACGTCCAGTCAAACTGCATTTTGAATGCCTAAATGATTCATCATTTGCTGGAGCTGAAGAGAAAATGGGTTATTTGGGCTCTGGAGCTTGATTACTAAATGGTGGGGATTTGAAGAAGAGTTTCCTGCAGCTCCTGTGTCATACCCGCCAGCCCTGTGCAGACATCTCAGATGCTCTCAGGCATCTCAGAAAGGAGCAGAGGTCTGCCTTTAAGCAGCAGAATTGCACCCTAGATCTCCGATGGAAGCTCAGACATGGAGCTTGCAGGTAGACATCCCCATGCATTTGGGTATTTTCATCCCTGTTCTAGTCCACAGGAAACAACTCGTTCTCATTTCATAGGCTGTGTCAAAATGTGAGGCAAAGGAAGGAAAAGGAAATCCCTGGCAACCTGAAGAGCTTCCTGATCTCAGACAACTCATGGATGGCTATCTGGTTTTATCCTGAATGAGAGACTAATTCCAGTGAAGTTAGCAGAAACTTTGCATGAGGGTTAAAAAGGATTTCAGCTTCCTGAGAAAACCCACTCACTAAAGCTCCCTAGAAATTCAAATACCAGATTGATAAGGTCAGGAAAAAGCAATCTTGGCTGCTTATCCAAAGGCTAATCACTGATCTTTTGTGCTGGTTGTGTGTAGTATCTGCATCTTGATAAAAAATAATCCTGTCATCAGCTTCTGCTGAGAGAGGGTGAAAGGAGGAGTTAGCAAGAAATCTGGTGCCCTTCTCCCAACAAGGGATTCTTGCGAAACGCTGGCGCGTCTTACCGAGCATCATGTATTTTCATTGACTTCAACATATTTTAGATCAAGGGAAAAATCCGGAGGAAGGAGAATGCATTGGGCTGAAAGATGTTGAGAGTCCCAGGAATTGTGACAGTGACAAGTGTGACCTCATTTTCACTGGAAGGATAACCGGGGAAAAAGATGCCACACCAAACTCTGCAGTGTCTTACACTGCTCAATTTTTTAAAATAAAAGACAGAATTCCCTTGTTCGGATGTGCTGCCTGTCTGTTGTTATTTTCCAGAAAACAGGGCTAAGGTGCACATTTTTTCTGGCTCAGCCCTGCCTGGCTCTTTACATTCAGGGATTTTCTGGGAAATGCAGAATCTGACTCAGACCATGAATTGTCAGGTCCAAAGCCCTTTGACATGACTCCCACTGACTCCGGAAAACTTCGTACAGCCTGGCTGCGATTCGTACCAATGAACGTTAAACAAGTGAAAATAAGTTGCTTAAATCTGAACTAGTCTCCCTCGGGTTCCCTTTACAGCCGTGGAGAGGAGTCAGACACTGCTGGAGAGAGGTTCCTCTGACCTATTTTAGGATGAGATGAGTCACTCTCTGAAAGAACCTGTTTTTCCCCATGGACTGTAAGGGGAGTCCAGGATGGCTAGCTCAGACTTGTGTGCCTGACTTTGAGACAAATCCTACTCCACCTGTCTGTTTTTGCAGGGCTGTGCTTTACTGATTATCACTGCCAGCGCTGCGTGGATTGCATTATTGCAAGAACGGATCTGTTCCTCCATTGCCCCAGCATCGCAACCAGACATCACATACCGGGGTTTGTCTGATAACTATTCTGATCACAGTGCTAGCAGCTGCCAGGGTCAGGATGGTCTTCCAATATAGCTAAAACTGTCACATTTTGCGCGAACAGAGTTATAAATGGGATCTCAAAAGCATCTCTGTTACAGCGGAAACCAGGAGAGATGTTATGTCGTAGGGTGAGCCCCCTGCGTCGAAAGGACTTGTGACAGGAAACTAAAAGCAAATAACAGACAAACTCATTATCTGCGTGTACACAGCAAACGGTGTGAAAAGAGCTAGTCCTTCTCGGCTCTCATGTGTGCTGGTTAATATCTTCTGTGGCTCCAGTCAAACTAATTTATTCTAGCACAAGTGAAAGCAGTATCTGGTCTGGGAATGGTAAAGAGAAAGGATGAGAAGGTCAGGGAGACTCCCATGGCAGGGATATACGGGCAACTTCCTTTAGTATTCTTGTATCTAGTGATAATTCTAGGAAATAAAAACCATTTGACACATCTGCTCTTAGTTATTTGCACAGGCCCAAATTTGCCAAATCAGTTGTCGAAAGCTAGACACTGAGGCTGTCAACATGCATCTCCTTCTGGATCCAGTTGTGCTGATGGAGACATTCCCAACCTGCTCTTTCCACCCCTGTCACCCTCCATCCGGACCCTCTCACCTCAAATCTGCTGCTGGTTTGCTCCGGAGGTCGGCCCCTAACCCATTCCAGCTCAAAAGAGCTACTTGAGCTAAGATCAACATGATAGTCCTCTTGAAAAAGGCCTTTCCCATAGCTTTGGCAGCTGGATGCATGCTGGAAATGCACTGCGTTCCTCCAGACGCTGTCATTTCAGCTGGTCTCCAGCTTTCCCTCCAACATGAGGCACTGCACGTCAATGTGGATGGCTGGAGGGTTCCCACGTGCTTGAGCTGCTGGATTCCAGATTAGCTGGTGTCCCTGAAGAGAAAAACCTTATCCAGTGTTGGTGATGATAAGTGTCTTGAGATGGGTTTGTTTAGCTGTCAAGCAGGCATGGAGCCGCTGCAGCCCTGCAATGCCAGCTCTGGATGTATGGCCACTGCGGGGAGCAATGCCACGGTGCTGCAGGGGAACAAGCATCTCCTTCTGGCATCTCCGACCTTTGCAAAAGAGAAGGTTTCCCAACGTGCTCCCATGTTAGAGACTCCCACAGGGTGGTGGTGGGGCTACAGCAGGGCAAACTAGCTCCTTCTTGGTTAAGTTTGAGGTGTAAGAAAGGACAGGGTGGCTCAGGCTGCAGGTAAAGCTCCAGCTCGTACACAGGACATATGCCATATTCACTTCAGCTGACCACTGGCACGGGCATGCAGCAACTGGGCTGGTGAAAAACTTTCCCCCACCACCTGAGGTCCATCTCAGCCTCTTGCTGTCACTGCTACATTCAGTTGTGATTTGCTTCCACTTTTCACCACCATAAACAACCACAAAAGGTAAAACGGTGGAGAACCCAGCCCTCAGACATCCATGAGGAGGTGGCCACCAACCACTGGTGTTGGAAGCAGCCTGGAGCTATTAAGGTAGCACAAGATAAAGCAGCTTCCATCAACTTCCACTAATCATCCTGAGCTCAGGTAGCAGCTGGAGATGCTGTCAGAGCCCATACAAGCTCAGTTCATTTGTAGCAGGGCTTAGTGATGCACATGCCTGAACCTAAGCCAGACACAATTTTTGGAGGTCTCTCAAAAAGCTCACCTCAGCCACCTGCTTTGATTCCCCAGCCCAAATGTCCCTTTGCAGCTGGTCCATGGAGAACCGCCTTTACTAGTGTCTAGACAAGCTTAGACTTGCCTCCCTGGACCACTCCACGCATCCAAAATATGAGTCTTTCCAACTGCTCATTAGCACAATCTTTGGCAACTCCACTAAGCAGAAGCCACCAGCCCTCCCACACACTCCTATTTCTGTGACATTGGCATAAGGAGCAACTTATTTGACACCCATAAATTTACCTCATGGTAAAACCATGTGAGAGCATGGAGAATTCCCTGGATCTTCAGGTACATTTTTTCCCCAGGAAAATTGAAGAGAAGAAAAAGAAAAAAAACGGAATTACTAAAAAACCAACCACCTCTCTCTTAAGAAATAAAAGGTATGCTGATGGGGATAGGGTTCCTCTTCAAAGAGGGGCTAATTGGTTTGTATAAGCTCCATCAGCGTTGCTGGAGTAAATCCATGCAGTACATTGCTTGTTTGGCTCCTCGCTTCCAATTCCTATTCATGTATGCACCACGTTTGACTGCAAATTGCAGCCATTTCCATAAACTCATCACCTCTTCCTCTGAGTGTGTTAGCAAAAGAGGGAAATCAAATGCTCTGCACTTTCCCTCAATAGCTCTTAGCACATGTTTTGTCTTTAATCGGGAACAAAATGCTTTCTAAGTAGCATCTGATGTTGCTGGTTATCTGCTTGCCACTCTGCGGGTTTATGGCCCGGTCCATTTAGATAACGGGTAACGGTAGATGCTAATAGGAAGCCAGGTTGCTTGAGACAGGGGTTGAAACATGGCTTAAGCGCTACCACAGGGAGGAAAAGGTTTGCTGGTGTTGCTTTCTCCACATCTTAATGACGCTGTGTCTCAATTGCAACAGGACAGCATGTGCATGCTAATGTGGGGAAGGATTTTTTGGGCAAAAATGCTAAAAATGGAGAAGAAACATGGTTGCATCAGTTAAAAATCAGCAAATAGCCTCCCACGTGAAGCTGCTCCCCAGAGAAAACAGGGGATGGGACGGGCTGAAGGAGCTGGAAGGAGAGGCACCGCGTGCCTCCGGGCTCCCAGTGAGGCCACGCTCCGAGGACTGGAAAGCACCTGCAATTCCTCAGCCGGGGATTCCCGTAGGAAGGGGCTGCCGCAGGCAGGGGCTGCGCCAACGTGGCACAGCTCTTGGCCAGCTGCAAGGAGGGGAAGGGAGCAGAGCTGGGATCCAGAGGAGCAAATTAAGGCTATGACAGATGAGCTCTGGCAGGAACAGCCACGGCAGCTTCCATCTCTGTGGCAGAAAAGCAATTCCCCCCGCAGCTCAGCTGTTTGGGGTCAAACCCAACCCACCGCCAGTTTGGGCACCAATGCCACCATGGCAGGACCACATTGTCCAACCGCCCCAGGGCCAGTGGGGCAGAGGGGCAATGCAAAACGTCTGCAGGCAGATTGGGCAGAGCTGGTCTGCCAAAACCTTTTATTTTAGGCTGACAGCTCTCGGCGTTGCTGCTGTGATAGCTTCACCCTGGTCACCTTCAAGCCAAGGTGAACCAAGAGTTGGAGTCAACGGGCCCTAAAGGCCATGTGAATCCCTCCTGTAGGGGAACTGATATTTAAGTGAGTTTAATGCCTATTTATGTCAACTTTACATTGCTTGTGCAGTGTCAAGTGGCTGTGGGGAAAACTCGGGCCAAGTGAAATTACTCTTTCTGAAGTGAGGGGCTAAATCTGATCTACCCAAATGCAGCCCTCCTGCCAAAGGGAGTGTAAATGGGCATCTCTGTGTGCCGATGGCAGACCACACTCACGCCTGTGTCGAGTGCGCATTGGTCCTGTGCTTCTCTCCTGCATTATTTCCTTCTCACTTTGCAACCCTGGCCCCATCCATCCCTTTCCCCATGGACTGCAACAAAAGTTTTGCCTTTTGGTTTGTCTGGGTGGAAGAATCAGGCTCACTGGTGCACTGCTGTTCCTGACTCTGCTGTGATTAAATGGTAATAATAATAATCAAATTTTTTTTTTTTTTTTAATTTAACACACACTTGTACATCAGGGACAAAATGTTTAAATATCCTTGAAACTTCTAGATGCTTTCAGTCTCCAGTTGTGGTCCCTGTCTTAGCCCAAGTGGAGCAGGAAAGCCCGAGCTCACATTCCTGTTTATTTGCAAAGTGATCTTGTAGCCAAACCACCACCCCCCATTCCATTTATACAGGCTTTTTCCTTATTAAGGTATAAGTAGCTTATTCTTGCATGTCCTATGCAAAGTCCAGATGGTAGCTAGAAAGGGCAGCCCCATCAGACACCCACCAGCTGTCGCCTGTAGCCTCCACGCCAACCATCCCCAAACCAGCCTTTCATTGCCTGCAACTCTTTAGTTTACACTAACACAATGTTGGAATTTTTTTCTGAAGAACAATGAAGTCTTGATCTGAGTTTCAGGATTGCCACTGGTTTAAAGAAGACGCTGGACAGCCAGTGACTACGGCTATAAGTAATTAGGGGATGATGATAGCTATTTCTTTTTCCTTTCTCTCTTTGCATAGGATAGGACAGTACTTTTTTGCTAATGCAACTAGTACTCTGTTTCCACAGCTCTCACTAGTGAGTTATACCTGTTAATTGTTCAAGAAGTGGGAACGAAAATTTCTTGAAAAAAAAAGAAATCGTGACTGCAAGAGCACAAAGACTACCAGGAGAATTCATGGACAAATGTACATTTTTGCACATTTTCACATGTACTTACTTGTACTTGTTTTTTTTTTTATTTTCTACTTCTATCTCAATTTTTCTATAATCACTCTAAAGAGGATGGTCACAAGCTCCGCTATCAGGCTAATAAAGTGCAGTGGAGTCAACAGACCTGTCTCTGTTGACTTTAAGCTTTAGATCGTGCAACAGAGAGTAAAAACAAGTCCCTTATGACAATAACAAAGTTGCCAGGGCTAATGTGTTCTTTTGATGCCAGAGATCTTTTAGGATTCATGGAATTCAGAGGAACAAAAAACTTTTTAAGCTCCCAGCCGTGCACTCTTTGATTCACTCTAATCCCTGTAAATTTAAGGCAAAGCCAGATGAGCTATTTAAACCAGGATGCATGTGTCCCCTCTGAATCCTCACCTCAGTCAAGGCTGTGTGCAGGCAAGAGGAGGGTGCTGCAAATGCATGGAGGGTTTTAAAGCTGCCTTTGGTTTCTAAAGCATTATATCTTGGGCTCTCCTATGTCAACGCTCATACCCCTCCATTCTTGGGGGAAAAGGACGCTCTTCTTGTTCCTGCCTTTCCCATCGGAAAGGCTGGCTGGGCACCCACACTGGGGGAGGCTGCCAGGCAGGGACCCTGCAAGCCCAGGGTGAGATGCTGAGTCCCGGAGATGCGGACGCTGCATCCCTCTGCTCAGCATCTCCTGTCAGCCACGTTCGGTGTCCCCCCCCCGAGCTCGCTGGGTTTTGTGGGAGCTGTTTTTAGGCACCTGCCCATCCTCATGCCCTCTAGAGCTGTGGTGTTTACAGAATCACAAATCATTAGCTCAAGGCAGTGGGCTCTCGGGGACAGCAAGGTAAGAGTCACGACGAGGGGCGAGACAGCACCAAGCCCTGCATGGCTCCGGCCCAAGGTGTCTGCTCCTCTTCTGCTGGGAGGCTCCAGTCTCCACTGGAGCCAGGGACAGCTCTAAAGGAACCAGGCACCGGTCCTCACCGCTATTGCAAAGCAGCTTTATCAGGAGGATTATGTGATAAGGCAAATTATTAGCTAGCTGCCATGTTAAGTGGTTGGGAGTGAGTGGGTGCACAAGAGCTGAGTGGTCCTGGCAAAGAGAGAGACCAGTGTTATCCCAAGGAAACCCAAACCTGGAAGCCCTGGGGGATATTAATAGAAACTGTGCAAAATCTGCAGCCCCAGAAACCCTGCTGCTCTCTCAGAGTAATTAGCTAAATGCGAAGTGCTGTTTGCCTGGAAGCTGGAAATAGCAGTGCTGAGAGAAAGTAGAGACATCGGTGCACTCGTCGAAGCAGGCGTTGCTAACTGGTGTTCAACGATTAAAACGCTTTGTCTGGAAATGCCCATGAGTGTTAACTACTCCACTGCTGAGAGATGCCCTCAATATCGCTGCCAAATGTCTAACTCTGGTCTGTTGGGACCTGCCTTCTCCATCCAGGTGTTTCATTCATTCAGGTGGTGGCAATAAAGCAGCCAAACTGGTTTTAATGCTGTGTTTAATTCTGAAGCCTGTCACTTTGGCTTTGTTTGGACGATAATCAGATAAAAATGGCATCCAGCTTGTCCCTCCTGACACCTCTAAAAGCTGCATAGAGGTCCCATTAAATTGATCTAACGTGACTGGGAGTGATCCATGGTGCATGGGAGAGGCGTGAGATGGTGACACTAATCTATAGGTTCCCTCTTCCTGGGGGAAGTAAGATGGTAATTTGTCCCACAGTGTCACTAACAGTGGTGGAGTGTTGCAATATTGGTATCACAGAAAAAATGGTTTTGGTTGTGAGGCCATTTTCTTTATCTGATTCCTGCCTCCAACCCTCAAGGAAGGACAGGGTCACCCTTACGCCTGCATAAGGCTTGCAAAGAGGGTTTGTTAAATTTAGATGAGCCTCTATTCAACTGGAGGGCATGGAGAGAGCTCTTGCAGGGGTCAACCTGGCATCTCAGGTTAGAGATCAAGCATCAAGACAGCATTCCTGGGTCTGAGGAGCTCTCCTAGCAGCTGTATGTATGGTTGTATGACAGGCTTGGATGAAGACCCTGGTTTATGTCTCATCGCATGGGGGTTCCTAAACTAGCTGGGAAGCCCAGGCAGAGCAGTGCAGTAAGAGCAATAAGAGTTTGGCTGCACTGAGGTGACACAGTGGATGGATGTGTGGGAAGCCAGTGTAGGCATCTCTGACTCACGCTTACGTTCTTGGCAACTGTCAGACATCAACCCCACTCAAGGTGTCCTCACCAGGAGCATGAAAATGGCTTGTGGTCCTACCCAAGGGACAGCCTGAGCACCAGACCTCATTACCTGGAAACTGAACATCTGAAGGCCACAGGCAGCAGAATTCGTAGGTGGAGGAGTCAGCCTCCACAACCATTCCTCCCAGTAAACTGATTTGTCAGAGCATTTTCACCAGGCAAATGTAAACAGGCTGTGCAAATGCAGCCAGATTATCTCTTTTTATTTTCTTTTTTTTTCCTCCAAACATACTTTGGGAGGCGTTTGTTAGACCACAGCCACAGGCTGCTTCAGCTCTCTGAAGACTTCCTTTCTCAGCTAGCAAACCAGCCCAAACCATTTGCAGAAAGAGGACCTGGTTTTGTTATTTTCTTCTCAATTCTCACAAAAAATGAAACAAGGAAATAATACCTATTTTTAAGGCCCGATTTCCAAGAATTCAGCCCAGTCTTCAAGACACTGAGGCAAGAGTTAAAGCCTAGATGGCCCTTTGGGTCCTGCAAGACAGTAACACAGCTTGCCTGTTCCTTCTGCAACCCCAACAACAAAGCACCTGCTAACAATTCAACTGCTTGAGATCCACCTCAACTTGAGCCCTTCTTGGATGCCCCACCACTCCTCTGGGACCCATGGTGAGAGTGGGTCCATTCAGGAGGCTCAACCCACTGGAAAGCTGTGGGCTCCACTTCAGGGGCTGGTGAAGTCAAGAGGGGATGCAGATGGAGAAACCTTAGAAAATCTGCAGGGAAGCCACCTGCCCAGGTGAAACCTATCCCCATACCATGTGTCAGTCCAGAGCTCACCTTTCCTAAGGTCTGCCGAGCCCATGTTTTGTGATTTGCAGATCCCTTAGCAACATTTGGGTGCCTCACTCCTAATGGGTTCAGTTGGGCAACTAAATACCAGGTGGCCTCTTTCCCCTACTGCCCAAAGCTATCACCAGGCTTTGGCAAAGGTAGGTCATATATACTCTTACAACCGCTTCTGATAGGCCTCAGAAGACCCTGCGATGTCGCTGCGACAATTAGCATCTATTTTACACTGATAATGCAGTCCCTTGGCTATTTATTAATTTTTAATTGAATTACCCATGTAGTGACCTTGTCTTCTACATGCCTGGCAGAGCTTTACAGCAGGGCACTAACGTGCCCACAGCTTTGAATCTTCTGTGGCTGCTGTCAGTGATTTACTTTAGCTGATTTAGCAGCATTTCTTATCCCAGAAAGAAAGAAAGAAACTACAACAGCAACAAAACCTGATCTGATTTTCTGGCAAATAACTTATCTTGACAGCACAACTATCAATCTCCAACCCCCTCCCCAATGCTCTGGCTAGAGGCTCAACTGGAGATCCCACCTGGGCTCCACCCACAGAGGTCAACCCTGAAGCAACTGAGAATTTGTGCAGCCAGGGATGGGAAGTGCTGTGGCTTCCCCTCCTGTAACTATCTTTTTTTTATTCCCCTTCTCCAATTATCAGAGCAGACATACCAGAGCCACCAGCCAGCCGAAAAGGCAGGCAGTGTTTGATTGACGTCATTTTTTTCTTAGATTTGTGGACCTCTGGGAGAGGATTGGTTGAGCTTATTCTAAGGTGGGTAAACACTGAGTTGAAAAACTCCTTCTCTCTAGTCATGGACTCATAATTAAGACTCTTCTTTTCCTGGAAGTGTCAGAAATCTGGCACAAACGCAACACCTGAGAGCTGGGCTGGAGGGGAAGTGAGCAAAGGTGAAGTCGTAGCTGTAAACTTTCAGGCTCCGAACAAGCCAAGGACTTTCTCAAACCCTAGTTCAATGGTTTGTTGCTGTCTCTCTTCACATCCTGTTCAAGCACCAAGCAGCTACCAGAGGGCAGAGTGCTAACCTGTCCTCCCTGTCTTTCCTTGCACCATGTCTGAATTATTGGTGCAATTTTTCTGGAAAGGCTTAGGCAGGTACCAAGCAGCAAACTCTGCTTTGGGTATGGAGCTCTTTGCTTTCCCTTCTTGCCTACATATTTTTGAGCCAAAACCCACAAGAAAAAAATTCTAAGAATCCTTCCACCTGGAATAAGGCTCACAAAAGAGGCTTGTTAAACTTTGATGATTACCCATTCAAATGGAGCTCTGTTGGACAAAGAGATAGCTGCTGCTGAGGACAAGCCAGTTTTTCAAGACTCAACTCAAAGGGGCTGTTGGCTAAATGTGGAAAAGCTTGGCAAGGGATTTAGCTCCACCGAGGAGCCTGATTAGAGAGCCAACCTGACAAGGGGTTCTGGCACTTAGAGAAATCAAGGTCTCTCCAGCCACTTAAAAGGAAACTTGTGTAGAAGAAAGAACAAAGAGGCAGGATTTTTTTGTAACACAGACATCCTTTGAATTGAAGAACCTGCACAGGGAAAAGAAAGCTTCCTTAGAGGAGGAGGGAGAAGTGAACGGTTTAGAAGAGAAACCCTGTGTCGGAGGAGAAAGATATAGGGCATTTTTTGGGTATATGAATAAAGTCAGCAGAATGTAAGAAAAAAAAAAAACAACTCAGGCAGGGAAGTGTCTGCAGATGTTGTATTGTTTTGTCTCTGCAGCTATTTATTCTTTCTGCTACAGTGAAGAGTGATTGTGCTTTGAGCTCCTGCAAAGTACGTGCACTTGTACAGCCCTGCTGCAGTATGACCTTAGGAGAGAGGAACAACAAACTCGCGGTGTCCACGAAGGCCAAGCAGTGCATCTGCACCACAAAGTCCCATTTCTGGGGCATGGCAGCAGAAAACACATCCAGAGAGGGTCTGGGGAGCTCCAGAAAATTAGGAGAACTACAACCTACTTAAATGAAGAGGTCAGGCCAGGACACACCAGAGTTACCTGTCGATGGGTGGTTCAGCGTGGACACTCACTGGAGCTGTGCCAGGTGGCAATTCACACTGAGATATAGCAGCAAAGCTTACACCCTTCTCCATCAGAACTAAAAGCCCCAGCAGGGATGCACTTATGCCAAAAAAAGTCCTTTTTCTGATCCATTTATTCTGTTTTGGCAGCTGGTTTGAGAATGAACAGCAAAACCTCTGGTCCTGCTGCGAGAGTTTGATGATAACTCTTCTACCACATCCATGCCAGTGAACCGCTCCTCTGCAGATGGTTAGTCAGTGCTGATCAGCAGCACTGGTTGGAAATTTTCTTTTAAAATCAATTTATTTTAAAGATTGGGTTTTCAGGTATGGGACTTCAAAATTGTCCTTTTTCTGCACAGAAACTCACTATAATTTGGAAACACTTGTTACTGGAGAACAGACATCGAATGCTTCAAATCAAAATATGTCTGTGTAGATGTGTACATATATATGTGTGTATACACACACAGGGAGATGTGTTTACATTTTGTATAATAGTGTGTGTGTATGTTTATATGTATATAGATATATTTCTCTGTAACAAGTGGGCATGCAGCTTTTTTCTGAAAAGGGGGAATTTTTCCACGGAAAATTTAGACGAAAACGAAACTCTTCTCAGTGACCACCATTTCCCCCAGGACGGCCATCAGTTCCTCTTCAGTGTCGCAGTGTTTAACCAGACCTTGCTGCCCGGGAGGGTTGGTAGCACACGCGGCCGTGCCAGCTCCTCACCCCAGAGTCTCCCCACGTCTTGGGGAACCCCAGCGCTACACAGTCCCCTGCACTGCAAAAACCTCGTGTGCTGCTGCATGTCTGCAGGGCTGGCTGGTGCTCCCAATTCGGGGCAGCCCCACTGGGAAGGTCCAAATCGATGGGTTAAACCAGTGGTGGGCTCTGAGGCTCTGCTCATGGCTCAAGGAGGGTCAGCAGCTGTGCCCATTGAGCAGCCAGGTGGCCAGAGGCTACTTCTGGGTTTAACGTGAATTTGATTTGAGAAACACCAGAGTAAAAACTGCGCCTTTGAAAATTTAGCCCTGTAGAGCCCAAACATGATTATTAAGGGGTGAGTGCTCAAATCCCTACCTGTCCACTTAGTAAAAGGTAGATAGACTAGACTAGACTAGACTTGACTAGAGGGATAGAATAGAATAGAATAGAATAGAATAGAATAGAATAGAATAGAATAGAATAGAATAGAATAGAATTGAAATGAAATGAAATGAAATGAAATGAAATGAATTTTTTGGTTGGAAGGGACCTACGACAATCATCTAGTCCAACTGCCTGACCGCTTCAGGGCTGACCAAAAGTTAAAGCACGTTGTTACGGGCATTGTCCAAACGCCTCTTAAACACCGACAGGCTTGGGGCATCGACCGCCTCTCTAGGAAGCCTGCTCCAGTGTTTGACCACCCTCTCGGTAAAGAAATGCTTCCTCACGTCCAGTCTAACCCTCCCCTGGCCCAGCTTTGAACCATTCCCACGTGTCCTATCACTGGATACCAGGGAGAAGAGATCAGATGTCCTACTGCTTTGCTTTTTTACGGCAAGGAGGGTGGCAGCAAGCTGTGAACAAAAAAGTTGCGGGGGAAGGGAATATTTAGCTCCTTTCTTCCGTCCCGTTTGCTTGCAAAGTTGCCCTCCAAAGAGCACTGGCTTTTATTAGCGATCCCTGCCTGCAGTACGTGATCCAATACCGTCCATATGAACACCATATCTCCGTTACAACCCAGCGCTGGCTCCAAGCCATCTTCGGATGTTTGTTGTGCAGAGCAGCCCAGGAAGCCTGCGGAGCCTGGCAAAGACCTTATCACATCACACTGGGGTGGATGGGGACCCGGAGGGCAGAGTCCCAATGCCAGTGCGTGGCACCTAACATTGAGCAGAGGTGATGAGTGTCACAAAAGGGACCAAATGAAGGGACCTCGTTAATTTAAGGCCGTGTCCTCGGGAGTGAATGCTGAGCAATGCTAACTTCACACCCACAATTTAAGGACGTGGGATCCAGAGTTTTGGTTCAGGTTATCAAAGTATGGAATATTGCAACAGGGCTCCATTCCCAGCCCTGTACAGCTTGGGTTTGGACTCGCTCCTTATTCCCTGCTCTTACTCCTACGAAGCCCAGCAGCCTGCCGGCCCGGAGCTGCTCTGTGATTCATGGCTATGGGAAGGAAAAAGGGAAGAGGTGGGTTTTGGGAGGAGGAGATAAATGGATATCGGTGGTGTGATAGGAAGGTCAGCTGAAGGAAGGAGAGGTCAGGACTGAGAGAGCACAGATCAGATAACGGGTTAGACGGGGTGAAAAAAAAAAAAGGACAGGAAATTCACATTTGTTACAGGAGAAAAGGAGGAAGCAAGGAAAGGGGATTAAATGGGTGAGGATACAGTTAAGTTAACAGCCAGAGAAGATGCGAGGTGGAAGAAGGCAATTTTTTCCTCCAAAATATGCAGATGGGCTTGACTGCAATGTTTCACTGACTGAAAGCAATTTCAGGAAATTGTTCTTGAGTGAAAAAAAAAAAAAAGGCGTTATTTTTTAGTAGAAATATTTCACTTCTCTTTGAAGCTTCTCTCATATTAACAAATTATCTGAGCAATTTATAAAAACACGAGATCACTGTGGTCAGAAAAAGTACTTGTTTGGCCTGAAACAAAGTTATTTCATTAAAATGCTGCTTTCCCCCTTCCTAGCTGGAAAACGTTCGTTTCTGATTACCCCACGGCAAAAACGTTTATTTTTTCCGGTCTGGCCACCTCTCACCCCTATCAGTAATTTGTGCAGTTCTGCTTTTCAGCAAATTTGCACAGCTGACAGCCTGGGATATGAGTACTGCAGATGGGTACGAGAAGGAAGTCCTGTTAAGCAAGAAAGGTGATCATTATAGTCTGACCACATCTATTCCCTGTAAATATTAGTAGAGCAGAAAGCGTCTCCGTTACGTGGGCATAACCACGTTGCTTTGCACTCTCAACGGTATCGTTTTAATCCAACCCACAGTCAGTCGGGTTTGAAAGAAAACAGCTTTCTGAGCTCTTTTCCAAGTCTCGCGTGTGTGAATAAACACTCCGGCTCACACAGGAAGCTGGTGACAGATGGAGCAAGAGCTCGGCTCTTCTGCCGTGCTGGCCTGGGCTCCAACCACGAAACCACACTGACTTTACCCATCAGCTAACCTGGCTCACCCACGCACGGGCAGCGTGCTCACCCGTGGCCTGCCGGTGCCGAGCCAGCAGCTGGGTCTCACTAACGCTTTGCATCCCCTGCAGTTTGGCGCTTTGCTGCAGGACCATGCAGAAATACCCGAGATGTCTCCAGCCTTGCTCGTGGGATCTGGAGCTCAGTGCAGGGCAAGGAACCGCAGGGAAAGGAGGAAAAGTTGCTGGCGCTGAGTGGCTGCAGGTGCCCATCGGCTGGATTACCCCAGTGTGGGCATCTGCCACCGTCACTGCTCTCAAAACAACAAACACAACTTATTGCAACGACTTGGGCTTAAGGAGTGCTGCTAACACAGCTCGCATCAGCACAGGCCCGCAGTAATGCGTATTTGCACCAGTTCTTCTTGGGCTTGTTTTCAGACTGGCTATAAAGCAGCCCATGATCACTCAAGCAGTAGTTTATTTTTGAGCGGAGCATCACCTTTTGCTTTCACATAAACTGCCTGACTCCCAGCTGAACCAGGAAAAGCAAACAGCACACAACAAAGTTGTCACTGTGCAAAACTAAGAATAGCCACGCAAGGATTTGCCAGGCGGACTTTGATTTGCATCTCTGGTTACAAACATACAAATTTCCCCGGCTGGCAAACCCTCTTTATTTGGTGTAACTGGGTGGGAAGAGGGTTTTTAATCTTATTTTATCTGCTGCCACTCTGCAATGTAATGGGGAGCACAGTCACCGCAGCACAGGCTGAGTGCTTTTGAGCAGCGTGTTTAGATAAGGATTTACTTAGGAGTGGATTTCTTTGCAACCAAATTTCTCTTCCCTTATTTGTTACGCATCTGCATTATCCTCAGCTCACAGAACCAGTTCATATCTGATTCCTAAAGGTTTTATGGAAGATCATGTGATTTCACGTAACTCCCTTGCTCTTGGGGCCACTCAGGTGTTTACATTCTGCACCCAGTGCAGAAGCAGTTTCGTTTCTGCAGAAATGCCGCCCAGCTTTCTCAATTCCTTGGACAATCCGGTCCTAACCAATGTTTTTTCTTAAAACCAAACCTCTTCAAAGTCCACAGCTTTAGAGGATTTTCTTAACTGGAATTTATTTTCAGCATGTTTGAAGCCTTTATGATTAAGAGTCGCCATTAAAAAAAGCAAATAAGACCGTTGTATATGGTTTTGTTTCTCATCTTGGGAATTTGGGGGCTTGCCTCCTGATTTTGTACTAATAGGACCTGCATGTGCTGGCAGCTGTGCTTGAGGTGGGATTTTGCAGGGAGCACGGGGTCAGGAGGAGCACGGTCCCCAGGAGCGGGTGCTGTCATCTCACAGGGTGCCCAGATCCCACCACCAGCCTGGTTGTGCTACCTTTGGGAGCTGAAGAAGAAGGTTATAGGAAATGGTTTGCCCTGGGGTTCTCCGTCCAGCCGTGGCTGTCTTTGTGCATGCACGTATGTGTCTTTGCATCGCACACACAGAGCATCCTACCGGTATCCCCATGGGGCCTTGGCTACACAAACAAATACAGAGGAGCTCAGGGGGGATGAAAATCCCAAGCACCTGAGGCCTTAGGGCTGCTCCTGCTGCACTCCAGGCAGCCTGTACCTGAACCTTGTTTTACTACACTTAAAAGCACGGATGAAAACACCCTCAAACCTTTAGCCAGCATAATTTTTCCTGCAAATAACCCCTGGCACATGGGTATTTGCAACTCTTATTTGCACCCTAAAGGGAAAGCAGCTGCAAGGGGGTAGGGTGGGATGGTAAAGATACTTTTGCTTGCTTTTTGTTATGTACCCTGGGTTACATGCATGCAAGCGATGCTGTGAACAGTGTGGGCAGCGTTACGGGTCCTTAGTCCCCCTGCTAAATGTACAACTCGTGTTAATCAAGAAACAAAACCTTTGTGCCAGGGTAGTTTCCTTTATTTTAGGAACTGCTCCAGACTATCCCCGCCAAAGCTCTCCTCTGATGGCGAAGTCTGCATCTTCCCTGGAGGACCAGTGTTGTGCTACTTCTCCCACCGAACCCTTTCAAGTGCACATGAGCCCTTGAGGTGAGTTTGTTACCCCGAAGCAAAACACCACGCTAGTGGAGTGGTGTCCCTCCGGGCTGCTTGGTAAACACGTCCTCCTGCAAACACGGCCTCCAGGCACTGGTTTGTGGTCCCGACTGGTTTTAGCTGCCATGATTGCGGATTCCCAGGTCGGAGCAGGGAATGGTAACGAGTGCTGAAATGAGTAAGGTGTGCCAGGATGGGAACCGAGGATTAAAGAGCAGACATGTTGCCTCCCCAGCCAACTCCTTCTGTTCGGGGGGAAAAGTGACTTCTGGCAGGCAGGTGGGGTGAGCATCTCCTCCGCCGTTGGGTTGGCAGCTCCTTTGCTGTACCCATATGAACACCTGACGGCTGAAGCACCCATGGGCTGGAGGTGCCCCCGTCCAGGTCAGGGCTCAGCCCTTTTCCATTGCTCATGGTTTGCACCTGCCAGAGCTGTTTTGGGGGAAAGGCAGGGAGTGTGCTGAGATGCCCTTGGAGGGATGTCCAGCCCATGCTGCAGCCCTGGCCATAGCCCAGCTCCATCTCTCAGATGGACACGGCCGCGGTGCTGCTGCCAGGACAGTGGCTGTACCCCAGGGTGTACCTGAAGCAGCCAAGTGTGGGAAACCCCAGCAGCTTTTGGGGTTTAGCAGCTCCAGTTGCACATTAGGTTCAGCCTTTTCTCAGATATGAGGAAAAGATAACACAACAACTTTCCCTGGCCTTTGACAAGAACCGGGCTGAACCCAGGAGCTCGGTTCCCAGAGCGCTTCATCCCTCGCCTGCTCTCCAAAGCCAGAAGACTTCATAGGTGCTCAGCACCATCAGACCCAAATTATATTGCTTCACCATTCCCCCATGTTTCCCACCCCACAAATCTGCAAAAGCAAACTTTTCTTTTCCTTTTATTAAAAAAAGAAAGAGGGGGAGAGAGGTGGTTTCTAGCCTTTCTGGTTGCAAACCAAGGTAAACTCTCGCCTTTGAGTCTGCAGCCAGGCAGACTGCAACAATAACACCCGCAGAAAAGGGTGTGCTCCCATTCATCTCAATGGGTGTTAACTTGGAAGGGTAATTATGACCCCTGATGCCAAGAGCTCTAACCGTTTCGCTGCTGAGCATCCCAGCCCATAAATAAAGCCTCTGGCCGGCTGTGCAGAAACCTGGGTGGGAGGGAAGCCGTGTAGCAATGAGGCGTTGACTTTTGGATGTGCCAGGAGTCTGAAACGCTTTGGCTCCTGCTGAGGCTCCCAGCCTTTCTGCAAGCCTGTTTCCACCAACACCACGACACAGATGCCCCGCTGCCCTGGAGGATCAGCCGAGGGAGGGGAGTGATGAGCCCTGATGAATTTACTGGGGTTTCTGCAAAAACAGTCCTGCAGCAATGCATTCAGCTCAGCTGCACAGAGGAATGAATGTCTGGCGAATGCCTTGTGCTGGGCTTCCCTGGGAAACTCTGCTGGCGTTAAGATAAACAAGGTCCCAGGGAGCAGAGGAGAGAGCGGGGTGGAGGTGGATGTGGGGAGCTCGTCCCTTCCTCCTGACCTAGCGTTTGTGCTGGAGCCCCCAGCTGAGGTCGGGTCCTCACTGTCCCTGGAGCTGCACAAAAGGCACATGTTTTAATAATCTAATTAGCCGAGGCAGACAAATAGGAGGAGGAAAGGAAATGTATAAAGAAAGGGAGTGGTTCAGGCAGAGTCACGCAGGCTCTCCTCCATCCCCCTACTTCTACAGGGCTCTAGCCCTTATCTGAGTGGAAAAAAAAAGTCTTCAAAATGCAAAAATGAGAATGAGCACACAGCCTTCTCGGAGCAGAGACGTGCAGCAAGGGCTGTGATCTGCTCCAATTCATTAACTCTGGAACCTACTGATAACAGCTCAAACCAAGGCTTTTTTAGTTATATCTGCAATAAAAGCATGAGTAAAGAAGATAAGCTGGCATATCACTAACATCTCATGTCCTATGAAGTGAGAGTGGCTCATCTCTCCTTCTGACACCCTACAGATGGACCAGCAAAGATCTGGGGAATTGACATCATCATTGTGTGCTCCAAAGGGAAAAAATGGCACAAGCTCTTAGTGATGTTAGTACCAGAAATCATCCATGTGCCTTCAGCTGCTTTTTTCTATTACTCTTAATGTTTCTTAAGGTATACCTCGGTGGGGCACAGCTGTGTCTAATGTAAATAACTCTGTGCTCATCTATTGAAAGTAAAAGGAAGGAAATTAATGACAACAATAAAATAAAGCCCAAACCTCCCACTTACAGTCAGTGCTGGCTCTGCCCAGTTAACCCTTGATTGGTTTTGGTTTCCTGATAACCAGGGAGGTAGTTTCCTCTTAGTTTGTGCTATGATATTTTTGTTTTCCCCTCTGAAATTACCTCTCTTCCCACAAAAAGGGATGCAAAAAGCAGCCACTGTCCAACCTGCTTTTAACTCCACACTTACCATTAATAATTTAGCCTATGCCATGGGGGTGGCAGACACCCCGATAAACCACTGCTATGGCCGGGGCTGTAGAGGTCTGAAAGGCATTGCTAGTGGTATGCTGGGATTTATGGTTAATGGACCAATGTCAGGATTTTAATCATGTATAAGTCGCACACATGTTAAATAAGAGGGTGAGCAACGTATTAAAAAGGGCTTGATTCATTTTGTCCTAAGATAGACGTTGAAAATAAGCCAGTCTAGGTAGGTGCCTGTTTCTTTCCATAGTCTATTAGTATAGTTTAAATGACAAGCTATGGTGTCTATACACAGCCATTCAAAGTGAGGGAGAGCTTGATGTCCCCTCCAGAGATGTTGGTCCCCTTCCCACTGATGCCCATCGAGTAAAGCACAGGACTGCAGTGCGTGCAGGCTTGGTGCACCTGCCAGGTGCTATTTAAACTGAAAAATGCATAAATAGCATCACCCTTATTTTAAAGAAGAGGAAATGGAAGCCCAGAAATTAAGCTGTTTGCTCTAAGTCATACAGTAAATTCTCTGGAGACCTTTCTGTATGTAAATTTTGCACCAAAATAAACACATTTGGTTTTTGCACCGTTTGTCCCATCAGTGCAAGTGTTGCATATTGGTTTGAAAAGCTGAGTTTCGTCCTGCTGGTGAAAGTCAGTCTTTGACAAAACTCAGTCATTTTTGTTTCAAAATGAGTGTCCCCGCACAGATCTGGGCTTAAGTAGATGGGTTCGTTTTGGAGCGAAGTTAGACATAGCTCATCCTTCAGAAATGGGAGCTAAGTTCGTCATGGGTTGTTCGTATAAAATCCTCCCTTAGGCTGTTAATAGGCTTTTTCTGGGGGGCTGGAGTGTGGGGTGAGCACTTGGACTAAAATACATGTGCTAAACATCAGGGAATGGGAGGGGTTTGGAGATGATTTGGTGACAGATTTCTCATTTTCTTTCTTGGCCAGACAGGCTGCTGTGGAAATTTTGCTCAAAGAGGGGTTAGCTCCGTCTTGGCTCCTTTTGGACCGATTTCACAAGAGGACTACCTCTGGCCTTGAGTGATGAGGGAGGGTAAGATCTGTGCTTTGTCTTGCGTTACATCGTGATGCTGTGGGTCTGCTCAGCCCAAAGATGGCTTTTGCTGCGACCTTTTGCTCTGCATGCTCGGCACTTGGGCTTGGTTTAAAAAAAGGCCAAAAACCTGCATAAATGTGCTGCTGTCTCATGCAACCACAGCCCTTGATGGTCTATAGCCTTTGTGTGACTTCCTTTTTTCTTTTTACCTGTGGGACCCAGCTGTCAAGGAATCCAGCAAACACCAGTGTGTACAAGCATGTTCATACTCAAATTTTCCAAGAAATCCATTTGCACATCTTGCATGGGGGAAGCTAAACCTCTGTTGAGTTGTTGATATAGCTCAAGCCTCATCCAGTACCCAGCAGGAGGAAGGGAGGGAGCTTGGTGATTGTCAGGCTGCTGGGAAATAGCATTTAATTCTCTTTTCTGCCTTTGTCCTGACCCAGAACAGCAGTTCCAACGTCCTGTTGTAGCATTTATGAAAGGAGCCCTATGAAGAGGAGAAATCCCAGAAACAGAGCAGATATTACTGCAAGCAGCAGAAAACACCTCCTATTTCACAGCTGTTTTCCAAAGCAGAAGGGCAGTGAAGGGGGGTAGCTTCCCACATCACTTTGAAAGACAAGGAGTGCAAGGTGTCCAACAGCTTTTCATGCCAATTGCAAAATCAGCCCCTTCTGATGCTTTTCTTCCCCTGTTGAGTCGGAAGACAGAACCTGCATGCTGCCCCTCTCTGCCTGTGCACCCCTTTGGTGTTAAAGAGCTGGGTTGGTGCCAAGCAGCTGCAACTTTATTTGAGCTTTTATCTTTTGTTTTGTTATTTAACAAGCCCAGGAAGCCAGCAAAAAAGTGCAAAGAATTGCACAGCCTTCAAAAACAAGTCAGAAGATGTAGAGGAGATCTGAGGTTTGGCTCCCAGAATTGGCAGTATTGCCCTGGTTTGACTATCTTATAGCAAGGTGGGCAACTAGAAAGGGGAGTGCAAATAGCCCATCACACTTCTTGTCCCAGTAAAGTGATTTGCAAACCCATCCTGGATGTGGAGGGGAGGAAGGAGTTGACCCTTAGGTCCACAGACCTCCTGAGGGGCTCCCCAAATGAGAAGGCGCTTCAGAAAACTTGCGTGTGAAGGAAAATAAGACAAAGGTGCTGCAGAAATGAAGCAGCGAGGTCTTTGAGGTGAACTGAAATACACAACTGAAACTGCTGTGTTGTCTGTCTTTGACAGCTCTTCCTCATTTCCCCTCCCTCTGCCATCTCCCAAGAGGCATCTGGGGATGTCTCACAGACCAGACGGTTAGGACGAGAAACCATCAGCTGTAGACCTTGTTGTCCCTTCTTGAACTAACCCCTCATCCTCAGTTTCCCAGCCTGCTAAATGAGGGATGGGACACCCTCCAGGAGATACAACAAGGATTTGCTTATCAACTGGCTAGGACCTTGTTCCCAGCAAGACGGATGGGAGTTTTGTCCTAGGTGTCAATGGGAAGAGGTCTTCAGGAGCTGTGTCCAATCCTGTCCTAAAAGGTTGAGTAGCTTGCTGCTGTCAGTGCAGATCTACAAATCGGATGCATAGTGTGATTGGGCAAATTGATAGGGCAAAAGTAATCCGTTTTGCCAGGGAGATGTTTGTAAGTATTTAAATAGTCCTATGTTTGACCATACAAAAAGAAAATGTTTCCATGATGCAGGAAACCCAAAGGACAACTATACTGGCTTGTAATGAGGTCTGAGCAAGATCAAAGATCCCTTGCAGTCATCCCTGAACGTACAGAAAGAAAGAGATGCTCCTGATATGTCTAGATGGACCAAACTGAGACAAGAAGCATTAGCACAATGCTCATTTTACAGGTGACAAATTGGATGGGTAAGCAGATTAAAGATTTTTTATCTAGGGAAATGACTGGGGAATGAACTTTTGGTGTAAATTTAAAATTCCACCCCACTTGTAGAGCTGGAGACCATTTCTAGACCAAGCAATGGATGTGTTCCTTCACATTAGGTCCCAATTGCCCAAGGGTTGGGGTGGGGGGCCAGGCTGGGGCCCCTTTTTGACCCACAGAGGCTGCAGACATGGAGACATGGAGGGCAGCAGTATAGCCATAGCCTTTGTGCATGGGTGTAAGCTGTTCTCAGGCTGGGCCAAATTTCATTGCACCGCATATTAGAAGGGGGATTCATCACAGGAACATTGGACTTCTTCAGCTGAGGTGCTCACTTTGGCCTCCTTTTGCAATCAGCATAAAGGAAGATTCATCTGACCTCAACTGACATTTCACTTTGGGTGACATGAGTCCCCTGGTAAACTGAATTTAGGGTGAATGGCCCAGGCTGGAGAACTGCTGTAAGAGATTAATTCACCTTTCATATGGAGTACATGCACGTACTCTGGATGATCATGGATACCTTTTCCAGACTCTTTCCTCATGTAGTCAAGTCATAAGTGACTTGCCCAGGGCTGTGGTGGAGCTGTGAGACAGACCAGCTCTCCAAAATTGCAGATTTAATGCCCAGGAAACATGGTTTCCTTCTAAACACAGAGGCAGAGTTGGCTGGAATTTAGAATTTTTGTCCTCCGGGAAATGTCCACATTTGCTTCCTATTTATCATTTTGAATCTGAACAAACCTATAAAATTTTAAAATGTTTGATAGAACAAGAATGTAAAAGCCATTCAGTCTGACACCACTGAAACATTTCACTTTGATAATGTCAAAACCGAACATAACAAAGGCACATGCAACATAAATCCCAGCACAATAAAATATAACACACATTGAAAATGTTTCAATTAATATTGCAATACAATACAAAATGAATCAAAACAAGTTGAAATAATATCTCTGTCACTAAAACATTTTAACATTGCTGAAGTAAAACTGAGGAAATGCAATTTGTTAAAATGTTTCACTGAAAGCATTTCATGAAAATTTATGTATCATTGTGAATGAATTTTAAGACGGAGAGTGATTTTCTCAAAAACGTTGAGCAGCTCTGAGATGTGTGGGTTTTATTTTTCTGCAAAATGAAGTAAATTCCAATAATTGGCAAGACCTAGAAGTCATCAGGTATTTACACCTACTCAGAGCTGGTAGAAACAATTCCTTAGACCCCTTTTTAAAGCACATCACAACCCTTCTCTTATTACATGCAGGTGCTTTTTGGTTCCTGGATAAATTTCAGTGAACTGTTTTGGTAGCACTGATGGCAACATCTAGAATGGGCTTTATCATCCTCAGACCTGGAAAATCCATCTAACCACTGTGATGTTATGCACATTCTTTCCCCCGTCAGAGCGGAGTCATCTGCCGGATCCCTCCTTCCTCATACCATATTAACAAATGAGCTAACTAATTATTACCTCTGGCTTGGCTGGAGCCATCCTTTTGTTATTTACCATTGGTGACTAATTGTCACAATTAGTCATGGTCTAAACAATGGTTGCATGGTCACATGTGCTGGATGGGTCCCCACCTGGACAAGAGTTGTTTCTCCCCTCACCACTGCTGACTAGGACATCCCATGCTGCTTTCAGGATATTTTAAACCCAAAGTAAAAGCAAGTCAGAATAGAAGAGAGGAGGGAAACGTGTGTTCATGGTGGTGTCCCAACATGACAAAGTCTTTTTGCAGCTCCCAGCAACAGGGGAAAAAGAGAGAGGTTGCCTCTGTGCGTTAGACCTCCGTGCTCAGCTGGGACCTTGCTCACCATTCAGTCTCTCACTTGCCTCGGTTCCCATGATGCCCAGAGCTTACAAAAAGCCATCTTTTCTTTTTCAGAGGTGGTCCTATTTCTGTGTTAGGTGAAACAATTGCTGTGCATACCATGGGTGAGATTTGGAGGGGAAAGGCATTTCAATGTGTTCCTGGGCCAGGCTTTCAGAGCATGAGGGCTTCATCACTTCCATCACCTGCAACGGGAACAGCCAAGTCCTGGTTTGGAAAAGGCAAAAGGACACCTTTTCAGCCTCAGCAAGTGTGTCATGAGGATCTGCAAATGCCAGCCTGTGGCTGAGTGTAATGAGTCTGCAAATGTCATCAGACGGAGGCTGTGACGAGTTGCCAGGTGGCTGTTGCTCACCTGGAGTGGTGGGCATGGTCACATCCTCTCTGAACAGAAAAGGATTAGGCTCACACAATATCTACCATGAACCAGTACCCAGGCATAGTGGGTACAGAGGAAACACAGAATCATAGAATCATTAAGGTTGGAAAAGACTTCTAAGATCATCTAGTCCAACCGTCAACCCAACACCTCCATGCCTACTAAACCATGTCCTGAAGTGCCACATCTACACGTTTTTTGAATTCCTCCAGGGATGGTGACTCCACCACCTCTCTGGGCAGCCTGTTCCAATGCTTGACAACCCTTTCAGTAAATAAATTTTTCCTAATATCCAATCTAAACCTCTCCTGATGCAACTTGAGGCCATTTCCTCTCATCCTATCGCTGTTACTTGGGAGAAGAGACCGACCCCCACCTCTCTACAACCTCCTTTCAGGCAGTTGTAGAGAGCGATGAGGTCTCCCCTCAGCCTCCTTTTCTCCAGGCTAAACAACCCCAGTTCCCTCAGCCGCTCCCCATCAGCCTTGTGCTCCAGACCCTTCACCAGCTTCGTTGCCCTTCTCTGGACATGCTCCAGCAACAGGAGCTGTGGTCCATGTTATGCTGTGCCTGCTCCTCTCGGACCAGTGTTTTTCACACCCCGAGCACTGCTCTCCCCACAGTAAGCGTGCACTGGGCAGGTGATTGTGTGTTACGGATTGACACAGCTAACCATCCAGGACTGGCCCTGCTAAAGCTCTGGTGCCAACGAAGCAGAGAGGACTCAGTAGGGTCCCCCATTCCCTTGCAGGACACAGGGGAGGTTTGTATTTGGATGAAAACCATACTCTTAGAGCAGCCTTGAGTTATCAGTTCTTGTTCTCCAGAAGAAACCAGGCTGGAGCCACCTGGAGACAGTGTCTCTAAGGTCACGGTGGCTGGGACCAGAAAGCTTCAAACGGTTAGAGAGAGCCTGGATCTCTTGTGACATTTGTCCCATCATTTCGGGAGCTGACCTGTGCTCGCAAAAGTCAGTCCTATGGTATGTAAGCCCTACCCTGAACTTCCTCCACGCTCATCCTTTATAAATGCATGCCCATAGCACAGCCTGACAGCAGTGGGGAGAGGAGCGGAGAAGACACAACATCACTCAGCACCAAGAGCACTGTGGGAAAGCAAATTGGTGAAAGAAGCAGCGTGGGAGAAGCCAGTGTCCAGGAAAAAAAACCCAGCACCGTGCTCCATTCCCCTTCTCAGTATGTTCCCCTTTTTCACAAGTTTCAGCCTCATTTGTCCGTGTTGAGGGCCAGGAAGCAGATGAATTTTACCTGGAGTGCTTTTGCTCACCTCTGGAAGCACTCTTTCATTTCTCTCTGCCTCTCCACCCCAGCAACACAGCACCACACAGTAGCACCCTCCCTCACCCTGCCACCATCTCTCTCCTCCTCCCCTTCCCTGTCTTGCTGTGGCTTGACACAGAGGAACCTGAAAATTCGCTGTGATGTTTGAATCCCAGCCAAAACTGAAAGCGAGACCCCGCGACTGGTCCGAAAGCCTAAAAAACATATGGCATTAATTCTGCTTTCCCACAGTTCCTAAAACTGCAATTAAAAGCTGCCCCCACCAAACAGAGCCCCATAACTCAGCTCATGATTTATTGGAATAACGAAGCTTTAGGGGAAAGTTGGCGAGGACCAGGAATTCCACGTCCAGGAGCCAGGCTCCGTGCACATGGCCCACGCACAGCTGAATTTATTTTATTAGCATGCCACCGGTGGAAGAGCAGGATCAGAGAGGAACATTCCTTTGAGAAAGCTTATCTTTGGCACCCATTTGGCTTCCAACAATAAAGCAGTCCCTGCTTCTGCAGGCTGCAGGAGATGCTGCACGGTAGGAGCAATCAAACGAAAGCTGGCTGGGGATAATCTGTCTCCATGCTGCAGTCGTCCAGTGGGTGAATAAAGTGCCTGGTTTTTCCCATCAGTAACAAATAAACGTGGCCTGTGAGATGCCAAAGGCTGCAAAGCTCCTCTTGCCCAAAGAGGTGCTTTATCATACGTGCTTTCTCAAAACCAAGGCCTTTCAGCTCTTTAGCTGTGAGCAAACATGAAAGTCAAGCTGCGAAGCTCAGATCTAGGTTTTTAAATGTAGCTCAGTAGGCTGGGAGGGGAGGTGGGTAGGGGAGAGCCATTCTAGCTAAGGACGCAGATTTCTGCCTGTCTGTCATTTTGCTAATGCCTGTTATGATGATCCCCTCTAACGGTTAAATGCAGTAGCTAAGTATAGACAGGATCAAACTAATTTCTGGGAGACATTTTATAATATTTGTGACCTGAGACTTGCACATCAGTCTAACTTATGTGATAAAGGCAAACTTTAGCCAAATTGAGTCTCAGGGTAATGCCAGGAAAGAAGTACACTTGGAAGTATCTTCTTCATTTAAAAGAGGGTACAGTAGCAAGACCAAACACATCAAACCTCCGTCTCCTTTGCAAAACACAGTCTCTGCCTGTTGTCCAGCTCTGGTTGCCACCTCCATACTCGCTGATATAGCAGTTTGCAGGAGCACTGGTCTATGCGGTGTTTGCTATCATGCTTGTTGTGAAGGTTTTGCTCTCCCACACTACTGAAAAGGCAACCCAAAGTGCCCCCCACCCAGCTTCATTTGGTGAGCAGGAATATTTTGTATTGCAACCTGTTGCCACGCACCAGTTTGTGTAGATGATAACATTTTTAAAACAGACTTTCAGGTGCAGGAGAAGATTATATTCACTCCATGCAGAGCCTTAAGCTGCAAAGCCTTGTGTCACTGCGTTGTACAGCTCTTGTGCTGGCAATTAGCAGAGTGGGGTACTCCCCCTACAAAGAGACCATTTGCTGAACACCTGCCTTGATAGAGATCTCCAAACATCATTGCTGATGGGGAATTGTCACTATGCAACTTTATACTGGAGCAGGTGCAGCGGAAAGCTGGCTGCAGTGTCTGGTGACAGGAGACTGAAGTTGTTTGGTTTGCTTTGCCTAGCAAAACAAAAGTGAGACATACATGGAAATAAGAAGCCTTTTTCTAATTGTCTCAGGAATTAAGTTTTGGCTGGCTCTTGGAACCTTTTAAGCAGAGGAATGGAGGCAAGAGACCTGCAGGGTCTAAGGATGGACTTTATGGAAGGGGTCCAGCTGACAGGACAGGGATGAACCTGGGGTTAGACAGTGAAGCTTGGTAAGAGTCAGTGAAGATGATATTCACCCCATCTAACTTCAGACATGTCCTCAGCTGAGTTAGTCCCTCAAGGTCCCCTTCATAGTCAATGGGCCGAAACAGACATGTGCAGGGCATGATTTATCTTAGCTGTTGCAGATGTCTTCTTTAGGCCAAAACAAATGACTCCCTACAGCTCACTGACTGTATTGATTAGGTGTCCACTAACAGCAACCTGAGCAGAGGCTACCGAGCTTACTGCTACTGCTGTCTAAATGGGTGCCCAGTGATGCAGGCAGCCTTTGGACTTGCCTCCTCACCCATCTGCTCTATCCCACTGTGACAGCCCAGTGACCGCCCACTGTGGTCCCTATGCAGAAGTCCAGACAAAGTGGACTTTTTGTCTTCAGATCCGCTGGAGAGCTGTATCTAACAAAGTTGAACAACTAAAGATAGGAGTGAACAGAAATGCCGGTGATTGCAATGATATTACAGTATCTCAGATACCTGGTCAGCATGCCTTGCTCACAACCTTTGCAGAAGAGAAGGCTCTGGAGAGACCTTACGGTGGCCTTTCAGTACTTAAAAGGGGCTTATAGGAAAGATGAGGACAGACTTTTTAGTAGGGTCTGTAGCGATAGGAGAAGGGGTAATGGTTTTAAACTAAAAGAGGGGAGATTCAGGCTAGATATAAGGAAGAATTTTTTTATGATGGTGAAACACCGCAATGCATGTTTGGTGAACATGCATGCATGGTGAAACACTGCAACATGTTGCCCAGAGAGGTGGTAGATGCCCCATCCCTGGAAATATTCAAGGTCAAGTTGGACGGGGCTCTGAGCAACCTCATCTACTTGAAGATGTCCCTGCTCATTACAGAGGGCTTGGAATAGAAGACTTTTAAAGGTCCCTTCCAACCCAAACTATTCTATGATTCAATAAGATCAGCCAACAGATGTGAGGACAGGAAAGGGAGTCACATTGGAAGGGACTGTTGGGCTCTTAAGCCTCCTTCATGGTCTTCATCCCAAGATCTTCAAGGAATTTCCTTTAACTTCCCTCTTGATAGTGGCAGATCCTAGGACAGTGTGGACACCTAGGCTCTCTTCTGCTCTCTTTATTTAACATACTAGAAATATGACTTTTCATCTTTTCCTCCCAGCCTAGAGTCTAATATCGATGGCAGGAGGCAAATACAGCCAGTATTGCATGGAGGAGCTGCCACAGCTGTTTGGTGGGTGCTGTGGATTACAGTATTCACTGCCAATGTGAGGGACAGACTGGGATGACTCTAGGATCTAGACCACTTCTGTTAGATAATACTACATTGATTGGTGAAAGGATGAAGAAAAAGGGCAGACAAATTAAAACTGGACTAGCTCTGAAGTTGATTCATTGGACAATATGTACCTTACTAAAGACAAAGGCAAGACAAAGGCAAGACAGGATGCCAAGGACATTTGTTCTTCATCCACTGCACGTCAGCAGCTCCATGAAAGTTCATGATGTCCTGGTAGTAGTCCACATGGCATGAGTTTATAGTGGGATGCTGTGGAGAGGAGAGCTCATGTGATCTGTCAAGTAGAAGGAGTGGACCTGGTTAGTGGGAGGAGACAAGATCTTACTACCTCCGTAGGCAGCATTAATGAGGCATAACTGAAGTAATACACCCAGTTGTGGTGCCTGGACTTTTAAATGAATTTTGCAAATCTGGAAAGAGTGCAGAAAAAGATCAGCTGAGAACTGCTGAATCTGCCACACAGTGTGACTCTGAAGAAGCCCAGATCTTTTGTTTATCAAAGACAGATGCTTTCCACCTTTTCTTGACTTGTGGCCCCTGTGAATTGTCCGTTAAAATGCAGACACTGGCAAATTCCAGCTTGTTGGCAGCTGGTGTCCTTTTCCCAGCCTCTTCTATGAAAGTCTCAGGAGTAATCACTGTCCTGCCAGGCATCCAAGGGCTGCAGACTGCAAACTACCACTCTAGAGCAGCACCCCTCTCATAGCACAATGCTTTCCGGTTGGACAGCCAAAGCCAAAATGAAATACAGCGGTCTGGAGAGAGAGAGGTGCAAATGGAAAGCAAGATGCAAACAGATGGTAGCAATGAACACAAGGAGGACCCTGCTCCTTGGCATCTTCAAAATGCGTTTCAATATTTTCTGAGATATTGTCTAAGCCAGTAGCTTGTGGAGACCTCTGAAAAAAAACACCCTTTACTGTTCTTAGTCACCTTTACAGACCCTTCTGAAATAGCCTTTACACCCACCATTACTCACAGACCACAAATGGAAAACCACTAGTTTAGCAGGAAATTACAGGAGCACAAGGGAGAAGACCATGACACTCTCTTCTGACTTCAAGTTTGTAGTATAGTGGAATAGTGCTTGCTTTGCTCAACAGAAAAATATACAAATAATCAGAAAAACATGGCAACAGGATGACAAAACTATGGTATAATATTTCCCAGAATGACCTCAAAGTCATAAATCAAGTCTCTGAATTGTCAGCAGCAATTCAGCTGAACAGCCAAATTGCCCCACCATCCAGCATATTTTATTAACTGTTATTACTGTGCATTATTTATTTACAGAGTGCTGTGCATGTAGACGCTGCTTTACAGGTACATAAAAGACCACCCCAAGGAGTTCAGTTACATTCAGGCACACAAATATGATATTCATTGCAGCAGCACTACGGGTTAACGATTGTGGTATTGCTTCAGGTTTCTTGCTTCCTTTTTGATTTTATTGCACTGAAGTCAAACACATTTTAAACTCTGGACTTCGAGTCAACCTGTCTGTCTGAGGCTGTATATGGCCATATTATCTTAGGATCAGAGTGTCTGATGGGCTTATTTGTTCTATCAGGATAGCTAAATTTGGGGTTGTGAACTGACACTTGAACTGGCTGGACATTTTCCACCAAACTTTTCTGTCTTTAATTGCTAGTGGGAGACAATGTCTTAGCAAATCGGGGATTTCCGCACAGAAACTGAGCACCTCACCTGGGTGGAAGGCAGGCTTTGCGTTTGCTTGTGTGTAAAACTCCCTCTGCCCGTTTCCCTATTCTGGGCAATGAGAGGAGGGGGTTAAAACAAAATAATACATCATGGGTTTTATTTGTTTTCTTTCTGCATGAGGGAAAAAAAAAACCCCTGATTTGCTTTAATCAATGCTTGTCACTGTACCGAGTGTCTCCCAGGCCAGGAGGCAGATACAGCAAAGTCCCCAAAGAACCTTTGTGCCCTGTGCTGCACAAGATGTGTCAAGCTCCAAGTGGAAATGTTTCTCTTTTGGGCTCTGCCATTCTTCCCTGCACTGCAGGCTGATGGGTGATGGTATTGGAGGACGAGTGCTCAGCGGCTTCTCCTCTAGCCCACCAACCTTCCACAGACCTTTAATATCTTGAGGGTCCGCATACCTGGGTCAGGACATGATTTGGTGGTGAGCAAAGCCAATACCTCAACATCTTCTAGCTTTGCCTGTGTGCAGCAGGAGTTGCATTATAATAAATAGAAGCAAGGTATTTTACATCCTCATTTGCCAGCATACTGCTTGTTTCGTAGGTGTTTAAAGTTGCTGCTGCTGCTCAAACCCATCAAAAGGCTCAAGTTCATATGGTGATGAGAGAAAGCAAAGGAGCTGAGCAATTAGATCAATTGCAGATTTACTGGGGGTACTAATGGGATGATATTTCCCCCCTTTGCACACCCTGATGCAGTTACTGAGCAGCATTTCTCTCCCAGTACACGATTCCTTCCAATCCCAGTTACTGTTGGGAGGAAAGACATGGCAAAATCACTGTCTCAGATAACAGCGGTTTCTCATCCAGCCAGAGCAAGCCAAGAACATTTCCCACCATCAGCATCAAAGCGCCCTTCTCCAGATGTCTGGAGGAAAGACAGCATCTGTCTGTCTGACGGGAAGTCTCTGCATCTCTCAGGGATGTAAGAGGGATTGCCTCTGATTTTTTTTCTTCTAGCATTATTACTCTAGACTTAAATATAAGAGAGGATCCTTTACTGATCCCAGCCATTGCACAGTGCTTCACGTGCCAGTGGAAATCCATGTGAGCTATTAATTAATGACTTAATTGCTAATTATTTCAGTACTGGAAAGTATGCTAGACCCTCCCAGTCTGCCCAGGTACACAGCCCTGCCCTGGGGAGTTACTGGCTCATTTCTGACAGCATGGAACAAGGTTGTAATGAAGTGGTGAAAAGTTGAGAGGAGAGAGAAGTTGGGGCATCTGCTCAGGCTTAGCAAGGGCCAGTGCCCAGCCTGGCATGGCGAAGAGATGAAACATTAACACCCAGAACAAGGAGGCGTCTTTGCTTACTTGTTTCTTGCAGGCAAAATAGCTAAAGGCGTCTTGAAGAGGAAAGAAAAAAATATGTGGAACATAATTTCCTGAGAAATGAGAAGTGAAAGAAGCTATAAAGGAAAGTTTGGGTGGTTAAGACGTAATCTTGTAGATCTCCCCTACCTGGGATTAAATTCTTCCTTGGCCAAAATCTTCAGCATGACCATGGCTAAATCACATAAACTCCTCAGTACGTGGGCTGCCTAACCAGGAATACCAATGTTTGCAAGGGGTCAGCGCCAAGAGAAACAGGAGCCATAGTGGGAAGTGTTGGTAGTCCTGGTAGCCAGGGCTGGCAAGAGCTGTGGCAGGCAGCACTCCATGCATGAGCCATGTCACAACTCGCACAGCCTGCCTTTTCCTCATACCCAGAAACTCAGTGATCTCCAGTCTCGCCCAGGGCTGGAAAGGCTGCCAAAAATGCAGCCCCAGTTGTCCCTGGGAGAGCTGTGGAAATGCAAGTGGATCTGGGAGCAGCCTGGAGACATCACCCAAGAAGTCATCCCAGGCTTTTCTTCTCCAGTGCTTTTCATTTCGTGGGATGACTTTTGGTGGTGGTGGTTAACATGTGGTCCTCCTGCGGTGCTGCTGCTGCCACCCCTGTGCCCAGCCCCCAAGCGAAGTTGTGGTGGGGTGCAGCCCTGCAAATAAGCCCATCCAGATTTCTGCTACTGAATGCTCTTCCTGGAGCCTTTATTTCCCCCCATGTCAGGAGCTAATGACGGGTTGTAAAAAGCTGGCCAGATGCTGCTGCAGCTCTAGCAGCACCAGAAGCAACAGGTCTTCCTGGAGGTAGCATCTCCTCACTCTCAAGGGCTGTGATTTAATAAGATGGAGGCAAGCGTGTCTCGTGCCTCTTGTACAAAACCAAAGAGAGGTGGGCAAGGAGCCAGGTCTCAGCATGTCTGAACCCCCTTGGAGCAGGGAACCTTCTCTGGGCTGGCACCCTAAAGAGCTACATCTTTGCAACAAACAAATGGCATGTAGCCCCAGAAGCCTTGATCCTGTAGACACTTCACTTTCCTGGTGTGAGCAGCCTTTGAGAAATCCCACAGGTTTACAAAATTAAGCCCCCATCTAAATCTTTGAATGAGGAGGTGACTATTGGCAGTCTCACTGCTCAGAGCATGGGCATGCGTGTGAGTTCAGGTTTTCCACAGCCACAGTAGGAAAAAGCTGATGTCAGGCCAGACATAAGTGATATACATCTTAACAGTGAGGCAGGAAACATATCTCCGTGTTCCTGCTAACCTTAGAAAGCAAGTGCTTGGATTGCTACACAGAGGATTTGTAGCAACAAGGAGAATGTAATTAAATAACAGGGATGATCTCATTATTGTAATGATGAGGTGTCATTTAATAAGGAGAATCCAGGACTGGGAGCTGAGAACTGGAGTCCTAATCCTGGCTCTGGCTCCCAGCTCCAGTAGGTCACATAAGGCCAGCACCCTTTCTTCAATGTGTTTTTATGAGACATGAAGCACTGGGAGACCCTGGTGCTTGCAGAAGCTCTTGCAACAAAGAGAACAAAAGTAGCACAAAAAATTGCTCTGTCGCTTTACCTTCCCTATAAAAGCAGGGTTAGCATGATTTTCCTTTATATAAGGGACAGTGAGGCTCTCTGGCAGATGATGCTTATGCAGAGCTCAGAACCAGGAGGTCACTGAAGGAAATGCTAAGGCTTGCTCTGATCCTCAGGCTCTTCAAAATGCAAGCCTGAGTGACTGATTATCAGACCCTGCTATGGCATTCCTGGGGTAATACAGCCTCAGAGAAATAATTTCCCCAAATAAGTTGTTTATACATATATACATGTGTGTGTGTGTGTGTATAATGAGGAGGATCAGGACGGTTTCAAAGCCCTATCACAGAAAAGGTACAGTCTACTTTAACTGGGGACCTGCCCATACATTATGTGGATCAAAACTCGATTCAATCCAGAGGCTGGATCCCTTGAATCTAGCCTACCTCTCCATCCATCCATCCATCCATCCATCCATCCATCCATCCATCCATCACTTCCTTCCTCTCTTCAGTCAGTGCCAGCATCCTTCATCCTTGGTATCGATGCTAAGTTTGGTAGCTTTTAAGTCGTGTGTCCCTCTTCCCCCCTTATTTTCTGCTTTCAATGTGCTGCACATTTTGGCTTTTGGGGCTGGGACCCCCGAGGGGTGATGCAGGCCATGCCAGGCAGAGGGGCGGTGGGCTCTGCAGTGCTTTGAGCAGGGCTGTGCACAACTCTGAAATGCTACTTTGGGTTTTCTTATTCCTTGTCACTCAGCGTGTTCTGCAACGGTTATTCTGCATGGCAGCTTTGCCTGGTGCCAAGGCTGTGGAGCCAAGCAGGGGCTCCTCAGTACCCAAAATCTGCAGCTCAGCAGTTCCCATCAGCCGTGACGGTGTTTCTGGGCCACCCACAAGACCTCAGTTCCACCCCACATCCCAGCAGCCCCATGTCCAGACTCTCACCCTGCTTGTGCCACCCTACCCCATCTCCAGGCTGGGACACTCGGGGGGCAGCATCTTCTCCCACAGGTCAGAATAGAGAATTCTCCCCCCGTGCAGCGTGGGAGGTTGCTCTTTTTCCTTGGCATAAGAAAGCTGAAGCATGGAAGGGATTTTTCCCCACAGCCTGACCTGCAAACACTTAGCAAAGTCAACAGCTTTGCTCTTTGATCCCTTCCAGAATTACAAAAAGTTAAGACTAGAGCAGCATGTGTAATAGATTTCAGCTCAGTCCCGCAGCCTTATCCCAAAACAAGTCTTTGCCTTTTAATTTTACCATTTGCTTCTGAGCCTGACATGACGCTGCTGTTTTTCCTTTGTTTTTAAACGAGCCAAACACAGTGGATAAAAACGCTAAGCTTCTTGTCCTCAAACACGCACCATGCACACAGAGAGCACTGGGACACATCCATGAGAAACTCTCCTCCATTCAACAAACAGCCCGCAAGACAAAATAAACCACCAGAGCATCCCATGATCAAGACCACATTACGGGAATCCAGTGTTTTGATCTTTTCTGTGGCAGGATTCAAGGCTCCCAGCTCTCAGGCTTTTTTCCATTGCCCAGATCCTAGACTCTTTGCTTTTATTTTTTTTAAAGAAGCTTTCTAGCCCTAGCATTCGGGGAGAAAAGCTTAAAAGCCTTAATATGTAAGTTTTCTAATCTTTAAGCCAACCTAGCAATCTAGGAGAGGACCAATGACTCATTTTTGAATTTCCAATATTAAGATATCAGTAATGTCATTAATCGCTCATATTAATATCGCCATCCAGCAGCAAGTTTAATGAGGATGGTAATGAGCTGCTCACTGTCCGCAATCCATAAATCACAACTGTAGCTGGTTTTTCCTTCAGCCTTATGATGATACCATAAAATGCCTTAAGGAAATTTGATAGTAGCTCTCATCTGCACCACTTAAAGCAAGTAAGTGTCAGGAGAAGTCGTGACTTTTTGATTTCCTTGACTCAAGACTTAGATCAGGCATAACATAAATAACAGGCATTCAGAATATGACCCAATGCTACTAAGCCCTAATCATAGAATTACAGAATCATAGAATGGTTTGAGTTGGAAGGGACCTTTACAGGTCATCTGGTCCAACCCCCCTGCAATGAGCAGGGACATCTTCCACTAGATCAGGTTGCTGAGAGCCCCGTCCAACCTGACCTTGAATGTTTCCAGGGATGGGGCATCTACCAGCTCTCTGGGCAACCTGTGCCAGTGTTTCACCACCCTCAGCATAAAAAATATCTTCCTTATATCCAGTCTGAATCTCCCCTTGTCCCATTATTTTATTATTATTTTTTTATTATTATTTTTTTATTATTTTAAGGACTTGGGGTTATTGGTGACTACTTGACTACTCCTAAATGACTACTTCTGCTGCTCCCAGAGCCCAACAGCTCCAGCAGTGCCTGCGCCTGTTCCCATACCTGGAGCTCACACCGTGGGGGCCTTGAACAGAAAACCTCGTGAAACCAGGCTGCGAAACACAAGGTTTCTCTGTGTAGCAGCCCAGGCTGGATTTCCCCTCTCCTTTCCATGGGTGTCTGCAGTGCTTCAGGAAGGTTAGATACGAGCTAAACAATGTCTGAGTGGTTTGAAATATTTCAAATTACTAATTTCCACCATCTCCCCACCCCGGTGGAAAAGCAAACCTTAAACCACTACATTTCTTTGCAAAACTTGTCATGAAAAATTCATCCTGTTTTCTGGCTGCTTATAAAACCACCGGAATAAAATTGGTGTTTCTATTATTGGTATTGCTATATGAAGCATAGCTGATTTCTGACAGCCTCTTGGAATGGAGGGAAAAGTCTACTTTTCTTTAGTCAGGAGACAGCTCCAGAACTCCCCGTTTATGGGATGATCTGGTTAAAACTTTGCAAGAGGGAACCCAGAGAATTTCCCTGTAGTCTTATTTCGGTTTTTCCTAAGTGGGAAGTGCACGAGTCCCAGATTCTCTATTAATCATTTGAGGAACCACAAGAGAAAGAAAAAAATGTCAACATGAGTTCCTCTTCCCTCACAAGCTGGCTTGAAGGTGGTTGTGGTTGGATAGAGGGGAGTGAAAAAGAAGGAAAAATGACAGAGCAAGGTGGTTTAATAGAAATCCCAAACCAAGAGCTGGTTTTTAGTCTGTCCCAGCAGCGGGGGTAGGTGCGCAGGCAGACCCTTCACCCAACAGTGAAACCATAACATGGGGCATATGTAGTACTGCCCTATTGTTGGAGGTTAAAAGTAATGGGAGATGGATGCCTCACTGCTCCTCATGGGGCAGAGGGAGATCATTCCTCTGTGTGCACATGGAGGGATGGAGAGATGGAAAGACGGAGGGATGGAAGGTTGGAGGAGTGGAGGGATGGAGAGGTGGAGGGATGGAGGGATGAGGGGGAGCTACGTACCATGCTCCCAAATGACATACTAACAGGGCACCCACACCCCATAGCGTCCTGTCCCACCGCTCTTCGTTCTCACTTTTCTCACCCCAAAATTCTCATCTCTCAACCCTACTGCTCTAAAACCTTTCCCATCCCTCATCTTCCCCACTCTGGGTCTGTCCCATCCAAGCCCACTCACCTCAGTTGCTGCAGCCCCCCTTCCCCTCCTGCTCATTTCCCATTTTCCCCACACTCAGAGCAAATGAAAAATGTGCTTGGGCAAAAGAGGAGAGGAAGACATGGAGGTGGGGGAAAAAACAGACACATGGCAGCCTTATGCTTGTACTTTGAAAATGCCAAACTCCCCTACCCCAAACGTCAATGGAAATATCATTAACGCTGAACACTAATGATCTCTTGCTTCAGATGAAAGTGAACTGGGGAGGCAGGAGGAGTGACCCATGCTGTTTGCAGAAGGGACACCCTGTACCCGTGGCTCAGTCAGGGGATGCTGCACACTTATTTGAAATGCCTGCGCTTGAGTGACCTACATACTGAGCAAATGTGACGCTGTACTGCTGAATCAATACCTGTCAGGTCACATTACCTGTTATTGATGAACATCATTGTTAATCCCAACATATTGTATTTGCAGAACTTCCTGGTCTCCCCAGGGCTGTCTGGGATGAAGTTTTGCTTGGCTGAAACTTCTTTAATGGAGAGAAGCTTCGTGGAGTAAAGGTCTTTGTGCATGGGGCCAAATGTGTAGTTTGTTGCTACTGGCCTGCTCTTGAGGTCTCCTTGCTCACCAAAGGCAAGTTTTAGGAGATGACTTAAAATCTGCCTTACAGTCCACAGATCCTGATTTAGGCATGTAATATGAGCACTCAGCTGAGGGAACCAACTGTAAGCATGGTCACCACAGGCTCTTCTTGTAGCCCATGCAAGGCAAGAGACCCCTCCGCCGGAGGCTGAGCTCAAGGTTGTGAATTGCTGTCTGCAGGGACCTGTCTCCTTCCACAGCCATCGATGTTGACTGGGATGCTGGACCTCTTATGTAGATGCTCACAGCAAGGTGGGATGGATCCAGGCAGAGAGGAACTGTGGCACTGGCATGTGGGAGGACCAGAGGATGAGGAGGCAAGGGACACCAATCAGAGTCATGCTGTCAATGTGGTCTGGTGCTGTGGGCTGTGCTGAGCTGGTTCCTCCTGTCCAAGGGACTTTCCTTCTGCTCTCACATCCCACATGAGGTCTGCTTGTCACTCTTCAGGTAGGATTCAAGCACACAAACCCACACTGCAGCCTTTGTTACCCCCTCCCTGGCAGGGAGCAGGGCCTTCCTTGCAGGATGCCAGGGGCTTTGGCATCTGGACACCTGGACCAGGAGCTTGCTCCATAGCTAAGCAGTGTTTGCTGCCAGGCTAATAAAAACCCCAATAAAATTGATTTGACATTGGCTTGAGGTCCTGACCAGGAGGAGAGTGTACTTGTGTGCACGGGGTGCATTTTCTGCTGTGCCCTTGTATGCTCCATGGGATCTTGGCAAACCCAGCAGACGTCCCACGACCAGGGTCTGCCCTTTAATCTGCAGCCACGCAGAGTTCTCCTTGACACCAGCAGGAGCTTTGCAGGACAGGCCTTTATTTTACCTTTATTTTGTAGCAGAGCTGGGTCTTCTTCGCCTCTCGATGAGGTAAAGGAGACAGACCCTGCAGGTGGGAGACTCTGCCCTAGCAGTTAGAGCCCTGGCCAGGTTCCTCTTGCAGCTGGCTTGAAAGAGCCCCCAGTCACCATCTGTTCTCAGGAACAAAACTGTTGTGGTTTTGAAACACATGCACTGACATTAAAAAGGCACACACAGAAAATCCCACCCGAATGACTTCATAAAAAGAAGTGGCAGCGGCAGCCTTGCTAAACATGCTGCCACACTCGGGCTGATTAAAATTGTTGGGTCTAATTGGAGGCCGTTGCTTTAACCCAACAGTCTTGTTTTGGTTTGGGCAGCAGCTCATCATGTAAAATTTGTCCGTAACAGGACTCTTAAGAGTCCCATTGGGAGTGCTGAAGTCAAGGGAAGAGAGCAGGTGACAGTGGAAATCAGACAGTGGGAAGATTTTGGTGACTTGTAGCCGGTGTATTTGCATGTGCAAAACCCAGCCACGACCTGGATGGACTCCAGATGGCTCGTCCGTGTGTCAAAAGCCCTGCAGTGTGTCTGCTTAAGGGAAGTCAGGTTTCATTTGGTTAATAAAGGGCCTGTGCTTCTAGCACAGGAAGAGCTGAATTTAATCTCCCTGGCTGCTGTAAAAGTGGCTGACACATGAGGCTGGCATGCCTCAGATGAACCAGATCCACTTTCTATAGAGAGGAAGCTGAAGGGAAGCACTCACTGAAATATTCCTATTGAAATGTTCCCTATTCCTTGCTGAGCTTTCTGCTCGGGTCTCTGGTCCAGAGCAGCTGTGTGCCGAGCACCTCCAAGTGCTACAGGGCATCGTGATTTTGCTTGTGTGCCCTGGAAAAGTCTGCTAGCTGGGCTATATATTTAACTAGTGCGCATAAAGCATTAGGCTGCTGCCTTGCATGTGAACCACTGCCAGATCAGAGAAGCAGAGCCCAAAGCTGTTGGCCCCGGGCAGTGGTGAAGCCAGGCTGAGGCTGTGCGAGGAGCAACATGAGCCACCGACGCGCTATAGGTCTGGGTTCAGAGAGGGGACTCAAAGCAATCCCTTTAGCTGGCTTTTCTGCTTTGATTCATTCATTCTGAGCAGCACAGATGGAGAAGGAACACGGGACAGTCATTTGGGCTGTAGAGAAAGCTCAGATGGGAAGTGTTCATCCCCCTGCTCATCCATTCCCTCTGTCCAGCGGCTGTGCCAGCAAAGCCTGAGGAGTCACAGCAAGAGCTCCTATCTGCTCTGTGCAGCTCCATCCATCACCAGGCAGGGGGAATGGAAAAGCTTTCTATAACTATACAATGCTAAAACCATCAAAGGGCAGGTGGGATGGGGTTAGAGCAGTTCCAGAGGAGTTCCCTGTGTGTACAAGGGGAAATTAAAGGAAAAAATTGAATTAGAAACTCAAGGGAATCTTCCAAATGGCAAAAGATATTGGAATGATTTCTATTGCACCATGAGAAGGCTTTCTCTTCCTCCACATCTCCAAAAGCATTAGACAGGCTGTGCCCATGTGTGTGAGAACCACATCGCACACTTGCCCTCCAGAGTTTCCTTTCTCATATGTAAAACGGGCAGACCTCCAGTTTTTAAGGTCGGAACAAACCCTAGAGCACGATGCTGATGTGATACCTGAGTTAGGAGCGAGCCAAGCGAACTCCTGCGTTTCTCCTCCAGGTTCCTCCTCTGTCCTGCTGGCCATGGGACAGGGCTGTCTGCTCCCTCCGAAAGTAGAGGCAGCTCAGAGTGGGCACTGCCAGCCAGTGACACCTGCATCTAGAGGACACCGTGGTGACAAGCCAGGTCTGACCCGGGGGATCAGGAGCTTTCTCTGCAGCTGTGATGGGAGGAGTTAGGGGAAATCACCATTTCATTACAGCTCCGTACTAAAACGATTCAGGTTCTTCATTAAAAATCCTGCCAAGTATATGCTACTGACAGATGAAGCGGTAAAAATGCAACAGCCAGCTCCTCTTGACCTCTACAGAAATTCCTGTTCTGTGTTGCTGCTACAGGTTGGGTTTTGTCTTTACAAGCAGACCCTTTCTGTTTCAGATGGGGCTCATCCAAGTACTCATAGTACTGTGGGTCACTTCAGGTCTACAGCTGCACTTTGTCTCTGAAGACTATATCTGGATTAATTTATATTGTGGGGTTTGAGGAGGCCAAAACCAGTGCTGGGGACCAGAATAGAGGAGTATAGTTACTCAGGGGTTGTTTTAACTTGTGCAAGGTCTTAAACTTACTGGAGGAGAAGCGGCTCAGCAGCTTGAGCCTAGAGAGCTTGGTGAGACTGAACTGGCTGAGGATGTGTCTCGTTGGGTGTCCTAGTGCTCTAGAAACCCTCTTTAGGCCACAGTTATCCGAGCAAGCACTGATGCCTGACTCTGCTCCTTGCACTGACACCATTCCCCAGATCTCAGTGAGCAACTTCTCCCCAAGGCCTGATCCAAGGCCCCCAAAGTTACTCCAAAGCCTCCCACTCTGTCCTTTCCAGTTGGCTTCAAGCCCAGGTGTTCCCACTGGGCTTCACTGCAGTGAGGTGCATTAACAAGCCAGGCAGCTGGGAGACTTCCCTCCTGCAGGTCGAGGTAGCAGGACAGGGTGAAGCCTGCTGTGCTTGGATATTGGATATTGGATATTTCACAGGAGCCCTGGCACGTATCCCAGGGGTCAGGCTGCTGGGCACGGGCGATACGGTGCTCATCTCCTGCTGGGTTATGGCAACACTTTGCACACTCCCCGTGCAGGCTCTGGACACGTGCCTGGTCCGCTGCCATCTCCAAGCAGCAACCAGGAGAGGTGTAGTAAACCAAGCCTGCCTGAAACCACTTACACAGGGGTCTAATATATGCTGCTACGTCATGTTAATGTGGTTACACGCAGGCTTACCTCTGGGATGAGGCCAGATAAGTGACCATCCTGTGCACTGGGGACAGGGACTCCTTTCCCGCAAGGGGAGGAAGGAAGGAGTTATCCAAACCCACATATTTGCTGCATCCCAAATCCCTTCATCCTTCCCTTGCATTTTGATCCTCCCTTTGGCAACCCACAGCTCCCTTCTGGCTCTGTTGCCCCCTATCACAGGGAATACGGAGGGCAAGGCAGCGCTAAGGGGATCCCAGATGCTTTGACACCGAGGCAGAAGTGGCAACAGCAGGGTAGGGCAGTGCTTCACTTAATCCCCAGCGACTCTAACGTCAACCAGCTTTTGGCTAAGGCCAGGCTGTGTCGGGAGGTCACCCGCAGTCAGGGTTCCCCATGAACAGCCTTTGCCTGGGCCCACGAGAGTGCACAGGGACGTTTGTGTGCTACGGGCTGCAATTTGCACCCTGGCTGCCAGGCAGACTCCGGGCAGTGGTAGGAAGCCATCCCAAGCAGGGAAAGCAGGCGCATTGGCTGGCTCCAGGGAAATACCCACAGAATGCCCTCAGGAACAAAAGTCCTCACCGAATTCCCTTTGGTTATTCCTGGGGGACAAGTCACCTTAAACCTGGGGCCCAAAGACATTCTGGGATGATGTTAGCCCTGGGTAAGTCATAGGCAGACCTTGAAAATGGTAGATCTTATTCCCGGCATCCACCACCAAATTTTAGTGTGATTTAAAATCATATCTGGCTCCAGGATTCATTACTAAAGGATTTTTGGGAAGGGGAGAGGTTTTGTTTGTTGCTGGTTTTCCTGAAGTCTCCTGCTGACTACAGCCCAGGTGATATCCCAGTGAGGCATGGCGTTCCCCCGTCTGCAAATATGACTGTATGGATTCATTTGCAGGGGGATTCCTCCCGTGTTAAGAGGTGGATAAATCACCAGTCTGAGGTGTCCCTTCATCCTTCTCCATTGACCCAAGGGAAGCCGAGATCCACATGCTGGGCATCGGCCATGTCACCTCTGTCCCGGGGCAGGAGAGGAGTCTGGCTTTGGTGCTTGCCCACCTCACACTGGGCGGCATCACAACAGCTCAGGTGTGCTTATACTTTATGTATATATACACTTTTATATATATAGATATAAAAAGCATACTTATCAGTATTCTGATAAGTATACTGACATCGGTAGTGAGAGACTGCATGCCACACATACTGCTGTAGAGTCTAAGCCTTAATACACATCACATACATATCTATTTACTTAAGGTGAATTCAGACCAGGGACGAGAGAGAGGAAACTTTGGTCCAGAGATGGACAAAATCCAGTCAAAACCTGGGAGTAGCCAGGAAAAGCAGAGAGAAAGAGCAAGCCTGCCCAAACCTTCCTCTTCCATTGCACCGCTCACTAAACCTTTCAAGTACTGCCTTCATGCCCAGCACACCACTTTAAAAAAATGCTTCTGTGCATTAGGATGAAGGCTCAAAATTTCCTTTGATGGTTACAGGAGCAGGCAGAGGAGAAAAAGCCTTTCTGAGAAGCCAGGATGGAGGTATCTGGGTTGCAAGGAAGCGTGTCCATGCATCTGCAGATGCTGGATGAGGCTGTGGAAGTGCCGGCTCGGGTCGGTTGAGGTCACTTCAGCTCCGATCAGTGCCTCCGACTTGCAGCTGAGCTCCAGGAGCCAAAGGCACAAGTGCCGCTCTCCTGCCAGTGCTCAGAAGAGACGTCTCAGTTGGAGCTGGACCCAGGAAGCAAATGTCCTCGTGAGCATTTTCCTCGTGGCTCTGACATGAAAGGAAAAAGCAAAACACCCCCGGGCTGGAGGACACCACAAGAGACTTGCCTTGGGCCAAGAACCAAAAGAGGCGTCACCTACATGGAAGATGTTATCCAAATAATGTGACAGAGTGTATGGGAAGCCAAAAGTCACTCTATTTTGCCTTCCAGAACAACATTTTACTCCACTGGACAGTAACTGAAGACTTGGTGAGGGCTGTGTGAGGTCTCTGCTCTGTCACAGCCCATCTGTGTGAATGCAGTGAAGGTATTTATTTAGCTCTTCTACACTTCAGTCCCCCTGTCTGTAAATCAGAAAAGAAATAACACGTCCCTATGCTGCAAGGTTGTTGTGAAGATAAAAGGGTTAAAAGGCAGATTGTCTTAAAGACTTGTGTTAAAGGGCTTTATAAAGTCCTGTGGAAAAGTGCAAAGAGAATTAATTCCTCTCCCAGAACCTCATCAAAGTCTGGGTTTTCTAACTGGGGCGTCTCAAATTGAGGCTGAACCTTTCTTTCTTGAGAGTCTGGGTGGTGGAGACTCAGGCTTCTGTTGGTGGCAGCCCTCCAGCCCAGTGCTGAGCCTCTCCAAGGTGATGCTCAGTGGGCAGAGGGGGTGGCAGCCCCCCAATTCTCGAGGTGCCTTCCAGATGGGGAGCAGCAGTGAGACAAACCCGTCACCTTTGCCGTTGGGAATCTCATGGCCAAAGCTAGGCAATTTTGTGTCCTGCTGTAAACAGTCACGGGCAGGTTATACTACCCTAAAAGATCTGCTCATCCACCCCAGGCTTCGTGGAGTGAAAAAAGGCAACCTCAAGGCACTGTTAATTTCCTGCATTTCCCTCTTTTTTAGATAAATCACACGGATGCTCTGGGTTTCAGACCCTGTAGGCTTCTGGGATTTTCATCAAGGGGTTTGGAGGAAGACCTGTCTCTCATTAGCAAGGCTGTTTGCATAAAAATAGGAGCATTGGTTCTGATTCCGCAAGCTGGGAGCTGCTCTCATAAATATCGGAATGCCCTCAGCTCCCATTGGGGCACTCAGTCTCTCCGGGGGTTGAGCCCTCCAAGCTCCTTGCAACTCTGCACAGGCATTTTGGGTGGGGAAGGGGAAGGCTGTATCGGAAAGAAGCAGCGGGGCAATTGTAAGAGGCAGGAGGTAATGACCCATGTTGGGAAGCAGCCAAGAGAACAGAAATAGCATATGGAAAAGGCTCTTTGAATGTAATGTATGTTGCTGATTCTTAAGAATAATCAGCAACACCTCTTTACATGCTGCATTTTTTAGCACAAATTGAGAATAAAACATCCTCTCTGCTGAGACAGCAGAGTCCACATTTCCTTTCCTTCACAGACAGCTTCCATCGGTGTTATAGGTATATTGTATGATATTGTCCCACTTCCTTTGCTTGGGATAAATGCCACAATCCCCTTTTCAGCAGTGGGGAAACTGAGGAACAGGCAGTTCAACTACCTTGCCCTTGGCCATAGACCTTGTCAGTGGCATAGCTGAGACGAAGGCTCAGGAGCTACATGTACTGCTGCAGCTTTATTCCTGTGCTGTGTCAGAAAATATTATCTCTCACTTTGATGCATCCAGATTTTCTTGACATAAATTGCTGAAATCGCTGAGAGAGGCATTTATTTCAAAGTTCAGCACATTATACTTAGGGAGAGAGAAGTTGAGTAACTGGAAAAATCAACTCGGAGTTGCATCACCAGGAGCCAGAGTGTTTGTTTAGTCCTTTGTGAGATGAAGCAAGCTCCAGTTTGGCCTCATCCAGGCATGATTAGTCAAGAGATAAGGAAGGGTTTCTGGATGGGTCCCTGATACTGAGCAATTTCAGGCATGGATATATTTTGTAAAGGGGGGGCGGGCAGAGAATAATAGTCTCTTCCCTGTCTGACCTAGCAGACAGTCATATTGGCTCTAAGAAACAGCTTTCAAAATGACCAGTCCCTCCCACGAGCTGCGTTGCTCCATTTCCCCCATTTCCCATCCTTCCCCAACCTACGACTGCAGTAAATTATAAACGGAGGGACTTTGCAATAAAAACCCAGCCCAACAAGATCAAAGACAACTTTTATCTCCCATTTTCTTTGGGGTCCAAAACTCACAAGAGCACAGCTGCTGGCCTGAGGTTGCAGCTGTATTGCTCCCAGATGATAAAATAGCCGCAGCTTCAAGGTCCTCTGTGTTAGCTTAAGCTAAGACGCTCACCTCCTTCCAACTCAAGCAAAGCTGTTCACTAAACTGTCCATACACCGTCCCTATCTCCTGGCCCAGCATGGGATGATGCAGGAGAGCAAAACATAAGGAAATTCTCCCAGACTGGTGATTTTTGCCTGCTGTCCCACAGTGACAGCTGACCTTGCTGGTATTTCTGACTTCATTTTGTTTCCCATCTCGCATCGTGCCACCCAATGCATTCTGCACCAGCCAGGGCAAATCTTGATTGGCCCTTAAATCACTTTTAGCCTTTAAAGACCCACAGTGTAAATGGCAGAGTGAAAATCCTGCTGTGAGGTCTGGAGTTTTAGGGGTTTTTCTTCAAAAGCTGAGATTTTGTTGGTGTCTAAGAATTTAGCTTCTTACCCACCCCATATCTAGCGCAAGCCTTGCTCAGGTTTGCCAAAGAGATTTCATCTTGATGCATTTAGAGGTGAACAGTTGTAACGATCAAGGCCTGAGTTCTCCTTGTCAAAAATCTACAGGGCTGGGATTTAAATTCATGTCAGAAAAACACAGCGAAAGAAAAGAGTTACCACCTGTCATCTCTTTGGGGATAAAAACCAGAAGGGACAGAGTTTTGGCTTCCAGGAGCAATCACAAGTGAGAAGTGCTGCTTGGGACTATTTAGCCTTTTTGAGCCTGCAGCCTCGGCTGGGGAAATCCGTGGACTTGGCAATGCTGCTGAAACCACGCTCAGAAGAAAGAGTCCAACAAGAAAAGCAATTAAAACCCAAGTGGTCCTGTGCATGGCTGCCGGAGGCTGCTTTCCTCTGGCTCTGTGCATCATGGCTGAGCTGTAACACCAGTGCCCACCCTCCTGCCCTTACACCTCTCCCAAATCCTCATCAACCTCATCTCCCCAGCCACTCTGTCTGCCCCTTGGAGGGCCAATGACTGCACAGGCTCCATATCCTAAGGAAATCAAGATAAAAACAAATCAAGTCTCAGAGAACGCCTGACATTTAAGAAAGAAGAAAGTGCAGGTCAGATTGGCCAAAACCCACAATTCCTTCAAACTGTTTCAGCCATTTCTAGCATTGCACTTTCCTGCTCTGAACTCTGACTTTAGAGCCATGAATTTTCCTCCTTGTCTCAGGTCTGGACATCAGTTTTTGGGTTTCAGGGTGGCTGTATGATGAAACTGCTACCAGATATCCAACCACTACCCTGGGGTAGCAAGTGGACATTCATTTGAAACGAGACCAGTTGCTGGTAATCCTTCCCCACAGATATACCCTCTGTTTGGGAGCTCACATTAAGAGGAGGCTTGGAAGATGCCAAAGCAACAGGCTTTGGGTTCTTGGCTCTCATGTAAGCAAAACCAGCTCATTTTCTTTTGCCCAACTTCCTAGCACTTGTTTAAATATGCACATTTCAGATGGGAAAGGAGATGTCTCGCCTTCCCGGAAAAATTGTTGCACTGACTTCCTCGTCCTTCCTTGCATCGCTGACGTTTCTTAGCAGCAATTTCCTTCCATGACAGAGCAAAGACATTGGTGGCTCTGATCACTTTGCTCTCAGCAAAAAGCAGGGGTTTGTGGACTGACGAGGGCTGATGCGGTTTTGAGGTTGTTCCCTCTTAGGCACAGGCACCTTCTTCTTGTGCAGCACCTTGCATGGTGGTGGTCCATGAAGGGAGCTAATCTTCGTTAGCCTCATACAAATAAAAAAGCAATGTGAATTCAAAGAGCAATAAACATTGCAGTGAACTTGCTCTGGGCTTTCTGAGGCGGTTGGCTTGGCCTTGCTGTGCCATCACTTGCTTCCTAAGGGAAGGCTGCAGGGACGCAAACTGAAATCACAGCTCCTTGCTGGCTGTGCAGCACCCGCAGCTCCCTCCTCCCAGCTCTCTGCTTGCAGAAGCGCTGCCTCCGTCTCGGCTCCCGGGGCACGTGAGGCACCTCCAGGCTCTGCTTGCTCCCAAAACTCACTTTCCAGGTGAAAGGATGTGCTCCAGGCAACTCAAAAAATTGCCTTATTTCTAAATTTATTAATTAATGAATCTATCAATCAATTATACACAAATATTACCCCCCACGCGGTGAGGGGAACCAACTCCATGTGAATGGAGATTGTTCGATCAGGACAAGGGATTTTTTATGAAAAGGAAGCTGTGGGTGTGATTTGTTTCTCCTCTTGACCTTGGGAGACCTTTACCTACATTTATTTCTCAGACCTGAATTAGCACCATAATAACACAGGGCTGGAAAATTATACTTAAACCTCCCAGCTATTTCTGGGTTACAGAGGCTCTTTCTTTTTTTCAGTCTAACCTAGTTTTCCAGTGAAACGTTCCCAGCCTCTACAAAGAGACATCCCAGTTTTCCTTCCTATATAATTATATAAAGTCTGGCCTATACTGGCCTATATTCGTGCCCTTTCGCTCAGTCGCCTTTAATGTCAGCGAGGGATGCTGCTCCCTTTGGAGAGGTAAAGAGCAGGGGGAAAGACTGACACTTCACTCCTGCTTCTGCCCTGAAAATGGGCTGGATAAAAGTCGTCACAACAGTCTGTGAAGACTCTTCTTAGTGTGTGGCTGGCTGCGATTCACCTGCCAAATTCAAACCATGTCCCACCACCACGAGGGTCCCATGGATGTAAATGTGAAAGAACCGTCACTGCTCCATGGGATGGGGTGAAGATCTGGAGAAGGTCCTTGCGAGAGAGTGGTGCCGTCATGGCACAGGATGGGCTTTTCTCTCCACTGAACAGACAGGGATGGGCCTGATGAGTAAAGTTAAAGATCTCAGCAAGGCTGTGGTGATTTGTTCCCTACCTTTGCAGGTTGATTGGCTTAGGGGGGAAAAAAAAAAAGGGGGGGGGGACACCTCTGCATTGCTATATCTTGTAGGGCAGAGAGTGAACCCAGGGTGTTCAAGGCTGCAGTCCTCCAAGTAATGTTAAAAATTGCAGGTCTTAAAACTCAGTTCAATTCCTTTTTAATCTTGTAGATGCCACCAAATAAATATTTACAGCTTTTTGTTTGTTTGCTTGTTTGGTATTTTGTTGTGTTTTTCCAGGGAAATGAAGAGAAATGCAGGCTAGGGGATATTCATCCATCACAACAACATATTATCCCATTCCAAGGAGATTTGCATTTCCTGAAGACGCAGGAACTTCTCTGGGGGGAGAAATCCCAGGGGAGGGATTGGGCATCTGCAGACCTCAGCATCAGTCACTTCCAGCTTTGGTCTCATTTCCTTCATAGTACCAGTGTCAGGAGAAAAGTAGATTCAAACCACTGGCTTTTCCAGCCTCAGCCAGATCTTTCTGCTGCTTTCAAGGGGTTTTGAGTCAGGCGGTACTTTGCCACATCAGCAAAACTGAAGTTTGACAGAATTGATGCCTCGTGCGATCAGAAGATATCTGCAGAGCTAGCGATGACTAAGAAAGTCTGCCTGGCCCCTTGCCTTGCCGGGCAGGAGCAAGAAACCCCAAGCTCTGTGCTGGGCTGATGGGAAGAGATGGACACATTTGCATGGTCAGGGTGGTTTTTTATTTTGCCAGGCTTTTGCTGAGTGGTCTTGAACTGTCACCTCCAGCAAGGAGCACGACAACCCTGCCTTGGATGGAGGGGAGTGGGCTCGCTTTGCCATGGCGCTGACTCTGCTTTGCAACTCAGCCATGGGGCAAGGAAGGTTTGTCTGGCTCCAGGGCCTCCTGAGTCATTTTATTTCAGTGTCATGAGAGACAGTAAAACACAACCCAAACCACAGCTGTAGTGTTGAGCCTGGTGCTCTCTCCAGAAACACTGGGCTCTGCTCACTCTTGGCCGGGGGCCCGGGAAGTCTGGCCACTTCTATCCTGGGTTGAAACAGCCCTTTCCTAACTTGTTACTGGCAGCCCCCAAAAACTGAGAAACCATGAGTCAAAATAATAGACAAATTCCTCCAACTAGCTGTTTTTCATTTAAAGGAAAAAAAAAAAACAAAAAACCAAAGGAAAAAGAAAATGGGATTGCATGGTGTTTTGCATCTTCTGGTTGCTGCCCACAGCTGGCGTGTGTGCACCTCGCCTTGCACAGGAAGCCTGGTCTGATCCCAGATCACCTGAGATCAACTGATACGAATGGAAAATGTGAGGTCTGCTTAAGGATGGAGGGGACGGGTGAGGAACAGCCTTTCCTGGAAGGGGACACACCAGACTGTTTTGGACCGTTTTGCTATATTGCACAGTTCCCTCTACAGGTCGCAGCAAGAAACACTGGGCACCCTGGGGATGACTGATGTGGTGGGAAAGAAATGCAAATAAAGGCAATAAAAAGTTAGTGGCTGACTGAGGAAGGGGCTTTGATTCTGGCTGGGAGGAGGTTTGCTCAGCTGGTGCTTTAGTTTCAGGTTGACTCGGAGAAATCCCTACCAAAGCTTTAGTTTTGGTTTTAGGATTATAGCATCACTGTTTTTTCTAGATCAGACTGGATGCTGACCAGGGCATGGTGATCATCAAATGTAGCAATCAATGGAGACTGTTACACCTCAGGTACTACTATAACACACAGAATCATTATGATGATTAGAAGTACTAGTAATAATAGGAATCATCTCTGAGGCTTTTGGCCATCACTATGGGACAATTAATGGGTGGCAATCAGTTAAATCCCTTTGCACATATTTCCCTCCTGCAGGCAGACTCACACTTTCGTGAGGAATTTGAAGGATGCACCAGCAAAAGACCTGAGAAAACACAACACCATCACGGAGGTGTGAATCTTTCCACCCGGTGCTTGACGGGACACTTTTGTTGCCACCTCCCTGGCCACCTCAAACTTCAGCAAAGGCTGTAAACTTGACTGATGACAGCAGCTGGCAAAATTCAGCCCACCCAAGAAAAAGGGGCACCTTTTCAAGCAGAGAGGTCAACATGAGGCAGACATCTGTTTCTACATGGGCTTCTAACTCTCCTTGGCCTCACTGAAAATCCCAGCCTTGGTGGGCAGCAAATAGCCAAGGCTGCTTGTAGCACCGGCTTCCACCGACCCCTATCGTGGATGAACAGAGAAAGTTGTGCTTCATCTGACACTAAGGCACGTATTGCATTTTTAGATTGGCCGAGTTGCTTAATGGACTTAACCAACACAGAGTGCACAGTCACAGGTTCGCACGTGTTTTACTGCCAGCCATGCTATAAGACAAGGGACACCCCTCCTTCAGCCCCGTGCTCAGCGTCCTTCAGTGGAGCTCACCGCGCAAAGCACATATTTCTCAGGGTGACAAGTCCTTTCTTACAGCTCCAGGGGTCTTTAGCATAATCAAAAATATATTCCTTCCCCTCCTCAAAGGAAAATTAGATTTAATCATGCTTTGGCTGAAAGCAGGTGGAAATTAGAAGAAAATTATTCCAAAAAACATCTCAACACCACCAAACAGGAACAGGTTGTACTGCAGCATGAAGTATCTGGTTTCTCAACTGTTTTGGCAAGCAGACAGACGCTTAGTCAAAGGAGTAATCATCCCTTGAAAAAGAGGGTCAGTGGAAAGTTTCTGAGTACTCTTTTCCACCTGTCTGTGCCCCAGCTCTATGATCTGGGCTGCTTCCTAGTGTACACAGAGGTTGGCTCACAGCGAGGTTAAGGGAGGGGAGGTCTGTCCCCTTTCCCACCGCCCCTCGTGCTGTGGTTGCTGTTAGCCATACAGCAAAGCACCGATTTCTCGGCTCCCCCTCCACCTCCACTGTCGGACCTGGGTCTGGATATTGATTTCTGTAGGCGAATACCCCGCCGCTTGGGTGAGGGGCTGCTTAGGAAAAGGTATAATACATAAGAAGTGTCTCATCCATTGAGTTATCACCCAACAAACACCAGTTTAGAGATGTCCTACACCAAGTCTGTGTCCAGACCAGTATGTTCAAGAGCCACTGCTGCACTCTTATCACCCATGAATTTGTCTATACTTGGGTCCAGCGGCACTCTGTAACCTCATGACAGCTGGCACTGAGTTGCACAGGTCACTTATTTTTCTTGTGTGCAAAAACCAGCCTGGTCCTTATCTGCACTTTGCTAAACCACCTCCTAATTGTAAAACACTGGCAGCAACCAGCCGAGTGCTCGCAGCGGTGTTTGGAGCCAGCTCTCCTACTACAAAGGGTTTGTCTTTCTGCAAGAATGACCACATTCTGTTTAGAGAAGCGCTACGAATTTATACCACAAATAATTACAGTGATACTATAACTTTGAAAAGAAATCCATGAAGTGTATTTTGCGATGACATTTCTTTGATTATTCTTAATTGCGTTTGACTCACCAATGCAGACTCCAAATTAATGAGCTCTTATAGTACCATGGAGCCTGGATTATAAACTTAGACAGCAACCAAAACAGTCATGATAATGAGCCACACGACGGTGACGCTTTTCCCCCTCGGCTCTCCTTTTTCTTCCCACCTCCCTCCTGACTTGCAGCAAGAGCAAAGCTGTCTGCGTGCCTTGCTGTGATGGATTTCAATTCCCTGGACCATCCTCAGTATTTGCTTTCAAAAGACTAATGCTTTGGAGGAATTATTAAAGAAGAAAAACAGGCTGGCTCCCACTTGCCGTCCCTTGCCTTGCACTTTGATGGCAGGCCTTTTTTAGCAGGGATCGTCCTCTGTGTGTGTTTGTATTACTCCTGGCACACTGCAGCCCTTGCCTAGGATGGGACATAAGCAATTAAGCTCAATCAATAATGCCTACCCTGAACTTTAAAGCATACTTTATTCTTGCAGAGCAGGACAGCATGGTACACACTGATAATCCCTCACAGCTGTTGCACAGCCTTTCTTTTTTGTTTTTTTTTTTTTTTTTTTTGCCTGTTAAAATCTGAAGCGGGACAACACCCTGCATTTGCCGAGAGCGGAGCTGAGCCACAGGAAGGTAACGGGTGCCGCCAGCAGCCGAGGAGCAGCCCTGTGGTCCCAAGCCCTGCACCTTCCACCACTGCTGGAAGCACCAGCTGATGGTGATGTAGAAAGCTACATTTTTTGCAAATCTTTTTTTTTCCCTGGAGCTCAGTGACAAAGGGGATTCAGTGCCACCTCAGAGGAGACCTGTGCTCAAGACCTCTTGGGAAATGGAGATGAAGAAGCTCATGTGTCCCCTGTGAACCTCTGGGCTGGTGTCTTAATTTGTGCTGTGCCCCAGGGAACCCCCTTTTTTTCTCGGGACTGCACAGCACCTAGCACAGGCCTAGTTTGCAGCCAGAGATCTGGCATGCAATGGGCATAAAATAGCAATTCCTGGAGCCCGCTTTCCAATTGCTTTCCCTGGAAGTTAGCCTGGCTGCCAGGACCTTTCTTATCTTGGATGAGCCCTGCCTTTCAGATGAGCTTGTCATCCTGGTCCTCAAAGTTTCTAGTCTCTGCCTTGTTTGAAGGAAAACCGGAGTGGTATCATACGGAAAGGAAAACACCGTGGGTTTGGTTTTCTTTATTGTCTGAACCCTGTAAACAGGTTCCAGACACAAATAATTATTTGTAAGTCACGTTCCTCTATCTCAGAGGAACCATTTCTGTTCTGCAACCTTTTTGCTGATGCAGCAAAATAAGAAAAACAGCCTGAAGGGGAGAAGCAAACATCCCAGGCTCCTCTTCCTAACCCAGAGAAAGCTCTGAGTGAGAACAGCTGCTCAGCAGAAGTCTCTCCGAACAAGAGTGGTTTAAATTAGTAGGATTCTGGCTAATTAAAAGACTATAAAGACATAATTAAAAGAACTGAGACCAGGCTATATTAAATTAGTCCTCCAGCCGCCTTCCAAGCCATCACAGAAGGATTCAGATGGTTGTTTGCACCTCACGAGCCCAAAACACCTCCGTGCCCTGAACGCACCGGCCAGAGCGAGAGCTGGTGATGGGGTGGACCTGCTGGGGAAGGGGCTGCCAGGGCAAGGACAGCTGCAAGGCAATCCCCCCCAGCCAGAGCGGGGAGGAAGGGGATTTGCTCTGGGACAAGGCCAGTCTCCCAAGAAGGTGACAATTGGAGAGGTGGTTCAGCCCCTGGGATAATTTCTTCCTTCTCACATCACTGCTCTCCTTGTGCTCCCACAAGGATGGGAGTCGTGGTGGTGGTGGGAAATCCTCGATTAAAGCACCCTGCTGCTTGCAAATGAGCTCTGAGGCGCAGCCAGCCCAGGGGCCCGTCCACAGCTCCGCAATGCCTCGGGGATGGCTGCAAAGACAGCAGCATCCCGGCGAGAGCACTGGGGAGTACAGCCAAAAGGGGATGTGGAGGGAGATAAAGAAGGGGGAGGGAGGAGAAGGAAAAAAGACAGGAAAAGAGAGAGAAAGGGAGAGAGAATGACACACAAAGAAGGAGGAAAAGGAGAGAAAGCAAGAAAGATAAAAAGAGAGAGGGAAAAAAGAAAGAGACAGACAAAAAAGAAAAATGGAAAGAAAAAGAGGAAGAAAAGTAAAAAAGGAGACAAAGGAAAAGAAAAAGAAAGAGAGAAAGATAAAAAGGAAAAGAAAGAAAGTGAAGGAGAGAAAGGAAAAGAGAAAGAGAAAAAGAGAAAGAAATTTAAAAAGAAAGAGAAAGAGAAAAATAAAAAGAAAGATAAATAGAAGGAAAGCAGGAGAAAAAGAAAGACAGGAAGAAAAAGAAAGGGAGAGCGGAAGAGAAGTAAATAAATGGAGAGAAAGAGGGAGGGAAAGAAATAGCAAAGGGGGCATGGATGCTTCCAGCTGTTCGGATATGGCAATGCCGCCCCTCCACAGCTGTGCTTCCCACATCCTCCCCGCCAGGCTGGCCCATGGAGGGACCCAGGTGCATGGGGACCATCTGCCCCACGAACAGGAGCTTTGGGCCAAGGGATGTTTGCTGGGGTCACCAACATCCCTGCATGCACAGACAGAGGCTCAGGTGAGGTCGGGCAGCTGAGGACCCGCTCCGGTCCATCTGCAAAAGGCCTGGTCCGGCCATGAGATTCACTGCACCCAGATGAGGACAATCTGCAGAACACAAGAAAGCTAAAACTTCCTTTAAGTGGCCAAAATACTACTATGTGATGGCAGATGTGGACAGAGCTGACTTGCAGCTCTTGCTCACAGCTGCTGAAGAGGCTCTCGATAGCTGCAGCTGCTCACGCACCCGGTTTTGCCGGCTGACGGCAAGTTCAAAACTTCTAAATGCTTCCTTTCATTGTGCTGTGCAAGCCAAAAGTTGGGAGATTTTTCATGAATTGAGAATTTTAAAAATGCTGTTTGGAGACAAAAGAAGTGCTTTTGATTTTGAGCGCTGTTTAGAAAAAATCCCATTAAGAAATCTGGAAGCAAAATATATTGTGAAGTGGAAAGCTGCGCCGAGCTGAAAAATTAAAAGTGTTTCATTGAAAAAAGTTAGAATAAGGCTGGTTTGAGTTTGGGGGGTGCTTCTTCCAGGAAAAAAAAGTGTAATTCCATAGCAGTTCGGCTGCTTTGCTTTAGTAAATAATTAAAAAAAAAGAAAAGAAAAAAAGAAAAAGAAAAGAAAAACAAAATAAAGGGGGTAGGGCAAAATATGCACAGAATCCAGAATAGCTAAGAAAAGGACTTTTTTGTCTCATATCTCTCTGTCTCCCTGCTGAAGGCTGGAAGGGGAGACTGTGGAAACCCACTGTGATGGGGAATTTACATAACTTTGTGTCCCAGCCACCAAAATTGGGATGACACTGGCATGAGCTTGTCCCACACCAGGATGGATGTGTGGCCTCCACTCCCTCAAGCTGCTGCATGGTGTGCTTATTAAGAGAAATGATTGTTTGTAAGGAGAAAAGCTTCCTCCTCCCACAGTACACTATAAAAGTGAATGATCAGTAATTCAGATGCTCTTGTGGCTGTAAAGCATTGCACTATAAGTCATGCTAGTACCAGTCCTGACAAGGAGAGCAGGTGATGAGCAGCTTGTGTTATCCAGTTAACGGGAGAAGAGAAAATGCTTGCAAAGCCCAAAAGGAGAGTTTGTGCAAAATGAAGGGTTTCTCCACTGCTTTCTTCAGGAAATGCAGCTTGTGCACATTCTCTATGTCTGACTCTCTCTGAACCAAGTTTAAGCCCATCAGTAGACCCCCATCAGTCCTAAGAATAAGTACCTGGGTAAAGGTGACAATACTGAGTTCATCTCTTACTAGCCACTAGAGAATCCAGCACCACCCACCAGGAGAAGCTGCATTTGGGGTTTATATCTCACTGGACACCAGCAAATTCGCCCTACAAGACAGACGCTGGCAGAAAAGTAGTTTTCAGTGTCACTCCTGCTCAGGGCACTATGAACTTAAAAAAAAATTGGAGAGCAATGAGGACTGGGTTTCTGGGACCGCTGGAAAGGGATGTGATTGAATTTCCTAGGTATACCCATGGGCTGTGATGATGACTGATACTCTCGATACATAGCAGCTGCCAGCACTTGCCGACTTCAGTGGTTATTAGCTTGTTTTGTAATTAAATAGTAGTTTCACTGGTACAATTATATAACAGTACTCAAAAGTCTTCAACACAGGGGTTGAAAAAGCAGCCATGTGTGAAAGCCATGGTGACCCCGTGGCATCCTCTTCAGCTGAGCATGAAGGTCAGCTTGGTGGCACACCATGAGCTTCACAGCTGGTCATATCATGCCTCGGAGGGTATGGCTGCACCCACACCCCAGACTGGGACAGTGGGAGGATGTAGCTTTTGAACCTACCAGCTTCTAATTTTGTTCAATGCCCCTAATTCTTCTATAATACAAGACAACGAGCAGTCAGTTGTCCCTCAGGAATTCTCTAGACTTCTCTTGTATCTCTCCTTGGCCATTTCTTTTCCAAACTGGAGAATCTCTCCTTCCAGACCTTCAGCCAGCCTTGTTACTTTCCATGTATCTTTCCCAAATATCCTATTTCCTTTTGGCATTGTGGGACCAAAGAGGCACATACTGCTGACAACAACATCCTAAGGTCCCTTCCAACCTGAATCATCCAATGAGCCTATGTGGATGCACCAGAGACATTTGTAGCAGTATAATGACATTTTCCACTTTGTTCTCCACTTCTTCACAATTCCCAACATATGATTTGATTCACAGCGACAGAGATTGTGTCTTGATGCAAATGTCCTGAAAGGTACCCCATTGTATGGCCTGAGAAGGCTTAGGGCATGGATATATGCCCTTCTCTGGCACTAGCTGGACCAGCTGAGATGCCTTTACCCAGTCCTCTGTCACTGACAGCCTTCTCTCTGGTAGCTGTGCTGCTCATGCCATGGAGCCCTAGCTCAGGTCAGTCTGAAGGAGCCAGTTTTAAAATAGCAGGTCTTCGCTAACCCAGCTTTTTAAGCAGGAACAGAAAGAGGGTGGAAGTTGCCAGTGGCAGCAGTGGAGGATCCCCACATTGCACCGCTGCTTTATCCAAGCTGGAAGCACAGCGGGCAAAGCAGTGAGGAAAGCCCTTGGAGGCTGGAAGCAAAATCTGGTTTCCATAAGGAGCTTGTGAACCAGGCTTGCAAATAATGTGGATAAGCAGCAGGACTAGGGCAGTGTCCCCAGGATCTGCAGCCCCCCGCCAAGCGTTGCCTTCATCATCAGGGTCAGGGTGAGTCCCATCCCCAGGGTGTGCGATCAACACGCAGATGGCCTCAGCTACAAACGGGCCTGGAGCACAAGCTGAACTTCCCCCAAACTAATAATCAACCACTGACTTGAAAGGAAACCCCACCTGTCCTCCCCTCCCTGACTTTGTCTGAGAGCAGAGGCACTGATGCACTCTCAAGAGGCTGCACTTGTGGTATTTTTGACCCAGCTGGAAGAAGGATGAGCCGTAAATCTCACTAGACAGCCTAATCTCATTATATTTCCCAGCTCAGTTTCCAGGCCAAAGGGGTTTGGCTAAGCTTCAGAGAAGCATCTGAACTCTCAGATGCTGCTCCAAACCAACCTCCTAAATCTTTAGATGGTCACCCATCAACAGGAGCGATCTCCGCTTGTTGTCACTAGCTGTGTACTAGCAGTGGTGTACTAAGACACACAGGCACAACACATGTAGTCACACAATTGCTCATCAATACCAACCCTCCATAAAGGTATTACAAGCCACCATCTGAAGAGGAGGTATTGAGGCAGTGAGTCAGAAAAAGGCATGAACTGACTATTGCTAAAAGGCCAAGAAGCAGATCATCTCTTTGTGAATCTGCCGGGGGGAGTGACTAATAGACCACCAGCAACCAGCAGAAGCACCCAGCAAATGCCAGCTGGAAAGGACATAGCCTTGATGGATACCTGCTGGGGTTCCTGAGCAAATCACAGAAGGCCTGTGCAGAAAAAGCAAACGGTAGCAGGAAATCCTGGATTGCTCTTAAGGTCGCAAACCTCTGTCAAAGGGAGATGGAGACCACCGCTGCAGAGCCAGGGCAGGGCTAGCTTTGCATGTGTCTCTGTCCTGGTGGTCTGAAGAACAAACAGAAAGCCAGGAGGGTGAGCAGACCTTGAGAACAGAAGGAGGCTGCGGCTGTAAAGATGAGCCAAGCCCTCTCTGTCAGCCTGGGAACTGGGGAAGAAAGCTGGGTGGGGAGTGATAGTTTCACTTCTCAGCGCTTTGTGCAGATGCTGCCTTGGTGTTATGGTTCACGTAGGATTGTAGCAACCCCCTCTCAGCAAGGAACAGACTCCAAAGCTTCCTAGGAAAACTCAGGCCACGCTCCGCCGTAATTTTTGCCAGAGGTTTGCCTTTCATCTCTTTGGGATGCGGCAGCAGGAAGAGGGCAAGAAGCTCCCATTACCTCTGGAGGAATTGACCCTTGCTCTCCAACAACATGCAGGTCAAGGAGGGATTCAGCCTCCTCGGGTTGCATTTCTCTGCCTTTAGGAGCTGTGCTTCAGCCCACGGTGGTGTTCCCAGAGCCAGCTGGCTCGCTTCTGCGTATCCAGACTGCATGGACCAGCAGAGCCTGGGCATGGACCAGGCTTCAGTCATGCACCGCTTGCCCAAACAGGAGGGCCAGCTGGCTCGTCTCAGACCAGCCTTGCAGCTTCTGCATAGACGACGTGATGGACCAGCTAGCATGGCACTGCTGTCGCCAGCTCTCTTCCCTCAGGAGCACCGTCCCAGAGAGGGCATCGTCCCTGAGTCAAACCGGGCATCCAGACCCCCAAACCCACAGCTCCTGGGCCTGTTCACCAAGGGGCTGCTGGTCCCAGACACCCAACAGAGGATTTCAGGCTGAATGAAGGATCTATGTTTTTCTTGAGGAAGGAGGTCAGCTCAGAGCTTAACAAACTATTTTGTAAGTCATGCAGGAGAGTCGAGCTGCCTTAAGGACACACTTGATTTTTCTGTATATGTAGTCACCTTCTTCCATCTCACCGGCATCTGGATGGCTCCTCTATGCCTTAAGAAGAGACGTTTCCCAGGAAACCTCAGCCCTCAAACTTTTAAATCAAGTTTAGACATTATTACCAAACACCTCCCATAAATCATCCTCTGGGCTTTTGTGGCAGTGTTTCTTTTTCCTCTTCATATTCAGGTTATTATTGGCTTTGTTGGGCACTCGGCCTCCAGTTCTGGGCTCTTCTATTCTGGGCTGATTTGTGTAACAGTTTGGCTTCCCAGGGCAGCTGCTTTGTAACAGGGGTCTTTGAGGGCTGCGGGGAACATAAACATGATGAGATTCTTATATATATTTTGCATCAGCGTAGCTCCCTTGGGTACACTTTGTACCACGTAAACCCAGCCCTCAGATTGTAAGCTCTACAAAGCAGGGCTTATTACAGTGGCCAGAAAAGACTGGTGAGCTTGATCCACTGAAGACATTAAACATGCCACGTTTAGTCATTTCACTCACTGGAAATATCTCCTCAGTCTGTAATGCAGATCCACTTAAATCAACCCTTGAACCAAAGTTCAGGAGAGTAACATCGAGGAAAACAAAGGGAAGAAATTCCCACTTGTAACATGAGCAGCTGCTACTGGCTTCTAAGATAAATTAGCACTCCATAATACAAGAGGCATGATGGGTCTCTAATGTCAAAATGCTATCAGGGGACAGCAACCTATGAAAGGATTTTTTTCCTTTTGATAAAAACCCCATCAAGTAGCTTTATTAGTATAAAAATTCAAGGTCACCAGACCACAAGCTTTAGCCCTTTACCTATTTCGTCTGATTCCTAAAGGCCACAACGGGGGTTTTCACTCTGCCACGGTGAGCAGAGGACGGGTGTGCTATGTGAGCCGTTGGCAGCAGAGATTTGCATTTCATTTCCATGTCTGCCCATGCACAGATGTTTTCCTCGGTGGAAAGGCAATAGGGCAGGAGGTCCCATGGCTTGTGGGACAAAACCGAACGGGCATGGGGCACTCCATCCTAGCGGAGACCCCGCTGAACCCAGGGCAGTGTTGCACAGGGACTGGAGGGGACGGTGGCAGAAAGTATAATTCTCCTCTCCTCTATGTTTAACGTCTCCCTCAGCTTGAGTCCATCAGTCCTGGGGTGAGCCAAGGGCTTCTCCTAAAACCCCCGTGAGGTTTGGTCTCCAGCTGCGGCTCTGAGCAGCTCAGGAGCCGGGAGCAGGACCAGCGTGCCGGCTGCTCTACCGGGGTCAGCAGGGACACATCAGAGCTGCAGCTTTGAAAACACCAAGCTGCCAAGTCTCACGCATCAGTCGTGGGATGCCAGGCACGGCGGGGTCCCACGCGGCCGCCCCACCAGCCAGCTGTACCTTGCACAGCTGGGGGTGCGAGTCAGGGGCCCTCACTGCTGCGCTGGGAGCGTGCCACCGGCCAGGCTCCCACCGCAGAGCCCGTGGGGACACTGTGCCTCGTCTGCTGCAGGAGTCACACAGGAAAATATCAGGGTGGGTAACACAGGGGAGGGGGGCACCGCGGGTGGGACTCACCCAACACGGCAGGCATGTCCATCTGCTCTTTAGCTAGTCACCTCCAGTGATGAATCCGGCAATCTCTTTAAAAAAAAAAAAAAAAAGGCAATACCACTAACTTCTTATTTGTGCTTCCTCCTTGGCAGCACATGTCGTTCCCAGCCCCGAAAGGCTCCGCTGCCTGCCCTGCCCCCTGCCCCTAAAACAGCCAGCGAGGGAAGAACTGCTGTTGACACTGGCTGTGTTGTAATTGGCCTTTAGGGCTGACCCCTTTAATTAGATTAACAGGGGCCTGTGCATTCCCTCTCTGATTTCTTCCTTGGGCTGGGGGCAGAGTTGGGCAGGGACCGCTCCAGGGCACCGTACCCACTCCCACTGTGTCCCGGCTTCCTCCGAGCTTCCCCCTGCAATCCCACACCTCCTGCTGCCACTTTTCCCTGTGCCTGGCAGGGTCCTCTCTTTTGCACCATCAGAGATGCACGGGACAAGGTGGGGAATGGTATGTGATCTGGGCTTGTCCCCCCATTTGCTATTTCTAGGCTAAAGTAAGCTGGGGAGGTTAAGAGCAGCTCAGAAACAGCACGGGAAGAGAGCAGGGATGCTGGAGAAGGGGAAGGAGAAAGGAGAAGCCCTCACTGCTCTCCCTCTGCCTGAGGAAATAATTTAATGTGGTGTCACCTCAAAGAGTTAAATCACCCAGAGTACACTGTAAAAAGGCATTTTAGCCATTTCCATAGATAATGGTTAGGTCATGTCAAGATGCTGGCTTTCACGATCCTATCAAGCCATCCATAATTTAATGTTTAAAATGCAACCTTAGCAATACAATTAATACCATTTTATTAGCCCACAGAGGCTTCATGTAACTACTTAGAGCCATATAATACCAGCCCATCTTACAACCCCATATAAATTCCTCCGGTAAGATAAACTTTTAGGTCTGCAGTTGCAGGCACTGAAAATCTGCAGAGCCAGCAGAAAGTAAATGGCTTTCCTGTTTGATAGAGTATCACTTTGGAGGAACACACCTCTGGCTTCTCTGCAGAGAAATGTACTGGTGCCAAGACCTTGGAGAGGAGGCAAGAACAGGACATACCTTGCGAGTGGTACTAAATCATCTCTTCCTGCTTCCCACCCTCCCTCTCCCTGCGTATCTCTGTCTCTCTCACACCCACACTGTGCGCACACACACACACACACACACACACACTCTCACGCATTTTCTCTCTCAGTGCAGGGAGCTGGAGCAGGAATTGTGCATGTTGCACTGTTCTCGAACGAAAACCCTCCTGTCTGCCTGCTGACGGGTTGCTGTTACTGACCTGCACCCCCAGCCTTGCCATCCCAGACCCCAGTATCTCGCCTTTCATGTTAGGCAACTTAAATTTAGATACCTGCAGTTTGCATGTCTCCACCTGAGCCAGCCATTCCTGCTCCCTTGATAGGCAATGCAGAGCGAGAAGCATTTACAGTGAGTTATCCATTTGCCCCACTGGAGATATCTCCTTTAGGAAGAGGTGAACCCTGGACACCACTGACCGAGTCTCCACTGAGGAGCAAGGACAGCAGCCCCAGATCCAGACATCCGCCTAAAGGCAACTGAATCCCACTCTCAAAATCCACTGTTGTTATTCGAGACACATGGGGAGCACATGCATGCAGGGATATCCCACTGCTGTGACGTCCTCAGCAAGGCTGACCCAGCCAGAGGGCTGACATAAAGTGCACCAGGTCACACAGAGCATGAAACTTGCTCTTTCTGACTCATTTTACACCACCCTTCTGTGGTATCTGCATGTGCCTCTCCTGTGCTGTGAGATGCTACCCGCTGGCCCCAGCTGGGACCTGGCATGAGGATGCTGCAAAGGGAGGGAACCAGCAATGCTGGCCTGATGGAAAATCCCTCCAGAGACCACGGCAGGAGGGAGGCTGTAGGAACTGGTGAGGTCCTAGCCAGTACAGTCCTGTTTATGGTTGGTCTTCAGCCAGTTGTGAATCTCTACAGGGTATCCCAGATTTCCCTGGCTTGGTATCTCAGTGTAGCTCAGCCCAAGGCAGCCCATTTATTTGCAAAGCCTTGAAGTGAACCCGATTCTTCTGCTAGACACATGCCCGCAGGGCTGCTCACCCACGGACACCGAGCGCAGAGCCAATTAGGCGCATTAGCATGGAGTCAGGCCATACTAATTGTGCCCTGCTTCTTCTGGGTCCTGTGAGCCTCCCTTTGGCTTGTGCAAGCTGTTGCCATTTCATCTCCATGGGCAAGAAGAGACCTCAGCGGCATCTGAATAAACCAGGTTTTCCCATAGCCTGGTAGTGGCACCAGCACCATTCAAACCTCATTTGGGGCTGCCGTGCATTAGATGCTGCCCACCACAAAAGCCATCCTTGCCCCAAGGCACTTCAAGGCCAATATATGAATAAGGAAAAAAGTAAGAGTGATAACAGATTTTACTGGGGATGAGCAATAGAGAGAGGAGGTGGCTTGATCCCGACTCAGAGAGGTTGTGGCAGAGGTGAGATTTCATGGTCCCCAGACCTATGCCAATGTCCCCACTGAAACCACCCTATTCTCGTGCTTATTCACTGCAGGGTGTATCTCTGGGATTGCTTGCCTACTCCACCAGCAGAATAAAAAGCCACTCCTGGCACTGTCATCTCTGTGTGTTTCATATGCTCCATATTTTTCTCCCTTAAACTCCCATCTTCTGGAATCAGGTTTGTCTCAGCTTTTATGTTGGAAATAATTTTTTATTTTGTCTGGCTATGGAGAGAAGCTGGGATCTGGGACCCTTAAAGAGGTCCAAATTCATAGGGCAAATAAGCATTCTTCCTTCCCCCACCATATCTGCATTAATGATTTGTTAAATGTCAAGGTCTTATGGTGACCTCAGGACTTGGGGGGATGCAGTTGTGAGTGCCAGGGTCTCATCGCCTGCGTCTTTCACACACCCCGACACGCAAAGACGCTAGAGTAAAGGAGAAGAAAACACTCAAATATGTTTTACGATTGCAGTGATGGAGACACCTATTAAAAAACAAATGGGTACCCTGCCCCCAAATTTCCTAAGGTTAGGGCCAGCCTTTCTTATTATTCCAGCCTACACTTCCTGTGCATTTTAATTATTTTCTCCACACTAATACAAACACACACAGTGAAGATAGACCAAGCATCCCAAATCAGTTTAATGAATGTCCTCATCTGAGAGGATTGTCTTTCGTAATGACTGAGAGGGATGAGAAATATAACTCTCTAGCCTAGCTCCCCAAGAAGCAGCGGGGCCCCAAAGATATGAAAAAATGGAGCAATTCATCAGAAGCAGCAGGAGAGAAAAGATAATTAGAGCCGGAGAAGCAAAGAACGAAAAGCTGAGCGTGGAGGGCACTTTAGGGAGAAAAAGGAGGAGAGCTGGAAGAGCCACAAGCCTAAAGCTGTTGTGTGAGCCATAAGACTCACTAAACACCTGCATGAGAAGGAGAGAGCTCGTGCCTCCTGCACGCTGACAAAAAAACGGCTTCTGGGGAAGAGCATCTTTCTCATTTACAGGTTTTGTTCCTGGAAGAAATCTTCTTCCATTTCTTCCCTCTCTCCATCTTCCCTTCCTTTTTTTCTGACTACCAGCAGGCTCTGTCCGTGGCTGCCCTCATTTGCAGAGATGCCGATGTGCATGTTTCCCCCCGTCTCCCCCTCCTCCCCGCTGTCTCTGCTCCCCCACAGTGCCAGCAACACCTTCCTTGCCGGAGCAGGGAGGTGAATCGGGTCAGGCTGGCCCCGCGCTGGGGCCAGCTCTGATCCTGGCACGATGCTGGGCATCCTCTGCACCCTCCAAGGCCAGGGCGAGTCACGATGCCCTGCTGGCTACAGGATCTGTCCATCACATAGGGCAATATTAAGAAACCATGCCTGTGCTTGCTACAGGATTGATTCCTGTTTGATGTTGAATCAGGGCACGGAAAGGACAGAGCAAAACATAAACCAGTCCATGCTAACCTAGCAGTCACGGTGCTGCCCCTGCAAGGAGCAGCAAAGCTCCAGTGCCCTTTGAGCCACTGTACAAAAAACCAAGCAGGTCCTGCCCTGGAGCACTCACAGTCTGAAAAGCAGAAGGAGGGAGGGTGATAACCCTTTTCCCCTTGTTTCTCCAAACAGACTTTAGGCAGTTTTGTTGCACAGAAACCTGAGGACTCCTGTAGAGAGGATCAGCATCCAGCCTTCTGCCCATGGGTAGCATGAAAGTGGTTTATTGGGCTGATTACATTCATCCTGTGCAGTAGTTTGCTGGATGATTTTTTTTCCTTGTCTGCTTTAAGCCTGTAGAGCCTTTAAACACCAGAGCAGTAAATAACAGACAGAAGTGGACAGTGCAAGCAGGCTTCCAGTTTTTTATACTGCTAATGCAGACATGAGTTCAGATCTTCACGCGGTATAGATGGACTAAAGCTGCCTGGATGTGGCTGTAGGTCTCACTCCTCACAGGCAGCAAGAGAACATCCTCCATTCAGGCAGGGGCAGACACACAAGGGTGAACCTGCTGTCCACAACAAACCCACCACCCATCGTTCCTTCTTCCTCACATATTAGGGGGGGTCAATCTTTCCCCAGAGGCATGTGCACCAATATCAAAACTATTCCTAAAATCAAGAGTAAGGGCCAGATTTCAAGGACCAGGCAGGACCACCACCACCTGGGCATTCCTGCGGTCTTGATGCTCTTGTCATTCACTTGGCTCTCTGCAATGCCAAACCAATGGGATAACAGCAAGATAGCTGAGCTGGGTGCCTGTCCTCTTCCCTGTTCCTCTTCAGCCTGTGGAGGTGTCAGGTGAAATCGCTTAGAGAAAGGTGCCCTGAAATGCTCCTGCACGTGGTGAAAGGGGAACGTGCACTTGGTGTAAAGCAGGAGCCCAGCTTTGCAGGGACAGGGCTGGGATATTAGAAGGGCTTAGAAACAGGACTACTGCAGCATAAATCCTCTCTATATTTTCTCTATCAGCAGAGTGTACCATATTCAGGTGTTGGCTACACAGATCCTGGGCTAGTAGAGATCAATGGATTATTAGCAAACAAGGGAAAAGCAAGCAGAAATGTTTGGCAGTGGCCAGCTGGCCATTTAGCATGCAGAACTGGCTAATCCATCAACATGAATGATAAATCAGTGCACAGACTATCTCTTGCCATAGAGGAACTATAGTTATTGTAGTAAGATATAGTTAAGGGAAGTCACACTTTACTTTTCCCACTGCTCTGGGACTACTTACATTTATATTGCCAATTGCCTGTGTCCCACCGTATAGCAAGAGCAGAATTTCAGGCAGAGAGTTTGATGCTCTTGTATTTAAACCCAGATAAACTGACTTGCATGGGAAATATCCATGCAAGAGAAAAATGTTCCCCAGTGCAGGCTTTAAATCCATTCCCTGTGCTGGTTTCTTTTCTTCTGCATCACTTTGCTGTGAATCCACAGCTGTGGACTTCAGATCTTTCACTGTGAATCCACAGCAAAGTGATGTCCAGTTCTTTCTAGGAGGGACTTCATTTTTCAGTGTCCAATCTCTTTTATGTCTTAACATTAATGGAAACACACTAAGTGGCATTAGGAAGTGGAGCAGGGGAACTGCTCTACCAGATCATATCACTAATTGCTTTGCTGCTGGTTCTGTGCTTCCTATTCCTGTGACATTCCTTTGAAGTCAGAGTGGGATGCTCTGACATATCTGGTACATCAGGGAGCACTGAAAGGTTACTGCTTCCTAACTAAATAAGAACAGAAGAATGGTTAATTCTCTTTGTCTGGTATCCATCACACAGCAGAGGTCAGTGCCACATATTGGAGAGGATGCTAAACTGGACACATGATGGGAATTGGTAGCTACAGGATGCTGTACGTCCTCTCCAAACCTCTGGAGTAGAAGTGGACATGGAAAAAAAGTCTGGATTTGCTGTCCTCCAGGGACATGGTTGAGAATGCTTGATGGGACATGTACATATGGACTTGCAGGTGCAGATTAGCCATGCTTTGCATAGGATCCTGATGAGTACTTGCTGGATAGTGTGTTTGATGCAACTAGATTTTTCACTTTGCACCAGCCATCTGTCTCCACGGCTGTACTGAAGCATCCTACAGATAGTGTGCTACAGAGCCACAGCCAATCTTGTCGCAGTCACGCTGCTGAAAAACCTCTCGTAACATCTCCTTTGATAGATTTGCACTTCCCTCTCCACTTCGTGCATGAGAACATAGTGCAAACAGACCAAAAAATGCTTTACACAAGGGAACAGTAGCTGAAACAAAGTATCAGGGTAATTTCTCTTGTTTCTTAGGCAGGTTTTACAATCTATATATACGATACATCCTGGTGTCGTGGAAAGGTGGCTATCGGGGTGATTTGAAAATTGTTTGGTTATATCCACTCTCTATTCCAGGGTAGGCAGTCTGTGCACATCTAAAACTAACTTCCCTAAGCAGATTGTCATATAGTCTCTCTTATTTAAAATGCTATCCTTGAGCAGGACAACTGTTGGAGGAACTCCAAAAGGTTCAGGCACTTGGTTCAAGTCTGAGTGGGTGTTGTGTGGTCTGGATGTACACTTGCAGTTAGCCTGGGCTTTTACACATCCTGGTTTAGCTGGCTTGGAAATGCCCCAGAAATGACAGAGACACTCAGCTCTGCTAACTCAAGCCCACAGCTACCCACCATAATATAGATGTAGCCACAGGGAAGCACATGATGGAAGTCAGATGAAGTAAATGCAACACCAAAAGGACTTAATCGCTGATTAGAAAGAGGTGTGGTACATTATTTACCACCTAGTCACTAAATCAAGATCAGTTGTGCTGCCAGGAGCAGAGTTCCATTCAGCTGTGAGCTATTGGTAGCAATGCAGGACTTGGCGCTGATGCAGCCTCTGGCCTCCTCTGTGTAAGAGATCAAACACGACTGCTGCAACTGTCCGTTTGGATCTGCTTTCCTGCTGTGCAGCTGGCACTGAATTGTTTGGGAATGAGTTTCAGTCAGATTTTTGTGACAGTTGTTCCCTTTTTTTTCTCTAGAAAAGGTTCTCACTTCATGTTTATCCTCCTGGCTCATAGTGGGAGCAGCTGGGGTGACACGGGGAAGGTTGGTGGAGTTCCTCTCAAAGCACGAAATCTCTCTTCCAGGATCCTCCAGGTCTGTATGCTTGAGAACAAAACTCTGAGTTCAAGGAGAGCACTTCCACACAACAGCAAGTTCTCAATAGAAATCAGTAATTTCCCTCCCGCATTAAAAAAAAGGAAAAAAAAAATCCCAAACAAACCAAAAGCACCATAAGATCTTGCCTCTGCAGCTTGATGGGACTGTCTCACCACTTTTTTCCCTGGCTGGTGGAGCAGCAGATCTCCAGTGTAGGGCAAAGAGCCTGAAACACAGCCATGTGCTCTGGGAATGCACAAGACACAGAGAGAAGAAGACGAGCACAAAGCCATCAGGCAACAGAAAATTAAACCGGCTGGCTGCGTGTTGTAGCTGGAGAGGGGCCAGCCCAGCCACCCACACGAAGGAGGCATTCGTATGTGGTGGAGACGGCAGCAAGGTAAAGCATGTGCCGAGGTTGGATCCGCTAGATCATTTCCCCAAAGAGCGGTCAAAGCACATCAGGGTCCCCCGGCACCATGCAGGAACGTTGCTGACATGAAGCCCATGCCCAGCGTCACACTGCAGCTTTGCAGGACGGCTGCATAAGCCTCAGGAAGTGTGAAATGATACTTGCTAGAGGACACCGATTGCAGATGTCCCGGGTATTTCAGAGCAAAGCTACAGCTGGGATCCTCTCCTGGCTGCAGCAGGGAGAAAGGACAGGGTAAGTCAGTGAGTTCAAATGTCTTTGCCCTGTTTAAATGAGCAGAGCTCCACTGAATTCAATTAATTTTGGATTATGTCTATCCCCTGAAGAGCCAGTGTCTGTGACAGGAATGAACTCTTCCCAAAATGGGACTTTAGTCATTCAGCTCGATAGGAGGATTGGACTCGCCTCTAGTGACAGATGAGGCATTGGGTGCGTTGGGTTTTAGGATGCATATGCACACACATGTATGCATGCACTCACACACAATATTTATGTAAGATTCACCAACCTCCTTTTGGAAACATTGAGGGAATTCAAGGGGGATCAAAATACTACAGTTTTAAAGACAGGACTCTAAAATTGTATATACAATTTATTAGAAGTTGATATCCTTTCTGTGGGATTTGAAGAAGCACTTGGTGAGCTTTAGAAGAGTCATGTCCTGACCATGGCATTCTGTAGCTTGATTTGAAAATGCTACAGTAAGTTTACTAATCCCAAATAAATCTGGTCCGCTTTTTCCTTAATTGTCTAGAAGGATTCATTGATAAAGTCCCCAATGAACCACATGCAACCTGCGCTTTTTAATACTCCTATCAATGTGCACATCGATCTGTTCTCTTCCAGCCAGCCGAGCTGGTACTGCCTTGCATACCACCACGTTGTTCAGACTGGCTTTCACACCGCAGAAATACTGTTTCTCATTTCCCACTAGACACTTCAGAGTCCAAAATCTCTCCCGCAGCCTGATCCTGCCGGGTGCTGCAAGGAGGGCTGGGGCACCTCAGCATCCTGCCGGAGATGCCGTGTGAGAGCGGGGTCCTAGCACTCCCAGCACGGGGAAGATGTGCTGACCTGATTCACCACCCTGATTTGCATGTGCGGTGTTAAGGGAAAAACGCTGTATCCTATTAAATTAACAAACTAGCACATTCCATCAGCCGGTTCTCATGCCCTCGAGGCATCCTCTGGAGGTTTCCGCGACATGCCAATGAAACATTCAAACTACAAGACAGCCCAGTCACTTCCCATCCATTTTTTATGGTACCATGGAAACAAAGAGCGCCTGGCGATTCCCTCTTTAAGCTTTCAATAAATCACTCCACAACTGCAAGAGGTACATGCCTTCAATGCCCCTGTGTTTCGCTTGGCTCCCCTGGGCTAAGCAGGCTTCTGCCCCCTTTGCCATCTATCCTCTACCCTCTGTCACCTTGTGGCCTCTGCTCCCCAAATAGCCAAAAGGGTTTGGGAGCAGACTGGCTTCTTTCAGGCTTTGTGTTTGCAGACATTGCTTGGCTCTGCATTTCTGGAAGGCGTCCTGTACATGTGCTGGGCTGATGCGAAGCCAGAGAGCCTTAGACGGAAAGATGATTTTGCAACAGCTTCGCCAGCCAGAGCGGAGACTGAGGGCAACAGGACAGACTCAGAGACTCCTCTGCTACAAAAGTCACCTTTTGTCCTGCCGGTGGGAATGCTCCCTCACCCATTTCTGGGCTTTGATGTGTCCATCAGAGCAGACTTTTCCTTTTTCCCACTCCTCTCACAGTCAATGTCTGCCTGCATGCGTGTGTGCAACCTTTTCTCTTCTGCTCCAAATACTGCCCTTCTGCAGAGGTCAGGGATGCATGGGAGTCCCCCGGGCTTGTATTTGTCGTAGGTACCGACGTGTGAGCAGTCAAGGCATCTGCCTGGAGGAGAACAAGACCCTTGGCTTTCCACGCGCCACAACGGGGAGCAGTTGGACGCTTTCTGCTCAGGGCTCAGGAGTCAACACTTGTGTGTTTGGCCCAACTAAAGTCTGACCACCCTCCGTCCCAGGGCTTCATTACCTAGGCTGTCTCTGGGACACTTGCAAGAAAAGTTTCCAAAGGAAAACTCAGAAAAAGGAAACAGAGACAAAAAAGAAAAGCCAGACCTATGCTTTTCTGTCCCTTGTGGCAGAGCTGAAATCTATGGGTACCTGCACCCAATGGGCTAGGAAACCTCCTCAAGCCATATTCGAGGTCTTTGCCTGAATATTAAGCCAGTTGTGTTGCTGGCTCCAAATTGCAACTGCAGCATCTCAAAGTCAGAGTTGGACCAGGTGTCTCTAAGGGAGAAAACTGGAGGAGGAAGAGGACTGTGGCTTCACCAATATGTACTGCAGTTCAGGCAGAAAGTTGCTCATGACTTCAGCATTGGTGTCTCCTGCAGATGCCTGGAGGAGAGGAATGTGTGTGCACAGCTGCTGGGTGGGTTTATCCTGGTCTGTGCTTAATTCCCCGCTTTTTAGGGTTGTTCAGAGCCAGGACCTCAGCTTGGACCATGGTCAAGAGATGAATGGGACTTCGGTTTGAAGCCAAATCTGTTGGAAAGCATTGCTAAAGCATGTCTGTGTGTATAGATGCTCAGCTAGACTGTCTGGCTACTGCCCAACTCTGATCAGCTCTCACCTGCTGGAAATTGCTGAGTATCAGTGTAATCCAAAGCAGCAGAAGTCAAAGGCAGAAAAAAAACCAACCCAAACCTCCCATTGATTTTAGAGGGCTTTGGATCAGGGCCTTCATTGTTTCACTTCAGCATTCACTGAGGGTCAAACCACATCCCACAAACTCGAACGGGCATGGGGAAGGGAGTGGGTGTTGTGTGAGGCTGTCCTGGCTCTGCTTGCCTTAGGGGCAGCCACGTTCCCAGAAAGCAGGGGTCAAAACGAACATTAAGTTAAGAAGCTGCCGAAGCAGTGAGCAGGGAACGTTTCCATTTGCAGCAGCTCTGGCTGTGGTGATCCCACCAGATAAAACATCTGCAAGCTGCAGGTCTCATGTCCCCATGCTGTAGTCCCACCAGCTCCCATGGATGCAACCTATGCGACCAAGGCTGGGATGTTGGTGGCTCTGTATTAACCCCTTTGCTCCTGGAAGTGTCTAGCCTGGGCACATTTCTGTCCTGATGACTTAAATGAACGTCCCATTGAATTGCTTTCATCAATAAATTGCCAGAATCCACCTGGGTGCCTTTGGCAAGGTGGGATTTGTGCCTTTGCCAGATGGGCCTGGCACATGCAACAGCAGTGAGCTGCTCATGGGCACTGTCTTTATTAAACATTAATGGCATCAGCTTCTCTCCAACAGCTAATAATAAAAGGGATCATTCAAGTTTATTCTGACACAAATGAAAAGATTTAGATTAATTGGAAAGCTGCTCAGTGGTGTTTCTTAAATGCTTAAGGCCCATCTACCAGCAAGAAGGTGCGCTGCTTGTAACTTTAAAGCAGTGGTACGGCAGGTGTTATGGCAGGGTTATGCTCACTTGCCATGACCAGCTGGTCCCGACTGCCTGTTGGGACCATGGCTGCCCCTGGCCAGGCTCCTTCTCCAAGGTGTGGTCACAGGGTTTGGGGACAGCCCTCCCCATCACAGCCAGCTTGCTCTTCTCCTGCATATGGTCACTCCTCCTGGCAGGTCTGTGGCTACTTCAAATTGCTTCTCTCCTAACCCAGAACAAAATGGACTTTTCAATGAAAGAAGGCCACATGCAAGCAATAATAGATTTTGTTTTGTTAATTTGGTTAATCGCTTGCAAGAATGGGTTGGCTTGCTTGACATTTTACTTTGCTGTGGTTAGAGGGAAAGAAAAAGTTTCTGCTTCTGTCAGAAACATTCATGATATGGGGGAAAATAAAACCAAAGAGCATGTTAAGTATCTCTGGATTAGAGACCTCAGATGGTTCGGAAAAGGGATTGTGCAGCAGCAAAGCCAGGCTCCATCACACCCCAAACCCACCCGCCTGCTGCCCGCCAGCCCTCTCCACTCACCCTGCGTTGGCAGCTTATCTACCGCCTGAAAGGTCTGTTTGCTTTGGCACACATTCACCTGCGCGTTCAAAAAATGTTCTCCCAGTGCTGAGATTTGGTGAGGAATGGACCATTTCAGGGTGTTAAGCTGCATGCTGCATCCCTGCAGCCCCCTCCAAGTTTCCTCGCTCCTGCCCCTTGCAGACCAAGCGAAGAGCAGGGTGCAACCCTCTGCACCTGCTTATGGTCCTTGCTGCCGGAGGGGATTATTTCAAGTCTCTCCATCACAGGCTTCAGAGCCCTCTTCCCTTTTTATAGTTTCAAAAGAAAACACCTGTGAACGACTCGTCACAACAAACCCCTGCCAGTGCCTGATCTCTTACGACAACATGCTCTAATGAGGTTATAGCTCTCCTCCTGCCTCGCAAGGGTTTTGGAGTTGCTCGGGCTGAATGAGATGGGAGGTAATTAGAGTGACATGCTTTCGTGCACAGAGAGAATAAAGTAACACAAATTTTCAGAATGGACAAGAGCAGTTTGGCCTCAGCTGCATGAAATAACCAGGCAGTGATCTAATTCACTTTACTGTTAATAGATTGTTATCTGCGGAGCCCTAGTGCAAACACGATAAGCCGTAAAGAAATACAGACAAAAGCCAGAGCTCCAAAGTGTTGCAGAGATGCACATTCAGCCCAACGCTGGTCTCGCTGGCCTCGGCCCAGCTCCAATTTCTGCTCATCCCTGGAGCTGGCTGGGGTGATAACACTCAAGTCGGGCTGTGCAATCAAATTGCTTCCCAAATTGCAGGATCGTTTGGCTCCAGCATCAGGTTGGGAATTCATCCGTTTGCCTTGCGAAGTCCAAGCCACAGCGGGCAGAGCTGGAGCCAAAACCCTCCTTGGGTTCAGACTTAAATTCTGGCTGCCATGCCCCATGCAGAGAGGGGGTGCGGCAGCAGCAAGCAATGCTGTTGTCCCCAGGCAAGGTCCCACAGCTGGCTGAGCACATCTGCCCTGGTGCAGCTGGCACCACAGCCATCCTCCGGCATGACATCCCTTCGGCAGCGTGACTGCTGGCAGACGGCCCCACACGCTGGCTTTATCTCCCATACCCCTCCCCATCACAGCCCTGAGGCACAGAGGGGGCTGTTCCCATGTGCTTTGGTCGAACAAGACTCCTACAGTTTGCACCAGGGATGAGTTGCGGTTGGAGAACCGGAGATGAACGTGAGTGTGTGAGTTTCCTCTGCTCTTATGTGCCCCATGAACAAGAAACCAGTCCTGATGTACACTGGTTGAGTGCTTTGGCCAAAGTACTTTGGCTGGATTCTGTAAGCATGCCAAGCCATTGTCAATCAACATCCCTGATGCTCTTCCTTCACCTCTCTCCTTGCATGGAGCTCTGCTGAGTTTATCACCATTGTCTCCAGCCAAGCCAGCTGCCAGCACAGACACGCTACACCCTGCTCACACCGCCCATCCACTCTCATTTTAGCTCTGCATCCCAGTCTCCCCATCAGGGTATGAGCCTTCCCACACTTCCAGCTCCCCTTCTCCAATGCTAGTCCCAGCTGGCTGCGGGAAGGATGGGACACTCATGGGGCCCTGGAATTTTGCTTCCAGTGCCCACGGTGAGGATGAATTTCTGCATGACCAAGGTGATGCAGGAAGGGGGTCCATTGGAGTCTGCCCAAGCATGCAATGAGGCAGAGTGGGGCAGGCGAGCTGAGCCAGAGCAGGCACCTTCCTCGTGGTCGTGGGGTGAAGCCTCACCCTCACACTGCCTCTCTTCCCACAACCTCCATACTGCCCTGGCCTTACACATAATATACCCTGTCCTTTATCCATTTTTTCTTTCCTCAGGCAAGAATGCTGTCAGATTCTCAGACAGGTTTGAATGTGTCAAAAAATGTAATCTTTTCAGGCAGATTTAGCCTACTTTTGGGAAGTGAGTGTACTCTGATTGCTGCTTCCCTGATAGCTTCATTAGAGATGAGATAACCCCAGCCTTGCCTGCCCTGTCTCTCCTCAGGCAGCATCCAGCTCTTAGCAAAACATAACAGCACAGCTCTTTATGGTCACTCTCCTCCAGCATTTCCAGGGGTTGTTGGGTCCCTCCAGGCCTCATTTCCCCACCTGTATCATGGAGTACCTCAGATCTTTTTCTTCCATTCCTACCCAGTTTGATGGCAAAGCAATGATGGGGCTGGATAGATCCCTCCTATGCATTTGTATCTCCCCAACATCTCAGCTGGAGCCTCTAAACATGCTGCACAGCAGACGTTAGTAGGTGCTAACCCATGACAGGCTGCTTTACCCACTCCTCCAGCAAAGCAATGGGGAGCCAAGGCTACTAACATGATAGCTGGTGTGGGGATACACAAATGTCATCGAACTCAGTAAACTGAGGCATGTCCCCCACATGTCCTGTCATCAGCCAGGCCAGGCCATTGGGAACACAATCCCTGGCCAAGCTCTGGCCACTGAGCTCTTCCCACGAGCCCAAGTTCAGGCTGACACTTGAGCCAAGGATGCATCCTCGATAGGTAGTTTGGATGCAGCTGCCCTGTCCTGAAGAGGAGAGTTATGCATAGGCATGTAAGCTCTGCCAGCTGCTGCCCGTGCCAGAGAGCAAGCCCTGGTCCGTTTTATTTAATAGTATAGACATAGCCTTGGACACTCTTCAAGCCACCCTTTGCGTTTTGCCTTTGCATTAACGCCACGCCAAGCGCACGGAGAGCAGCCTGACTTTCATTGCGAGTGCCAAGCCCTGCTGAGAGAGTGGAGGAGACACAAACCGGCTCTCACTCAGCTGGAGAGTTTACCGAAGGCCGCAATTTTCCAATTGCTTGAAGAGTTGTCATTAGACAGTTTAAGATGGCAGATTGCTAAATTGCTTTAAGGCTGGAGCCAAGCAGCCTTCAATAGGGCACTCTTTGCTGTAAGGATACGTGTGCACCGCAGTCCTTTGATTGGGAGAGAATAGGAAAATCACAGTTTTGCTTTGAGCATCCTGCAGTGCTGAGAAGGAGCACAACTTACTGTGGAGATAAGGCAAACAAGATACAGGGATGGGAAGGAGAGCATCTGAGAACAGAGTCCCAAAATCCCTCTTTAACCAAGTGTCTGCCCCATGGTCTTTCACGTGCATTTTCTCTCATTCATCCCTGACACTTCCCTCCTGTGACAGAAGGAGCTTTTGCAGACCTGGCGAGGGTCCGACGGGAGACTGACCTGGAGGAAATGCCTCTGTGACCTCAGCGAGGGGGGAGACAGAAGCAGGACCAAGGGGGAGAGGCAGGGAGGGAGAAGAAGGGGCCTCCTTACACATCAGTTGGTGCAAGGGAGCTTCAGGATCCAGCAAGTAGCTGCCTGCTATGAACCAAAGGAGTGTGGCATAGGCAACTACATGGTACCGGCAGGGATCAGATCATTAGCCTCTCTCCTTAAAGCAGCAGGCAAGGCCAGTTCCAGTCCCCATCCTAAACAATTCAGTGCCCTCCTTGGTGGTGTACTCTCCTCCTCCTGGGTGCTAGGGCTGGAGCTTTCTCAAGAGAAAAGGGAAAACAGCAGCCAGCACAGGAAAAACCTGCTGCCAGGACCAATAAAGCAAAAGGAACCCACAGTGCCTTCAGCTGCAGCCTCTTCTCCACTGCAGGAACAGAGAACCTAGACATATTCTTCACTGAATGTCTCCCTCCTTCATCTACTGCACCCACACGCTGCCTGTCTATGAATCCTAAGCTGCACTTTGGCCACCCTGTTTCCAGGCCTTGAAGAAGTGTTGGCTGGTCGCACCTCCAGTCCCAACATCTCAAGGAAGAGATACCAGATTTATTTAGCAGTGGGGTCTAAGTGTTACTTCTCCCTGGGGTCATCTGCTGTGGTTCTCACAGTTGCACCATGTCCACTGAACAGACCCCACAGGACTGGGTTTTGCAGGGAAATGCTAATCTTGTTTGTGTTTGAAGTCTCTCCTGATGGGTGTAATGGATGCAACATGGCTGTGCTGGCTGGTGTCACTCTGCCCACTGGGAACCCCACAGTGCTGATGGAGATGGTCTCACCTCTTCCAAAAGTCCTTGTCAGCCATCCAAAAGCTTTGTGTCAACCTAGCACTCAATAACCAGCCAGTGATGGAGCATCTGAAATGGCTCCTCAAGGCACCCGTGACACCAAACCTTGGTAGCAACCTGACAATTCAACCCAGGCTTGTCCATGCACTTCCAGCTCTCAGCCTGTTTGCTGCTTTAGGGAGAGACCTTGAGATCCACTGGTCCTGAAGGGGAGAGACCACTCAGTGAAGGTGCAACTGGCTCCTTCTTGTGTCCCCCCAGGAACTGCCTCTTCTCCCCTTAGTTGCTTTGTTTCCTCCAGGTCTCCGCACTTACGGGTGCCTGCCAAGCACACTTTCCCATGGGCCCTCTGAGTGCACACTTCCACCCCTGCAAAATTAAGACACGTGACCTTCATAAATCCCCATCAAAAGCCTTTATTCTTCTGCTGTTCTTCTTGCTGTTGTTCACATTAAGCATGCATGTGACAACCAGACAAAAGGCATCATTCTCGAACAAGCTAATTCAAGTTAACCAGTACAATGAGGAGGACTGAGCAGCACCAAAACACTCTGGCGTTTTGATGTGCAACACGGGTTTGAGCCTTCAGCTCGTTTTTAGTTCCTAAAAAATCCCAAATATTAGCCAGGCACTCCTTGAACATTTGGCAGGAAGCAGAAATTGAGGAAACCTGGCTTCCTTTGTACCAGGATTTTGCTGTAGGAGAGGAAGGTAAGCTTGAAAGATGGGTATTTGAAAAGGTGAGCCTTCTTCCCTCTTCGGGACATATATTAGGAGTCTCACCCATATGAGTTCCTTAGTTCAGCCTTCCTTTTCCTCAGAACATTTAGGAGACTCCGGGACACCTCTGGCCCTGCCAAATTTGACTGAAATCAGCAAACACATATGTTCATATATATATAGCAGAGGACACTAAAAATACATTTTTTTTTAAGTTTTGAAAACTAATTTTTCTTCACTGAACAATTAGAAGAAACTGTGATTTGAAAAGTCATGTCAAAACTGTCTGACATTTTTTTGCTGTTCTACTTCGGGCTTGGTCACCTGGGGATGCTTCTGGGATGTATGCTAGAAAGTAAATCCCCAGTACTTTGAGCAAGAAGGTGCTCTCAGTGCACAAAAGAGAATGGGAATATATCACATGGACATTCTTCCTCTCATAGATGTCAAAACATGGATGCTGGTACTACCTGCACTATCTGGCTCCTGTTGGTTCCTCCCTTCTGAAGGTCTACAGCAGCTGTGGGAATTCCTGCAGGCAGGGACTGAGGGGATGCCCAGCCTTTCTGTGCAGGACCCTGATTTAAATAATTCCCTTTGAATTCTACTTGAAATGGTATGCAGACTCCTAAGTCCCACTTTTGAAAATTATTTTCCATCAAGACTAGAGGCGTTGTGAAAAACCAAGTGATACAAACTCAGGGCCTAGGAGATAGAACCTGGTGTACTTGCTGTAGCCACCAAAAGATGATGGATAACAGAGCAAACTGAGTAGGAAGAGGGTCGCATTAGCAGCATCTTCAAGAAACACCTGACATCACTCCAAGAAACACTCCTCTGGCAGCGGAGCCCCCATCCTCATGTTTCATTCCCCTCACGTGGAGAACATGGGGAGATTGGGAGTGACAACAGCCATACGACTGTAATTGAGTGGGGCTCTTTAGATGTTGCCCTGTTGGTAGGACCCTCGGGATCTCATTTTGTACTCCAGCTTGGTGCCTGGAGCAGCGAGTGCTGGAGATGAGAACTCCTTTCGAATAAAAATGCTGTTCCAGTACTTCTCAGTAGTTTCTCACTGGGCTTGACATTCTCATCTACTCGCTGCCCCTGGCAAAATTCTCTCGTGGTGGCTCTTCATCTCCCAGCTCCACACAGGGAAATTAAAAATCCCCATAATATTTTTCTTTAATCTAGTCCAAGCTCCAGCTGCACTGGGGGCTGTCGCCCAGGAAAGTTTGCACGGATGAGGGCTGCTCGGCTCACCTCCTTTGGTGAAACTCCCTCTCCAGCTAAACTCCTTGAAGCACACAAATAAAGAGGGAGCAGGGGGAAAAACAAAGGAACAAAGTATAGGAGTCTCGGCAGAGAAATGCTCAGATTGCCATTGCTAAAGGGCAGAACAGGGGGGAAAGCTTGGCTGCTTGCAAAGGGCAAACTCGTCCTTCCCATGGTCCAGTGCGGGTTTGGAAAAAAGATGAGAAGAACCTGGAGTAAGTTTGTGTCTTGGGCAACCTCAGCTGCTGCCATCCTCTTGCCACAGCCACGTGGGGTCTCAACCCAGTGAGCGGTTATATCCCAGCTCCTTGCCTGTTTCCCACACGGGTGCCGAGTGTCCCAAAGGCAAATATTTTAAATATCCAAGACTCAATCAGGTCCACACTTGTGCCCTAAGAAGGTTTTTCCTGACAGGTCTATGATAGCATCTCAGAGGTGGTTTAATCAGATAAAAAAAGGTTTCCCACATGGTCTTTCTTTAAAACTGGGTGATGCTTGTGTCACAGCTACCCACAAGATAAGACAATTAAATGTTTTTAGATGATTCAGGCAGTTACCAATCCACCAAAAAGAAAAGGATTTGACCCATCAAGTTCTGCCAGGTTTTTCTTCCAAAATTTCCACCAAAAAATATTATCTAGCAGCACCTCATTACTATACATTGCTTAACATTTTCCCTACCCAAACCTTGTTTTTCACACATCCTGAGTAAAAACCAGTGCACAGTTTGCAAGCTAGCCAGAGGCTGAAAAACCCAGCACAGGCTAATCCATGAATATAGACTGAATGATAAGTTACTTCAGGGAAGAGTGGCTATATTCAGTTACTTTGCTCCCCTCTATTATTGCCAGCCAGCTCTAGGTTCAGAGATGCTGCTGCCCTGCCTGATAAATTGAAGGACTTCACGGACATATTAACACAGCTAGTCCATAGTCAGTGAGCAGACAATTGATTATATGTCAGAAAGTCACACACTGGGCAATTTTGCTCCTAGGCTTTGCCTCCATTTCTCAAAATATACGTTAAAAAGCAAAGAAATCAAAAGCGAGAGATCAGAGTTAGTCTGTGTGGTAGGAGGCTGCTTAGAACAGGCTCGATCTCTCTGCTTTTGCACAGCACTAAGTATCTTGTTGGGATTCAGGGAGGAATAAAGCCATTTGACCAATGTCTTGCAACCAAGAGATATTTCTTAATGAAATATGAGATTCTGTCAAAACATAACTTTTGGCTCAAAAACATGACTTTCAATGACATTCTCCTATTTTTCACCAAGTCTAAGCAAACAGCTTGTTCTTTTTTTTCCCCTCCTTTTCAAATCATCATTTGTAAATGTTGAGGGTTTAGCTGCAAAATGTTATCATTTATGTCAAAAATGTTGAAATCTTTCCCTGAGACCTGCCACCTTATGTCAGACTTTGTTATTCTGTGAAGACACTCAGGTAGGCTTGTTCCCAAGTCACCTTTTTCACACTGTGTCATAGTGAAGCCAAAAGTTGAGATGCTGCAGCTTTTTGGGGAGGCAGAAATTGCATTCCCAGGGAACTAAGAAATTTGAGTGCTTGATACCGAAGCCTTTCTTGTGAAGATTGCCTGAAATAAATCCTTATTATCTGCATTGCAGTGAGGACTGGAGGTCACAGTGGGTTTTGGTGGCTCATTGTACTACGTGTTGAACAAGCACGCAAAAGGCAGCATTGCCAGCAAAGAGCTTGCGGCCTCATCTGACAATACAAAGCACCGAGGGGAAAGGGAAGCAGGGAGAGGTGGAGTGACTCAACCCAGATCATACCACGGGCCAGGTCAGAGACGGGAGGGAAACCGGCATTTCCAGATTCCCCATCCGGAGATGGCACGATGGGTCTGACGGCTGCGTCAAGGAAGGAGTGAATAAGGAAGGATGTTTTACTCAGGTGATCACCTTGTCTTCTGAGACCAGGAGGACCAACCTGGCCTCTAACAGAGGTCCACTCCTCTCTTACTTGCCCCTGAGAGTCCTTTTGGATAAGCCCTGACGGCTCATCCTCCAGCATCTTTTCTGAGGGACTCTGCATCTATGTCACCCTTCAGTCCATCATGCCTCTCTCTTCTTGTACCTGACTTCTGCAGGAAACCCCCAAAGTTGTAGGTCCTGCACTAGGTAGAGCAGAACCACTCTGAAGCCTGGAGCAGATTTACCAGCAGGGCAAAGCAGATCATGGCAGACCTTCCCCATTACCACCAGCCAGAATGGCTTGGCTTCCAAAATCAAGTGGCATGCGCCTCATGGGGTTGTGCAATCCCACAGGAGGCCTGGGTAATGCTATGTTGGGTTACTCTGCTGAGAATTGCGCAGAAAACATGGTTTTGGGGCTGTGCAGCATGGGAGCATCCCTTGCTCCCCACCACAGACCAGTCTCTGCTGTGCCAGATATAGAACAAAAAAAAGCTCTGGCCCATCTGCTCCTGGGGCCACCAAGCACAGTCCACCTCCTGCACCTTCCCAGAAGGAACAAAAGGCTTTCCTTCTCCAGCCTGCAGCGGCTGAGCGCACCAAAGAGGGGGATCAATATCTATCGACCATCGCTGTTTCCTTCAAGTGTCGCCAGCCCCCGTGATTATGTATCTGCTCTCTTTTCTTGGCCTGCTTTCCACAGAAGGAATTCACCTCATTCCCCCACAAAGAGAGCTCCAGAATTGCGTTCCTCAGAGCCAGTACTAATTCACAACCCAAAATTATTATATTAGGGGTAATGTTTGTCTTTGGATTAGAGCTACTCTGGAAATTTTGGCTTTGTGGGTAGAAAATAACTGATGTATTACATCCAAAAATGCCCCTCTGGTGCCTGTTCTGCATGGAAACAAAATGCACAGCACCAGTGTGCGAAAGGTCTCATTGCCTCCCTGCATGCGGTAGGGAGGATGGGGAAAGAAGGGGTCTCTCCAGATGTGGGACATCCCCTGAATCTTTAATCCACCGGGTCTGGCACTGCCAGGGATCCCAGCCTCTGCCCCATGCCTGCCTGGGCATCCCCATCCTCCCTCCTGGAGGTACTTGCCCTCCCTCTGTGGACAGCTGGTTTGGAGAGCTAAGCCAGCAGAAAACATCCCAAACAAGCAAATAATTTCCTGCTGGTTCATTTTCCTGAACCGACTCACCCCAGGGTGAGCTGTGCATTGGTCCCTGACAGGCAAGGAGTGGGAACGCAGGGCCGGGGAGGACCGGGAACAAACAGGATTTTTGGGGACTGAGCTGATTTACATCGGTTTCACCAGGACAAAATGACTCTGTAACCTGGCTGAGAGCTCAGTCCCTGCGGCAAAGGGGCACGGAAGACACATGAGCACCCTTGCAGCCAGCACCCTTGCCTGGCTTTGCACCCCAGCCCCAGCGCCTGCCGGCTTGGGGAACCTGCCTGAAAATATTGTCTACCTGCAAGAAAAGCTTCCTGCACCTCCAGCCCCATGATACTGACTGCTGAAAAACAAACCAACCGCTGCTGGTGAAGGACAGAGGGAAAAAAGAAACCGAAAGAGCTAAGAGCTATACTCCAAATTTGAATCAGGCAGCATCTCTCGGCCTCGGTGCAGCAGAAGCAGCAGCTCATGTCTCTGTCCCTCCCTTTATTTGGGATAAAGCAGCTTTAGCAAGCAGCTGAAGGGATGCTGCCCTGGGACCAGCTACCCAGTAACCCCCCCAGCCCATTCAGCAGGAGCCCAGAACCTGCACCCCCAGGACTGTTTGTCACCCCTGGGAGACGGTGCCTACCCAAAACCCTCTGAATTTGACCTGGTTCAGCTCCTGCCCTGCTGGGAGAGCACTCGGGCACCGCACAGGCATGCAGTGGGTGAACAGCACATTGGGATGCTTGTGCAAAGCAGGCACCTTCTTGGGATCTGCAAACCACCGGCTGATGGCACATCTTGATTGCATCTTTTCAGATAAAAGCTTGGATCCACTCCTCGTCTCCATCCTCCTCCCCACCCCCAGTGTTTACTGCTCTCAGACTCTGATTTAGGTGGTTTACTGTGGCTCTCATCTAAGTGTATCAGCATTTTTAAATTAGTCACAGGTGACTCACAGGGTTACAAGAATAATGTTAAATTACCAGACATACACAGCCCATATACTTTATTACCTCATTTTTGTATCTTCTTTATGGTCTGTGATAGCAATGACCTTATAGTTTGTGGTTGAAGAGCCAGTTAAACTTGTTCTCTGTCAAAACGGTAATTAAAAAATTCCTATAGGGTAGGAAGCAAACATTTACTCTCCAGTATATTTCTTCTTCCAACGAGGCCCCTAAGTGAGGCTCGGAGAGTAACAACAGAAGACAACGTGCACAGAAGTCTCCTATGAACATGCTTATCAGCCAGGCAGCACTCAGTCATCTGCATTGATATTTTAAATAAATATGTATTAGGCTTAACGGCATATAACGTATGTCAGAGCCAGAAAAACACAGCAGTTTCTCTTTGGCCACCAAGCAGTATTTGGTCTGATTGAGAAGAAGGGAAAAAAAAAAAAAGATAAATACATTAAATGCATTTAGCAAAGATTTTGTATTGTTCTTGCTTTCAAATGAAAATGACAGCTTGACTATCTCCTTCCTTTTTTTAATCCCTTCTTTTTTTAATGTTGCAACAGTCAGATTGGAGGAAAAGAGAATAAGAAGGAGGGGGAAATACAGTATCTGGGGATATTTTGGCAGGTGGGATGATGAAAGCAATAGGAACAACAATAGAAAATATAATTATTTGTTGGGGAAGGGAGAGAGAGGGGTCAATTTTTATTCTCCCCAAAAGCTGCAACCAGCCCTGGTTAACAGTTTCACAAGGGCACGTGTTTAGGACAGGCCTTGCCTGCTTGCCCAGAACCTTCTCCTCCATTCCCCCTCCATCAGCCCCAGGAACAACCTTAGAAAAGCCATCTGGATGGCAGCAGGACTAGAGATCAGGGCACAGGAGGGCAGGTCCCGAGAACCCAGCTGGGGCCGTACTGAGTCCCCTGGGCATCACAGGTCCCAGCCTCGCTGGACACTGAGAGGAGGAGATGCTTCATCCCCACCTGAAGCCCTGGGAGCACGGGTTTGGGAGACCACCTCCAAAAACCAGTGGAGACAACTCTGAAAATATTTCACCTCACTATTCTCCCTGCTCTGATATTATAGACATAGTCCTTTTTTTCACCCCCAAAAAAAGACTTTTCCCTTGGGTAAGTGGGTCACCTCCAATTTTCCAGCACATGGTCCTCACCGGGTGCCAGGTGTTTTTATTACTGGTTAGAAACAAATTCCCAGAAGCAGTAGAAATGCTGGATGGATGTCATCTTTTTCTTTCTCTCCTCCCTCCCCATTCAGATTCCTTTTTATTGGTGTCATTTACAGGTTACTAACCAAGTTGAAACATTCAAGCTGAAAGTCCAGCAGTTAAAAAGCAGCAAGGCATTCAAAGCCTGCTTCCTGTGCAATTTTTAAAGTGCTGCACTAAGGAAATGTTCAGGAGAGTGAAGCTTTGCCTTTTATATATCCCAGCAGACTTACACTTTCTAATAGACCCGTCTAAATCAACAAAGTATTCCCCAGCCAGGGCCAAGAGTCGGCGAAAATGGCTCAGAGGCAACTGATGCAGCCACAACTTTCCACTGGAAGTTAATGAACTTTTAAAAACATTTTGGAAAATGATGTATGCGCAAGGCTCCTTAGTGTATCACGGTTAATATAATGCATTCCTTTCCCTGGGGGAGACCCTGTCTGAGCTGTCAGCTGTAAGGTTGTTCTCTTGGAGCTTTTTCTTTATATATACAATCCTTTCTCTCTGTCTCTCCTTTTGTTTTGTGGGGGAAGCAAAAGGCAACCAGCTCCCGCTTGTATAAATTGTGTGCTTCAAAGAATTTGAAGGGCAAATGAACAAGAGGGAAAAAAAAAATATGTCTGGCTGAGTGAATGGAGGAGTCATGGTGCTGCCCTGGACATCACTGGCAGGGCTGAGCATCCTGGGACACGTAGCTGCACACTCATTTGCACCTGAGTGCACATGTGTACCCCTGTACCTCCACACGGGCAACAGGAATCTCTGCCATAAGGGAGCATTGGCTCATCCAAGTGGCCTCCTGCATCACAGGCCAGCAAGTCATGAACTGGTTTCTCCGTATGAAACCCAAAGACTCCTGCACAGGAGTCCTTCCTGGCACACTTCAGGACGGCCTGAAGCTCGTCAGGTTTACCTTACTGTGGACCAGCAACAGCTGCCAGACCTGAAAAGAAGCGGGAAAAATGGAGGACCACATCCATAGCCTCACTGGTCCAGGAGGCCACCACTCCTCCAGCTCCACCCTTAAATAAGGTCTCCTCAAAGCTGAGCTAAAGGATAAGCTCGGCAGCCTCTCTGAAGAGAACCCAGTCTACCATCTCTTTCCAGGCAGCCCAATGTTCAGTTGTCTCCAGCCTTAGGGAGCTGAGGTCTAGTTTGAGGTTGAATTTCTTTCATTTCCAGCTACTGTTGTCGAGCTCTGGGTGTCTCTCTGAACTCTTCTTCATGCTTGCTCTCCCAACATGCCTGGACTCAGCACAGCTCTCTTCCCAAGACTCTCTTTTCCCTGTCCCAGCTGACATTATGACATTACCTACCTTTTAAACTGATCTGAATATTATCTCCACACCCACACCCCCCTCCATGGCATTGCAGTGAGAGCTCATCTTGAGAGGTTATCACAGATGACCCTGAAGTCGTTCCTCAAGACACTGCTTTCAAACACGGAGCTTGCTTTTCTGTAAGCACAGCCTTCCATTCTTCACTCCCAGAGGGATTCCCTTCAATTTAGCTGGACTAAAAGCATACTGCTGAACCATGACCAGTTAAGTACACAATCCATATCTCTCAGTATGAGTAACCCATATCTTCTTTTTTTGCTAGCCTGCAAATTTCTGTGTCATCTGTAAAGCCATAAAAGGTTCCTCACCTCTATATGTTCTATATCACCACAAAATGACTTATACAAAACCTTAACCAGTGGTGGAGCAAGACCAGTCTCTGGGGAAGCCAGTTCAAAATAGCTTTACTCATTGGAGTAAGAGCATGAATGGCTTTCAAGATGCAGCAGAGAACTGGTCCACCTAATTGTTGTCCCCTTGATATTGCAAAATGTACACTTTCAAAATCGAAATACTATGCAATCATAGGTGACATTCCTTGAAGAAGTTTTATTAACCATATCAACATAGTTGTCTTCCTGTCATGGTTTAACCCTGGCCAGCAGCTCAGCCTCCCACAGCCACACACTCACTCCCCCCCTGGGGCTATGGGGGAGAGAATAGGAACAGTAAAAGTGAGAAAACGCATGGGTTGAGATAAAGATAGTTGAATAAGTAAAGCAAAAGCAAAACAGGGAATTCATTCACTACTTCCCACCGGCAGGCAGGTGTTCAGCCACCCCCAGGAAAGCAGGGTTCTATCATGAGACTTGGGAAGACACACCCTAACTTCGAACGTCCCCCCTTCCTCCTTCTTCCCCCAGCTTTCTATGCTGAGCATGACGCCATACGGTATGGAATATCCCTTTGGTCAGTTGGGGTCAGCTGTCCCAGCCGTGTCCCCTCCCAGCTTCTTGTGCACCCCCAGCCCACTCGCTGGTGGGGTGGGGCGAGGAGCAGAAAAGGCCTTGACTGTGTGTAAGCACTGCTCAGCAGTAACGAAAACATCCCTGTGTGATCAACACTGTTTCCAGCACAAATCCAAAACATAGCACCACACAAGCTACTATAAAAAAAATTAATTCTATCCCAGCCAAAACCAGTACAATTCCTCAACCCCAGTCTATGATCACAAGATACTAGCAGGCTGTTTTCAGTATCCCCTGACTCACCCCATCTAAGAAGCATTCAGAAATTTCTCCATTCCTGAAGGAATATTTGCTAATATTTGGCAGGCAACTAGCAGAGTGAAATCAATAGGGGGAACTGAAGAAGATTATGGCTACAGGTCATTTGTTTACACAGCTTTGCTAGTGACCCGACTAGGGGAAAGTTAATATAAGCTTGTAGTTTTGGAAACCAGAAAATGTTCACATGTTCAAGGAGTGCAGGAGTCAGAGCCTGTGAAAATGGACACAGCAGAGGAATGTCCAGTGGAGGGTTATTTTAGCTTTTCAGTGTTAACCATTTTATGTGGGGTCAGAATACAATCCCTGAGCAAGCCTTCAGCAACAAACCAGACCCTGCTTGGGGTATTCAGTTTTAGGGGTGTTCTGAATAAGAAAAAAATCTTTTTTTCCTTAGAAAGCCTGTACAAATAGGAGACATTATTTAGAGATTAGTATTTTAGTCAAAATCTCTATCCATACTCCTACTGTGTTCACTGTACCTAGATGCTCACATCATTCTCCATCTCTGCCACTCTCTAAAATGATCACATAGTACCATGTTTTTCAGAAGTTTACATGAAGTTTGCTATCACAAATGTTTTGCTGAATACAAAACATCTGGAATGGACAAATATAGCACAGTTATGGAACAGTTTGTATAACGCACTACAATGAACAAATAAGCTAGGACTTGCCTGTCTTTGAAAGTCATTGGGGAAAAAGTAGGGATGTGATGTCTAAAAGCCCATCAGTGGCTCAGAGAAGATAAACAAGGACCAGGTGTCCGTGGTGTCCACCAGTGCAGGAATTAGAGACCAACAAGTAAAACTAACAGGCAGATGGCTTAAATAAACAAAAGGATGTGGTTCATTACCCAACACGCAGTTGAGCTGTGGAGCTCCTTGCTGCAGGATGTTATGGATGCTAGAAACACACAAGGGCTCATCCAGGAATTGGGCAAGTTCCCCCCAAAAAATCTATCAAGGTTTATTAGAGCTAAAGACATTCTGCCTCAGAAAGACTCCATACAACATATTGCTAAAGCCTTGAAGCGTCCTATTAAAATATTATATATCCTTTTTCTGTCTTTCAGCTTTTCCTCTGTGCATCTAGTCACTGCTAGGGATGGGCTAATCCAGCAGTTCTTAAGCATTTTTAGCCTATTTTACTGTTTGCAGTTTAATTTTCCAGCAGTATTTTGTTACTTGTAGTGAAATAAATTTTGCCATTGCCAAGAGAGTACAAACGGAATCCACCTGACGGGTTAAGAAATCTCCATGGAGAGCTAGAAGGAATGATATTCCTATTGCTTTCATGAACTCATATGCCAGGGGGTACAAGCTGCTGCATACGACTGGAGAATTTTTACAAACTAGACATATTCCTCGAAGTCCATCAAGAGGTCCGAAACACAAAACTGTGGACACAACTCCGTGGATCAGGAAAGTACTAATCCATGTATTGCCAGGCATTGGGTCAAGAAGAAGGTGAAAGAGCCACTTCAGATTTCCTTTATTTCTCCCCTCTTCCCTGGGCATCTGCGAGGGACCTCTACCAAAGCTGAGATGCTGCACTGGTTGGCCCCAGTGCAGCCATTTAAACCTGCCATGTTACCCAGCCTGGAAGAAGATGCCCTCCAAAGGGTTAAGAGAAGTCACTGGAGCAGCGAGGCTGCTTTGGTGCCATATGGTCCTCATTACCTCCCTGTTACCAAGGCAGCTGCCAGCAGAGGTAGCATTACAGCAGCAAGCACCTGCACACGGAGCTCCTCCTGTTGCAAGTGCACAGGGACAAACCTGAACCTATCGGCCTGTCAGGAAACACAACACCAGGCATCCAGTGGGATAAATATTGTTCAGTCATCACACCACTTCCCACGTCAGGGAAACCAGTCCTGCCACCAGAAAATGACTGTAACTCTTCAGGCTAACATTAGTGCCAAGAAAGTCTCCAGCTCCTCCTCTCTGTGCCATGGGCAATTGCCTTGTGATACCCCCGGGATGTGGAGCCTTGGAGGGGACAGAAACTGTTTTATTAACATTGCAAAGCCTTTATGGAAACAGATTCATGCCTGATAATGTGAACTGCTGTCCTTGCCCCTAAACCCCAGTAATTCTTAGTGACTACCAACAGGTCTGTAATGCGCTGGCAGTACAATAAGGTGACTTGATTTGAGCAACATCTGCTGCTTTTCAACACTGCAGCTGGTTAGCTGGAGAAGACTGGTTCGTTAGCCTCCTCTTGGGTTGTCCCTCTAAGTCCCAGGTCTTGAGGACCGGAGAATCTCGGATAATGTTTTCCTCAGTGTTGTCAAGGGAAGCCTGTGAGCAACTAGATGCTCAAAGATGAGGCACCATGACATTTAGGTTGCTCCAGTACCTCTGTGCTGCTCTCTGAAGGATCATCACATGGGGTCCATTTGCTGGCTTCTCTCCATGTCTTCCACGGAAGAGGCAAATCACCCTATTTAAAGTGCTTGGTTTTCTCCACAGAGAACAGTATTAATATCAGATGCAGATGTCTACACTGGAGAGGACTAATTTTGCCATAAAGCTCCTGCTAAGACCCTACTACTTGTTTATTCACTTGATGTAAAATTTCAGGGTTTTGAAGCCAGGCTTATGGGGTGCCATCTCATCGACTGTAAATCGCTCATTCTGGTCACACTTCATCCCGAGAGGAGAACAACAGCGTGGCACAGCACATCACCTCTCCAACAAAATAACTGCGTGGGCTGGGTTGCAGGTGATCCCCGGGCTGGGATGGCTTGTGAAGGTTAATGGCAGAAAAAAACCCAGACTGTGAGGGAATCCAGAGGTCTCACCTTGTTCACAGGAAATCCACAAGCAAGAGGGGGAAAGAGGGGGGCATATTCCCTGGATAATTGCCTAGATTTCTTTATTAAGAGAACACGGTGTTGCATATCTGACTTAAGTCCCAACACAGTGCGCACTTTCAGAGGGCTCGGTTTTGATAGGAACTTCATTGGAACAATTTCGTTGGTGCTGGAGGGGCAAAGGAGAAAGACTCAGGTGTCTGTGTTAGACAGCTCGACTGGGAGGCAATACACACCGGTCCTGCACAGCCAGCACATACAGATATGCTCTTCCCGAGAGTGATTCACAGCAGGAACTTGAACCAGGCTCTGGAAAGGCTCCCTCCTTGCTACAGACCTACCTGAGCCACCCCTCACCACCCTGAGACCTTCAGACTTGCCAGGCTTATGACTTGAGTCCTGTTCTGCGGCAGTCAGAGATAAAACTGTCCTCTGAACCTTCAGGCAGGGCAGAGACTTGAGCATTTGCAGCTCAAGAAAATGTCACATGTCACAGGGAAATATTTCAAAAGCCTTGTTTTCATTCCAACTCAGAAGGAAAACAAGTTTGGAAAGTCTCAAGGTTCCTGCTGTCCTGGTCCAGTGTCATTCTGATTTTCCTTCATGCAGAGGCTGATCTCTCTCCAGGAGCCCACCATCATTCTGCAGCTGTATTTGCACAGGTCCGGGTCATATCTGTCACCTCCACTTTGCTATCCATGGGAGCTGCAGCTGGGCAGCCATGCTAGCTACTGGCTAAAATGCTACGCAGGCGACTTTGGAGAAGGAACCCGCCTTGATAACCATAGAAAAATGGTGACCTCTTAGGGGTTCCTAGAGCATGTCATTGTACGAAGAGTCTAACACAGCGTAATTGTTTAATTAAATCATGTGGGCACAGCTGACAGAGCGTTACCTCCACGGTGAGAGCTGACATTGGGTTCTTCTCCCACTCCACACTATGCTAGGGTGAGAACAGAAGATCACACAATCAGTGTAACAGGAACTGCTAGGACCAGCACAGCCATTGACTGCTGCATCCATCTCAGGTTGTGGTGTCAAAAACCAGGGATGGATTAAACCGCCTTCAGATTTGCAGTTCAGGCTGTGTCAATCTGATTTTTGCTGCAGGGTGGACACAGTTTGCCCGGGGGGACACAACTGAATGAACCCCAGATGGCCAGGTTGAACTTCTGCCTGAGACAGACACCAGGCTCCCAGACCCAACCGGGAGTGCGTATCCCACATTCAGCTGTGGCTGTTGACAGCCTCCCTGATAAGAAGCCAATTAACATGGGGGCTGGAAGCTGCATACAGTTTGGAAATTGTTTCAAAGCCATGTTGGCAATGCTGTGTGGAGACCAGATCCCTGCCTCCCTTCCCACCACTGCATGTAACCACATGTTGGGCTGGGGGACATCAATCCAACTCCAGCAAGCCCAAGGAGCAGTGCAGGCCACTCAGGATCTAGCCCTTGGCGTGGAAGCATGAACATAATGGCTCGTCCCAGACGAGCCTATTTTCCCCCATTTCCTCATGCTGGTCTTGGTGAGAGGCCTGGTGAGCTGGGCTCATGTTGGATCACAAAGATCTCCCTTTCTCATATGGTGTCCCCAGAGAGCAGGGACAAGCCCTCCTGTCTTCACTCCCACTTTGCATTGCTGAAAAGCAATGAGGGCCAGTGCCCAAAGCCAGAATAGCTCTGGATGTCCCAGCAAGACCAGCCTACCTGTAGCCGGACACCATTGCAAACCCAGCCCCGCTCTCACCCCTCTTCACTGGCCAGCCTTAAACAAATATCTACTTGCTAGAGCTGCCCTGTGCTCCTTGGAGACCCTTGTCTTTCGTGGTGGTTGCAAACTGTGCACATCCACAGCACACGCGGCAAGGCACAAGCTCACCCAACGCTATGTTTTTCTCAGCACATGTATTTCTCCCTCACTGCGGTCTCACTGTCGGGAGCAGTTGGCAGCATATGTGTGTGTGTGTGTGTGTGTGTGTGTGTGCGTGTGTGGTTTTGCACGCCGGTGCAGAGGCGACTGGGAGAAAACTTTGACCTCCGTGAACACAACCGCTGCAGCGGCTGAGGGAGTGATTTGCTATCATTCACCGCCACTTAAGCACACCGTCAGCAAACAAGCCTAGAAAATGCCATGGGCTTAACAAACCACTCCAGATCCTGCAGGGAGATCGGTTAACTTTGCAGTGCTCTACCCCACCGGTGATTCTATTAAAATACCGTGCCGAGCACTTGAGTGCGGTGGATTTTCGATGTTATCAGGTGCAGGCAACAGCAACTTAGAGGGGCAAGCTGGCAAGGCTCATCCTAACCTTTCAAGCCTGGGTGACTGTAGCTGCGACTCTGGAGCAGGATGAAGCCTGATTAGTGATTTTCAGAAATGTTCTGCTGATAACAGCAGTTGCTCTAAGTTGCTGAATGAATGCAGACACTGGTGCCCCGCTTCCCAGATAAAAAGTGATTAAAGTCTCCTTAAGAGCTTCTAAATCTACTCTTCAGAAATTCCATTAAGCGATCTAATTAGCTAATTCTATTAACTGATTAGGTGATATTAATTAGTTAATTTAGGGGCGAAATTTATAAAGCTATCAAAGGAAATACAGAAAAAGGAGGGGTACTTTTGGCCAAGAGCTTCCTTTCTTCACCCCCACGGTGCCTTAATTAGAAATTTTAATTAGCCATATGCTGGGGGTAGGGAATCAGTAATGGACCTCTGCTCTCGCCATCCTCTCTCCTGCTAGTCATGCATCTACTGGTAATTCATGGTGTCCAAAGCAACTATGGAGGTTGGACGTTTGGCTTTGGGGTATGTTTTCTTCCATAACTCTTTTTGTCCAGGCTGCACTACAGAGTGTACCAGACTATTGATTTAGGAGATTAAAAAAAAACAAAAAACCAACAAAAACCTGGTGCTTAGGACAGAGCACCATGGGGCCGCTCCGAGAGGCTGTCTGGCAGCCTCCAAAAATATTTTTCAATTTGCAATGATGGCCCTGGGAAGCTGGCAAGTGCTCCTCATGCCAGCTTTACAGGGGGATGCCCCTAGGCAGGGAGACCTCAGGCTTCGGTTCCTACCACCGCTGCGCAGAGTTTCCTGCTGGAGTTGCCTGCTGGTGGAGAGGCAGGGCTGGAGGGGAGTGTTGGGAGCGCAAGGTGGCCCGTGGGTGGTGTGAAACAGGGATAAGCCAGTCCCCAGGCACGTTCCCAGAGGTCCTGGGTGAGGACTCAGTCCTGGCAGCTTTCCGCAGCATCAACCAGATTGGAAACTTGGCCACCATTGCTGCTGATGCCACAATTTCAGCTCCTGACAAATACTGGAAGTGGTGCAACCAAGCCTGCAAATCCTCCTGACCTGGGATGATGTACAGGAGCTCCAAACATGCCAAAACGACTCCCACTGTATCCCTGGTACACGTGAACCCAGCGTACCTGTCTGTCATCAGTTACACACAGACCTAGCGGGGGGAGGCAAGAAATCTCCCAGACAGCTGCAGAGATTTCTTCTGACAGGCACCCACAGAGAAAAGGCTCAGCATGCCCCAGGCACCTCTCTAAATGTCTGCTCTACCTCTGCTTACAGCATCCTTTCTCCAAACACAATGATTCATGAAGGAATGGAGTGGGTACCACCAGCACAGGGTCCCCAAAGTCTCTGGGAGGTGCTGAGCTAATTGCATCCCAGTGACTTCAATGAGACCCCCACGTTCATTAGCTTTGATAAACCAGGTGGACAAGGGCAGAGGTTGGGGAGCTGCAACCTGAGGGACAGGGTCAGGTGGCTGTGGAGAAGGATCAGCTACTGAAAGTCAGAGCCCTTGTACTTGGACCAGGAGCTCCTTGGGGCAGAGTGGTCTCATGCATCACTTCTGCAGCACCTACAGGAGACCCTTCTCCGGGATGAGCTGCTATCACAGAGCAAATGCAAATGAAGTCCTGGACCATGGTGGTGCCATTAATATTAATGCTGTCAATGTTACTGCTAAAAACACCAATGCCACTGCCCGCCTCCTCGCATACCCACCCATAGCAGGTTTCTGAAACCAAGAAGCGTCAGCTTTTAGTGTAAATTTTGAGGCTTTAAGCTTTCCAATTATGCCTGCACCATGCTTTCAAGTCTTCCCCAGCAACCATCAGGTTCACAAGTTTTCAAAATGGAAGGTGAGGCTTCATGAAATCCCAGGAACTGGGGCAAAGCCCCAGGGATGATGTGACTCAGCCAGGAGCCCTGGCAACGCTATGCAGCACTGCCTTCTGTCCTGATGGGAGAGGCGGTTTGTGGGTGTCCTGGCAGGGAAAGGAGCTGCCCCACAGCCTCCAAGTTCCCAAAGTGACCTCCTCTGCAAGGCACTCATCTCCTCGCACGAGACTTTATGGTCTCAACCACAAATTCTTCCTGCAAAGTAGAAACTGGTCTCTCACCTGTGGTGTGACCAAAGCGATTTCCAAGCTATGGTCTTGCTCCATCCCAAGGCCATCCTGAGGCACATGTCAGTTTGGAGCTGAGTTTGGACTTCTTTTGAAAGGTGAAGAGCCACCCCAAGTAATTAATATCACTTTGAGGAGGGCAAAGGCTGTCTGATGAAACCAATTTCCACAGAAGGTGGTTTGGTCTAAACCAAAACACATAGGTATTAATAAATGTATGGTAAAGAGACGGTTCACTGCCTCTGCTGGCTGGATGCTGAGGGGATCTTACTGCCTCAGACGGGGTAAGTCCACAAACACTGCTTGCTAAAAGCTCAGAGAAACTCTTGGTAGGAGAAGCAGTGTACACATCCCCTGCTTCTCATAGCTTTCTTGAAGCTACCAACCATGCCAAGACAGGGCGTTACATGCCCAGAATGATCCAGTATGGTAATTTGCACATTCTTTTATTCTCAAGGGCCTGCATGCCATGCACTTGAGTGCTCAACCACTTTGGGATAATTCTTACCACTGGGCTGGGAACAAGAAAGCCCAAAGAGTCTCCCGGGTCCTAAGCAATAAAGTTCCTGTCCTTCCAGGCTCCCTGCTTTCCTGGGGCCCAGGAAACAATATTAGCAATAATGAGCTGATCTTAAGGTTGACCTCAAACACATCCCTATTGACATGCGCTATTAGGTAAACCTCTGACAGCCAACCCGCCTGCCTCTCACGATACATCCCCAGATGCTTGCACACCTGGGGAGCAATGTCCACCTTCAGCAACCACACAGTTCCCACCTCCCTCACCCTGCTGTCAGTGTAATGGCAACAGGCCAGGAGCAATAAGGACAAGGCACAGAAGAGCTCTTGACCTGAGCAGCAAAAAGTACATGGTGGACAGCTCTGGGGTTGACCACACTGTAAACTATGTGCATAAAAAGCACTGAGCTGGATAAGGGCAAATTTCAAGCTCAAACTGTCAAAACTGGGCACCACAACTGAACTCACCTGCGTGCAGAAAGCATCAGGATAATGTTTATTGCTATTTGAATTCAAACTTGTTATTTTTTGTCCTGTTTCTTTATTCCGTGCCACAACCAGTCTTCACACCCATGTAAGTCTGCTGAGTCTTATTTATTATTTCACAGGACAAATTCTTTTCTTCCTCATAGTTTGGGGGCCTGAATAAAGACAAGGAGACTCCAGATGCCTTATGTCCAGTCTGCCTCATCCTTCTTATAGAGCCTCACACAGAAGTGCATTTTGTCCTGTGGGGTGTAATTCCAACATCATCCTCAATGGAGGATGAGAAGTGCCATCGGTTGAAAATGTTTCTCACATATCTTTATGTCTCACTAAGAGCCTGGACCCTACCTCTAAGACCTCTGCTGGGAAGTGGCTCAAATTCTGCTTTCTGTAGAAGTAATGCAGGAGGGCAGCAAGGATGCCCAGCATCAAGTGTGGGCTATGGAAGGCTCCCATGTGAGAACAGACTGAATGGCTTTGAATTCTCCCTCTGAAAGGAAAGAATTCTCTGAGGATATGATAGTAGAGGTTGTAAAACCATGAATAAGGAGGGAAATATGAATATTAAACAGTTGTTCATCGTTTCCCATGCCAGAGGACCCAGGAGCACTCAGAAAACTTTCAGTTAAGCACATTTTAGACACAAAAGGAAGCCTGTTTTCCCAGTGCACGTAATTCATCCATGGAACTCATTGCTGCAGGATGTTGTGAAGGCCAAAAGTCTGAGTGGAAATTCAAAAATTCATGGTGGATGTATCAACCAGTGGCTACTGAAAACCTTGGCCTGGAAGCACCCTTCAGTTTCAGGAGTCCTCCACTACTGGCTACAGCAGAGGATGGCTTTTGGGAGAGCCCAGGGAGGGGACACGGTGGGCTCCGTGGGCTTCACCGCCCTACCAACCTCTTTCTTCCACCATTCCCCACTGAGCTGCACCACGCTAATTGCAGCAATGTACTTTTGCGAGGATCCCTGGAGCAGCAGAAGTTGGTACTAAAGTTCAGCTGTAACAGAAGCTTTGTTTAGCGGTGCTGGGACCAGAAGGTCAGCAGCAGCTGCTCTGCCAGGGTTTAACGCTTTGTTCACCTCTGTGCGCTCGCCCGTGCAGAATTTCCTGTTCCCCAGGCAGTGCAAGGAAGAACCTTCTTTTATTTTGTTAGCCCTATTATTCATCAATTTTAACTCTGTGATAACACTGAAAAGACAGCCTGCCTGCAGCTCTGTCGTGCTGTAATACAGTAGCCAGCAGCAGTTTTTCACTGCTTTTTCTCAAGCAACCCCAGGTAGCACCAGGAAATTTCACAGCTTGTATTTTTGCAAAGTGCTGTTCAAATGATGGCAGTTCTTGAGACTCATGGGGCTGCACCACTGTCAGGATATTTAAATCAGGATAAAGCAGAAGTACTCGAATGAAGTCCCACATTGCAGGAGATCAGCGTAGCAATGCAGAGTGCTCAACTGCTATTTGCCAGTGCAGATCCCACCTACTCTGAATTTCCCCGAGCATCTGCAGGGTTGGGGAGTGCATGTGTTAACCTGACGGAAGCCGGGGAGAGTTCAGAGGTGACTATAAATGAACAGATGAATCTCTAGGAGGCCATTATGTGAAGGGGCTTGAGCACATGATGGACAGCCAGGAGTCCCCTGACTCCCAGCCCCGATTCTGCACCCTGGCACCATCCTGGCTGCACCAGCCAACAGGGTGGGCACAAGCCCCTTTTCCAGCTCTGAGGGCATAGTATGCAGCAGCACAGTTTGCATCTATTCTGCTAAGATGATCTTGTCCTTCAAAAAGGACAGCCACATCACAGCTGCCTGGTGGGGATGCCTCCAGCCTGTGATAACCCCCAGATTGTGCCTGGGCATCACCTGGGAAATGCCAGCAGGGCCGTGCTCACCATCTAACAGCACGGACGGTGTTGTGCTGCCGTGGGAGCCCATGCTCAGGACCTGCATAGTTTACCAGATGAGATGTAGCTGATGCATGCACCCTCCCTGGCTGCTCTCAGCCCTAAAGGTCTCCCCCCAGACTGGTAGCACACGCATTTCCCACAGCTTGTGAGCAGCCAACCCAGCCGTGCTGCAACAGACCTGCCAAAGCCTCGGCTCAGCCCCTATAGCTCTACTTCCCCCGGGGCAGCGGTGTCTCCAGCTCTGGCAGTATGCCACGTCTTGTACATACGGCCAAGCATCTCAGAGGAGATAAAACTACAGCTTCCCAAGCACTCACCCACCCTTCCAGGGCCAACGCCACGTGCATCCCTGCTGAGCTGCTCTCCAGGTCAGCTCGTCTCATATCACAGCTCTTCAGCAGCCCCTGCCTGATCATTCAGCTACAGTCCCAGGAGTTACAGCTTTAAATTATACCGATGTGTAATGGTGATAGCCTTTTATTCTCCAGCCTCCTAGCTGAACAGCCATGACACTTTGACCAGAAACCTCAAGGAACTCCAATTACTTAGAAATTGCCCCTCCTCTTCACTAGGGTTTCCTGGTGTGATACTTCTCTGTGGCTTTGCTGTTTAGTGCAAAGCTGAATCAATGCGCTCAGACAAGAGTGTTGTAACGTTGGCCATGTCACATACAGGGCTCCTCATATCACAACCTGGTAGCGCTCACTGTCATCTCCTGTGTCAGCTCTGGGACCTCCATGCTCTTTTGTAAAATGCTGGATGACTCTTTGTACCCGCTAAAAAATGGCTCATGGAGGACTTGGACATTGCTGGCCCATCAACAGATGCTGGTTGATGATATCCCACAGGGGCTTGTGGAGTATGGACCATGCTCATCTGGTCATTGCATGAAGGCTACTTCCCCAGGTCACCGGTCTTCCTGCTTACAATCACATGAGGAAAAGGCTTTCATCTACAGATGCTTCAGCAGCTTCATTTCTGTCTAGATTCCTATCAAGAGCATTGATCAGGCCAGACTTCCCCATCACCAACATATTAAAAGAAAGAGGTACAGTAGAGCTGTTCAAGGGGACAGACCTGTATAAGCATCCCTGCCAGTCTGGAGATGCTTGAGCAACATGGTACAGCCACGGCCACGTGGTCCGTGCATGTCTGTACCATGGCAAGTCTCCATCTACGCACGGCCAAACATAAGGAAAAAGCCTTTTATAGCGGGATGGAAGCTGCTCTGCTTGCTGAAGCCATGGAGGGGAAGCAGGATCACGCAATGAATGACGAAGATGTCTTCTCCGCCAGCTCCACCGCGAGCAGCTGTGGCCACGGGAATTCAAGTCTTGGCGGCTCTGACACCTTGCAACATGCCGGACCAAATTATCCAGTGAGTTAAACAGCTCTCGGCTCCAGCAGAATTACGCCGGGGGCCAATTTTGGCGTATCGTCCGCAAAGGGCAGCGGGAGAAGGCAGATGTTCTTATCTGATTTGAACCAGATCGCGCATCTCTAGCAATCCCTGTGGTAATGTATAATCTTGGGCCAAGCCAAGAAACCCGATCCGGTGCTGGGGCCTCCAGCTGTTACTGCGCTACAGTCATAAAACCTGCTTCGTGCACCTGCTTGTATAATTCAGTTCCATGGGGGAAACAGCCTTCCTGGCCATCCCCAGAGATCAGTTTTGCCCTGAAGAATGAAGCTGGCTAGTCCTTGTAATTGTAGCTAATATGGTTAGCATTGGCTGCCTGCTCCTCTAGGTTTGTTAGCACGTTTCTTGCTAACATACTTTCTTTGAAAGTATGAGGTTTGAGCCTTGCAACTCTCTTCTCCTTCACTGTTCAGTGGTCACTAAATCCACAGAGAGATGCGAGCCACAAGAAGCTGCAGACATACCTTTCTGCATGGGCACTCAAGGTGACCAAGACTGGCTCTTGTAACACCATCGGCTGGGATAGGAATAGAGCCAGAACTGAATGCAAGGATCTTTCTCTCACCATCCTCTAGAAACAGACAAGGAGACACAAACACCATTTGCGAAAGCAAGAGTGACCTTTCAAGAAAATTTCAGAAACAGTAGTTATCTAGACCCAAGTGAAGGTCCCCTACATGGGCTGTGATGACCATGATCACCATGTAGCTCTTATTAATGACAGTCCTTATCAGGACAAAGCTTGATCCTCTCTGATCCTCAGGGCAAACAGCAGCAGACTCAGGACCAAACAAAGGTAGCCTTCTGTCCCACTCTCACCTTTTCATTCTTCCTTTTTCCCAAAATCCATGGGAATATTTCCACGATGCAGGAACGTAAAAGGGAACATGATACTGCAATTTCCTGTGGAGAGGCAGCTGTAAGTCAATTACCAGCTACCTTTAAGCTAGGAAAAAGTCTCTGAATTTAAGAGGAGAGACACCAATAAAGTGCTACTGAGGCAGACTCTACAAATAAAAGAATGAGCGTTTTTGCACAGTTTCTTTTGAAATCACAGAAGAGCAGCTCTGGGCAGGAATAGAGCTTTCTCTGTTATTCACTGGAGGACTCAAAAACTCCAGAGGAAACATACCCTCCTCCAATAAATGACAAAGGACCAGCTTTCCCCCTTTTCTCACTGGTCTCAGCGAAGTCAAAGCAGATGCAGTGACCCACAGCAAGTCAGGGTTTGAATTGGTTGCAGCCCCCCAGCATGTGGCCAAGGGTCTGGCCACTCCACGTCCCTCTCCTTTCCAAGAGCTGCAGAAAGGCTGTTCCCCAGCAGAGCTTCAGCTGGTCTGTCTGCTACAGGTTCTTCTCCTGCATGCTGCAGCGGACTGTATTAAGTAATATAAGGGACATCTGCTGTCTGTGGGTTTTCTTTCATCCCCTCCCCAGGAGGAGACCAACCTGGCAGGTAGTCCAGCTCCCTTGCATTGTTTTGGAACTCCCCCAGGCAAAGAGGCGGAGAGAAGGCCCCCAGGTCACACCTGGCCGTTCCTTTTAGCAGCATATTGTAAATATTTGGGACAAAAGCCTTCTGGATCCACTCAAACAGGGCTTTTTCCAGTGCAGAAAAAGACACACGTGCCAGCAAGCGTTTTGTTTAACTCCACGTCCTGGCCCTTTCCTAACTCTCCAGGTACTTACAGGGATGGGAGGTGACCTCAGGCCAAACAAAGTCAGTCCGTGGACTTTCCCACTGGGGTCAGCAGGTAGGATCAGACCCAGAGCCCCACGGTATCCAAACGTGTGACAATCACTCTTAATGCATTTGCCCTGTTAACACCCAGTGCAATGAACTGTTTTGCTTTCCTGCCTCTGATGCAGAGTCCAAGCCCCATGCAAATTAAGAACTCCAAAATGCCTAAGAGTTCTGCAGCACAAGAAAGACGCCACACCTCCCTGCCCCAAAACTGAACCGTGCCTCTTGGATTCCTGCACACTGCCTCCAAATAGGCAAAAAGGTATTGCTCCTTTCTGAGAAGAAGACCTGGATGCAGCTCCTTACCAGATACAGGTGAACTGTCATGGTGCTGGTTTGGGTAACAGGAATGGCCTCCTATAGCCTGGATCCAGTCTTGGGACCTCAAGATGTACCGTTCCTACCAACAAGACAGGTTAAGGGAGCAGAGAGAGGGAGCAGATCCCTGTGCATGTACCATGCCACTTTGACGACCAGCTTCAACCATCCCAATAACTTCTTCTCATTCTTGTCTTTCCCTTGGTGAGCTTGTAGACCTACCTTGTACCTTGTCTGGCCCTTGTCTTATTTGTTTCCCTGTCCCTGTAGCATCAAAAGACATCCCCATAAGTGCTGGCAATGCAATAAGAGTGCTTCTTGTTGCAGTGCAATTGATTTCACTGTCACTGATGCAGACAGCATCACTGGGGACTGAAATAACTTCAAACTAGCTTAATTGATTAAGCAAAGCAGCTGAAATGGATATTAGTACCCTGTATGGGCCAGAGGTATTAAAAGCAAAAAGCATGGCGAAGCACAAGAACACCAGCCTCCAGCTGTGCTTAAGGGAGAGGAATGAGGGGAAAATAGGGAACATTTTTTCCTCATTTTATTCAAACTCTGTCTCAGCTTCACAGAATTGGAGAATAATTTGGGTTGTCAGGATCCTCTGGAGGTCTGTAGCTCAACGCCCTGATCAAAGCAGGTCTATGTTCAAGGTCATATCTAGTTGTTCAGGGCCTTGCTCCATTGAGTTTTTGTTCTCTCCAAAGATGGAGACTTCTCACTCTCTCTGGGCTTCTCTTCTAGTGCTTCAGTGCTCTCATGAGAAAGACACTTTTCCTTATGTCCAAAATGAATTTTCCCTGCTGCAGCTTGTGCCCATTTAATCTTCTTTGATTGCACACTTCTTCTCAGTAGCCCTCCTTTAGGTAGCTAAACACAACAGGAAGCTGCCACCTCCTTTTGCCTTCTCTTCTCCTGACACCTTGAACAACCCCTTTGAACCAGAGCGAAACACTTTACTTTGGCTTCTAGTAAGTAAAGCAGCAGCAATGAGTGCTGGATTTTGGTTGTAGGGGTTGGTGTCACCGCCCATTCCAGCCACTCCCCACACTTTGCTTTCCAGCTGAAATTGTTCAGCAATTTGCAGTTGAACGTGTAAGTGTGCTTCTGATGACCAAAAGTCACATTTCTTATCAAACTGAATATTCGCTACAAAAATGCATCCAAGGAAAAATCACTAGAAATTGGGTGCCTTTGAAAAATTTCACCTGTTCTCAGCATCCTCCCCCTTAGCTCTCCTGGGTGTTAAATATTAAAGTAAGGAGCTGCTGGCTTTGATACAGAAGTAGTAATTCTCTGCCTGAGGTATTTCCTTTCCTGGCTCTCCTCCCTTTCAACTCAGAGTGATTTTTTTTTTTTTTTAATTCTGTAGTATTTGCCTATTTCCAACACCTCCCCCACGTGGCATGATGTCAAATCAGCAGCAAGCAGGCCAGCAGGAATATATATTCCCATTACCTTCAGCACTACAGTGGAAGATTTTAAGACATAGCCAGTAAATTCAGCCTTCTGCAGAGCGATTGCTCAGCAGAAGTCCCTCTTGCAAGAATGTCACCATGTGCTTCCCACAACAAGGCAGCCAGAAGGCTCCTGCTGTTACCGGCAGATGGTTGGAGGGTCAGCCACCACAGAGTCAGGGCTTTCTGGATGGCTTCACTGGGATGCAGGTAAGCAGAACTATTGCTACGTGTCTGGGGAGAAAATGCAAGACCACAGCCAAGGTTGGGGAGCCCCACAATGTGTATTTGGAAGGGTTGCCTCTGTCAGACCCAGTACTATTCCCTAGGCAAGGACAGATACTTTCCAATTGTCATGAGCCCTGGTCAGCTCTTGGCCTCTGTGCAGTCCTATGGGAGTGAGGTCCACAGGCCAGTGGGAAATCTCCCCATTTGAATTTGTTTTTCCTTTACTAATTCCCTTCTGTTATTACTTTTATCCCATATCAAAGGCTAAGAGAACAGCAGTACCTTGTCTGTCTGAGAACTGAGACAGAGAAACACATGAAACAAATGATCCAACGGCCATTTTCTATTAACCCACTAACACGTATATGAATTACTAAGAAAGCACTCTAGTTTCCTTTTTTTCCAAACCAAACCAAATCCTTGCCCTGCATGGGCTATAACTCAACCAAAGTGTTATTAGATCGGTCATCAGAAGATGACCAGACCCAAGGAACTAGATAAGAGGTATTTGGGGATATCCACAGAGGTATTTTGGGACCCAGCTGTTCATTCCAGGTCTAAACTTCAACTGGTTTCAAGGAGATAAGCATATGCAGTTCTGGGCTCTGCTCCAAGACCTGGGACTTGATCTTTTCCTGTCCCCACTGACCCAAAAAGAGAGTAGCTTCTGTGAAGCTCTCACCATATCAGAACAACACTTAAACTCAGTAAGGCAGAATAGATACCCTTCTGCTTGAAAAATTCAAGTGCCACATGTGAAAATTGACTTTAGGAAGGGAACTGAACCTGTGAAGATTCTGAATGTGGTCACGGGAGGCAAGGTCCAGAAAAAAGCATGAGCTCCTAGGCTTCTGCCGTGGATATCTGGTGCCCTATAACACCTTCCCTACTCCTAGGGACAATGATGATCTATTTATTTCATTACAGACCATTGCTGTCTGGGTATTTCAAGCTGCTGCTAATTAGCAATGTCTGCTTCAGTTGCCACTATAGCACTAATCTGATTTTATGTAGTTTTAAGTGGACTGAAACATTTCCATCTGTAATATTTCTCTCCTGTTCCTTCTGCAAACATGAAAGATAAATGCTGATCAACCTGACAGGTAAAACAAACATAACTAAGGTGGATCATTTAGATCAACTAACATTTATCAGGCAGTCATTGTATATTCTCATATTCCTAGAGTGCAAGGTAACTTTCCTGGACTATAAAAAGAAACTTTATTGCTCAATTGCAGAAACCTGAAATATATTTCTTACCATAAGGAGTATCATGGGCCTCTACAAAGCGAAGGTTTATGTCTTTAAGAAACCCAGTTGCCTCATGTTTTGTAGCAAGATTCCACTATGCAACCTGGCAGTGGAGCATCACCTGTATTTTCAGTCAACTTCATCAGCTTCTTCTTGAACTGAGATCTTGACCCACAAAGTGCCTTCCTTACAGTCTGACTGAGAGGTGGGCATGCAGTCCCCTTAGCAAAAATGTCCTGCATTTCCACACCCAGTTAGACATCTTCCCTTCTTCAGTGACATCAATAACCCTGGGCAGGGCTTAGCTTGAAAGCAAAACCCTTAAATGTAGGCAGCTGAGTGCCTGTGTCTACATGTGAGCTAAATGTCCAAGTTCCCATAATTGCGAGTGGAGATCTGGGCCTCAGTTTGGTTGTTCAATAGATATCCAGTGCCACTGACATGCCTCAGGATAGCCAACATACCTGTACCCACCTGGCAGATGTGTTCAAGGACCTCTGGGAGACCCTTCTGGGGCAGCAGCCAGAGCCCATACAGGAGGCTCAAGGCCATCTCAAAGACGTAAGGCATTATGGTGGGAAGGGAGTCCTGACCCTACCCAATACAGTCAAGTGAACATGGGGAGCAATTCATGTGCTCAGCTGATGCCTGTCTATTCTAGAGAAAGCTGAATTTCTCTCCAGACTCCACTGGCCGTGTTGACCGAATCTCCACCAACTACAGTGGGAACTCAGATGCTTAGACCTCATTTGGACACCCAGTGTTAGATGCCAAAATTTTGTCGTCTTAATTTCACACAGAATTGCCTCTTGTGTGTACTGAATCAGGTCACATCGCCCTCAAGTGGAGAAAGGCACGATCACAACGAGCTGCGCAAGCCAGCGATCACCCAGATGCTGTTTTCTTTTGAGGACGCTAAAAAAAACAGGGATCTACCCAGTCCTCCAGGACAATGTGTGCTATGAAAAAGCAAGAACACAAAGGTTGCAAAGTACAGACCAAAAATGCTACAGTGGAGAAGGCCATAATTCATGCTGCCAAGCCACCACCATAATTCAGCCACCTCATACACTTCTATTATGATACTATCTCACCCAACTCAGCATCAAACAAAAGATGGTAGCAAAGCCAAGAATATAATTTACCTCTCCTGGATACCCACATTGTGCCTTAATCACAAGAGAAAGTGTTTGCTTTATGGTGCGCTCTGCCTGGTTCACTGTCCAACGGGCATGTTGAATGAGGTTGGGGCCCTCTGCTGAAATATGCAGGATCTTGTATAAAGAAATCAAAACAGGAGATAAAACTGAACTCACACGAACAACCTGATTTCCGGCAGCTTCTAGCACCAGGGTGCTTGACTTTGCAACCTTTGGAGTCTTACTATTGTTCTCGGTTGGATTTTCTCCAGGTTAAAAAAAAAATCAACAAACTAAGCAGTAATGTAAAAAGAGCTCTTTTACATGGAAACATACTGACTATTCCCACTTAGGTCTAGAGCAAAATCTGAATAAAGATAAAAGTGGAGATCTTTACAACTTGAAGGAATGACCGATGGTAGTCACAGGTGATTATCTCCCATTTGGAAACATCGCCAGAGGATAATACCCTGTGTGCTCTGTTTACTTGCTAGATGGAGGAAGAATGCTGAAAACAAAATTTTCTGAATCCTTCACCTGGCTCTGGGAAGGAGCATTCTCCAGTAGAGGTAACACACAGGATACACAGGAAATGCAAACCTGGGGTCTCTCCACACCAGTTCACTGACTGGGAAGGGATCTTCCTTACTCACACATTGTCCTCTTTCAGCTCTGTTTCTTACCCCCATATCAGTGGAGAACATCTCCTGTGGAGGTGGTCCTATTGCTCAGAATTCTCTCTGTCCCATTCTCTTCCTCCAAGTCTGCTCCTTCATTAGATCTCCCAATTTATCCTGTAAACATGATGTTCAGGCTGTAGAAATGGTTGAGCACTCTACCCAAAGTGAGGGGTATAGATGAGATGTTCCAGGTTTATAACAAACTATTCTGACCGCCTTGGATATGTCAGGCAAATGGTCGGGGTCAAGAGAAGGTGGCTTCTGGGACAAATCTTGTCCTCCTGCATTCCACAGCAAGCACTTTCCACTCCAGTATAGCCTGTGCCTAACCTGTTCCCAGATTCCCCTTCTAATCTCAGCCTGGAGCAGCATGTGTGCAGCCCATTTTACAGCACAAGGACCTAATTACATTTTCCAGCTGTGCAGCAGACTCCCGCAAAGCAAAATAAAGCCTACTAATGTGCATTTCTTAGCTACCACTCTTGGACCTCTTGGAAGCAGTCCATTGCTCCCAGGCTGACAAGTGGTCTGAAGGATGCCTGCACCCTTCCCACTTCCACCAGGAGAGCTTTCCCTCTTCTCATCCCTGCTCTTTTCATGCATCAGGCCTTCCCTTTCCACCCAAGTGCACTTAACATCTCCTCAGACTGCTAATTGCCCTCTGGAAAGCACCACAAAAACAAACCCATGCTCTACTGCACCATATAAGCTTTGGCAGCAGCTGATGGGTTTTTTTTCCCTCCCCGTTGCAAGAAGCCTGACAAATGTCTCCATGCTTCTGCCTCTGCATCCAGTGAGCCATTCCTCTGGCTCAGAGTGGGTTTGTGTGAAGGCACCATCTCCTGCCAATGTGGAGAGGAGCCCGGGCACCGAAGGGGGGAACCCAGCAATGTGCAAGTTGGTCTGGGAACCAAACCAGCTGCTCTGAGGGTGGTGGTTAGCAAGAGCCCCACAAAGGTGTCATCACAACAGCCAAAACATGGCGCAGTGGAGAAGTGAAGGAGGGATTTAAGTACAAGAGAGAAGAGGAGCAACAGTCTCCAAGAATCCCTTGCTCATCAAAAACAAAAGCAATCTTAATGAGAAACACAGGCCCCAGGCAGTCACAGGGAGTCTATTTAAAGGAGGTTCATATTCTATCCCCTACAAAGTTTCATGGAGCATTTCATGGCGCGTAAGGGATCATCTAGCTTTATCTCCTCTATACAACAGGCTGTGAGCCAACCCTTTTTGGAGCCTGACAATGTAGATTTGGAAACAGTTCTTCACTGAGAAGGAGGCAACAGTGCTGCGGGCTGTGGCCAGAAGTAGGAGATACCAAGGTACCATAACCCAGAGGTACCTCATGACCTCCTAACTGCAGGGTGCTGGGGTGAATGCTCGCTCAGACGATGCAGCCTCCGGGGTTTGGGGCAATGCCCCCAGCTAATGTTGGATCTTAAGGTCATTTTACAAACCAACCACTCTGACCACAGAGAAGCCTGGATGAAGGTAGACCTGAGCTCCAGGGCTCTCTGAATGCGAGCCAGCCCAAGCACGCTGGGCATCGCAGCACTGGCCCAGCTTTGCTCAGCAAACAGAGTGGACTGAGCACAAATTGCACCTGGCACGGCCAGACCAATCTACAAATGATTACCCAGAAGGGCTTTACACCCTTTAGACACCCTGTTTAAGCTTAACTCTTTCAAGAGGCCTCAATGTAGCACTTAGCACAGTATCATCTATGAAACAGTATATGATAACCGTTGGAGATAGCGTAGAATACAAGTGGTAGATTAGCACATCCAAACTGTTATGGACAGCTTAGGGAAATTTAGCATGAGTCAGTCTGGCCGGCAGGTAAAGAACCTGAGAATGTCAAAGGTGTGAAGCATTTGGGGCTTTTCCTGGGGAAAAGGCTAAGAGAAACAGCTTGAGCGTCATGAAGCCAAGAAACAAATTTTTCCTCATTTGGATTAAGATAAAATGGTGTGATTGTAGCCATCTGCTTCAGCTAGATGAAGATATTTTAAATTATTTCTTAAGAAAATAAAAGAGGGATCTGATGTCCCAATTGCATTCCTGTCCCCAAGCTGGCATTCACCTCCACCTGCAGATGCCCCAGTCTTGCATGAAATTTAGTCACAACACTTATGCCAAATTTCTGCCTTAGTAGTCAATTTCCCTATTATCCTTTAAAAAAAAAATCCCAAAACAAACAAAACAACACAACATTTCCCTTCTGATTGTAAGTATCTATGTTTCCTCATTTTACATATGAGTTTATTTCTATTCCTCATTCACATTTGCATACGGTTCCTATCAGTTCTACACATAACTTTCCCAAGCCATATCTGCTTTGCTTTATCCTTTGTTTGCTCATTGTAAGGACTGATTATATAGTTAAGCAAAATTTGCTTTAATCTGTCACCACGAAAACCTAATCATTTTAGGGCAGGCACCCTGAATTCTTGTGAACTGTTATCTAATGTCTGGGAATAAACAGACCACAGTCATAAGTAAATAGAGGATACTTCTGAACATCCTGAGGATGCCGAGACCGTACAGACTCAGGACACATTTGAGCCGTGGCTGAGTTAGGATCAGCACCACAAGAAAATTTGTGATTTATGGGCTCACCATGTGAAGCTTGCTCTCTGCCCTAAAAAAGAGACAGTGACTGTATGGCTTTCCCTCTGCTACCTGCAGCCTGCTGTGCCTGCCCTCCTTCAGGTGCTAAGAGCTTCTTGGCTTCCAGTGACTGAGGGCTGGGTTCTCACCATGGGAGGGCTCGGGTTCAAATCCCGCACCTGATCACAGTGGCCACCCTCTCATTACACAAGCCCTCTCCTTCTGCCAGAGACAACAGGAAAACAGACCAAAGCCTTTCCTCCCAAGATTTCCAGTAATCTCCTGCGTGAGCCATCAGGGCCACCCCTGCAGGGCTCCCTGGGTTTCCACAAAAGGCACTGAGATGTGCTTCCACTCCCTGTAGGTGTTGAGCTCCAAAGCAAACCAGCCTTGCTGACTCACAGGCCCCAGTATGGCTCTTCACCAACTTGCTCCAGATGAGTCACCCTGCGGGTGAGTAATACATTGCATCTGCAGTGCATATTTATGGCAGTTTTGCATTGACCATGTCAGCAGGGAAATTGTTTGTGTAGAGTAACCATGGAGAGAACGGAAATGTTGAAGAGGACCGAGAGGTTAGGGATGAGGAAAAACCAAGAGGGGAAAACATATTCCACCTCCACAGCCCCAGAGTACCCTACATATGTGGAATCAGTGCTTAAAAAGGAAATATTTGCCTGTGGCTTTTTTTTTCCCTCTCCTTTCCATGATGTCTTCCAGTCTGGAGAAGCTGAAATGCTGTAAGAAGAAGTAGTCTTCTGGTGGTGTCATCAGGGTCTGGAGCCCCTGCAAATCTCACAAGGAAGCATGTTTGCACAGTGGACTCAGCTCTGATGAGCTTTTCCCATAAGAATAGCTCTAAGCAGATGCATTGAAATTGCCAGGCAGGTTGCCCTCACCAGCTCTTTCACCTCACCCTACACACTTCTGTGATCACATCTCACTGGTTTGGCTCAAAAATCATGACTAAGTGGCTGCTGAGGGTAGATTCCAGAACCTCACTGCCTTGCTCTCTATTAAGTTTTGGGAGGACAAGAGTCAAGAGGGCAGGAAAAGGCATGGCTGTGTCACTTGGGTCCTACCAGCCCCTGCTTGCAGAAAGGCAACATGCGTCTTCTTCTCCCCTTCATCAGTGTGGTCCGTACCATCCAGACCACCTTTGCAAGGGAAAAGGCAAAAAAATCCCATAACCTTATTCTTATGAAAGGTGAGATGTCTTTTTCCAGGAATAGTTCACACCACAGGACTTTCAATAGGTGGTAAAGGATTATGACATTATTATTATGTATTTTTGTAAATGGTTAATCAGTCAATAGATATAGCCACCTATAAACTTTCCCACTGATATGGTTTTAACTGTCTGTTAGAGATAGTACTTGTATCTACAACGTCACTTTACCCTGTATCAACCCAATGAATTAGTCATAACATGGTCAGTTTTTCTCTTTCATTGTTGGTCTCCGGTCCAGAAGCACCTTTAAGCAACGGGTTTTACAAGGCCGCACGCCTGGCTCAGCTCTGAACATTATTAATTTGCCCACCTGCTTCACAGAAACCACATCTCCCCCTGCAAATAAGGGGAGGGGGCTGCACTGCTTTGCTGATTGCAACACAAACCATAGAGTCCCTGACTGCGAGAGGTAGCAGAAAATATTCCTGCTTCTGCACAGGTTGTACCATGAACGTTCACAAGAAATAGAAATAAAGTCTTTTCTTTCGCTGCAATACAGAGCTCAACTTCTCATTTCATTCGCAGCAAAACTCAGCTGAAAACGCTCTTTTGGCAAAGATAGGTTGGGGCTTTTTTTAATCACTTAAAGTCAAGAAAGCAGCAAAAGCGAGTGAATATGTTTATAGACTGATTTGCACTGCAGAAAAAGCTGTACTTTGTACCACTGAGAACCAATGTGCATACAATGGGTAAACACACAATAAGAACAAGCAAGTTTAATTTTCTTTCCAAACAAACTAGACAAGGGAAAGATTATCCCCTCCTTGGAGCTGGCTTTGCAAAGTTTACTGCTGACTAAAACTGCACTACCTTCCCTTTGCGGTGTGTTTACCTTAGATTAGACTTAAAAATTAGGTATGCTGAGGTAAAAATAGCTACACATTATATCAGCTGGAATATAAGGCTCCTTTTCACAGTGTTTTTTTTTAAATGTACTGGCACTTCTCAAGCTCCCTCACACTGGGACCAGTTTCCAGCCAGTCTATAGAGCAGCAGCTTAGTCCCTCCAGGCAAGGAGCAAGTTGTACTGGTGGTTACTGGCTGCAGAGGTAAAACGTGCACCTACGGTGCAGGGACTGAGTGCTGAAAGCAATTAAAGACATTTAGCAGCTCCCTGGCTCGTGTGACCTCTTGCAACCAGTAAGCAAGGTCCTTCTCATTTCCCATGTGGGAGGAACAGTGTTGCTGCTGGATAACACTGTTTCTTCTAACCCACGACCACCCATTTGAGGTGTTTCACAACCTCCCCAGGCAGTCAAAACCCATTGGTTAGTAAAAACTGCTCGCTGCGGCCTAGATCCTGGCATGGGAAATATTTTTTTAAATTTACTTTCACAGAAGAAGTACCCTGATGTGACTGGCTATCAGGTAACTCAAGTACAGAAAATCTGGTAGAGGTTCCTTCTCAGAGCCAGAAAGCCAGGAGCAAACTCTGTCTGATGAGCATTAAGAAATGCAGGGATTAACCTGACTTTTTGGCAGATCTGAATTTCCAGCTTGTCTGCATGAGGATGTTATTTCAAACAAATGGAAGATATGAATTAAAGGCATCATGGTTGTGCCAGAATGGCTCTGTGTGTGCACTCATTTTTCTTTTCAAAATCCCTGCTTCTTTCTAGGAGGGACTGGGACAGAATGGCCGTGCTAGGCGGGTCTCTGGTGGCAGCAAAGCCTGGGGGACCCACGTGTAAAGCACAGGCAATGACTTACCCTGAACCCTGGGAACACTGCTGGCAGCAGCAAAGCGTGACAAGGTTGAGGGCCAAAGGTTGAACGGGAGAGCCAAAACTCATGCTAGTGCTGAGCTGTGTTTGCCCAGGGTGACTGTCCTGCGTCCAGGAGAAGCTGGGATGTTTTGCCAGCCTGACATCAGAACATGGAGATGAACTGATTAAACCACACGGTGTTACTTTTACGTTGGACAAATATAAGTACTTTTTTGCATTTCTTGGTCTCGATACAAGTCTGAAACTCTCTGGAGCAGAGGCACATCTGAAATGCTGTACAGAGGCACAACTTTTGGGTCCTTCACACGGAGCATCCCAGGTCCTCCTCGCATACCCTGTCCATGGTGATCCCCAGCTGCCCTACTCTCACATGTGTAGCTGTGCAGTGCTTTTCCAGCACCAAGTCATGGCGGTTTTGGACCAAAGGTGAGTATCTTCATGAAAGCAAGTTACCCCCAGGTCCCCTTAAAGGTTTCTAAGGTCCTGGTGCGATTCTTCTCACCCAAAGCAGACATCCAGAATAGATCAGAGGAATCCTTCCTGCAAGGAGATATTGCTTCGTGCCATCCTGCTGCTCAGTCTGAAAGAGCAGGAATCCTCCGCTCCATCAGATGACTAAGGTCACTGTGACAGATGACCTCGACCCCCTAACCCAACTAGCAGTAGTTTGGTACAGGCTCCAAAGGAGGTAAAGGCCTGAGCCGTAGCTGGGACAAGAACTCCTCTAGTTTCAATCTGTTCTCTAAAAACCCACAAAGGAGTAGAGTGACACAGTGAGCATCGATGCATATGAGCTTGGAACACCAGTCATGCGATTAACACATGAATAGCAGGTGGCTTTTCCAAGATTCATTTATCAAGGAACAAAGAAAGTTGTGGTTACGAGGAGTCTCATGCATACCTTTCCCATTGCATGTAATTTGACTACAAGCCAACCACTTTATTCCATAAATATGACAGCCAAAGTGAGCCTTCTTCGAGCTCTCCCTGCTAGGCAGTGTGGCTGCATAGCGGTGATCTCCCCTTGAGCTGAGACACCTCTCAAGGTTGCCCCTCAAGGCAGAGAGACCTTTTACCAACAGCAGATCTTTGGTAAGTGACTGATAGCATGCTGAATTAATGCTAATAAAACATTACTAATCCATGTAGCTATTAAATATTAATTACTATAAACTTTGTATAGATAATTCCATTAGACATAAACTGTTGTCCAAGTCAGAGACTAAGATTGGACCTAGTTGCACCTAAGCTCCATCAGGAGTTTAGAAAGCAAGGGGGTCCACTCTGAACCTCATGACTCAACGGGAGGGTCTTCCCTACCCTTTTCATCTCCAATCTCTGTGTGAATCATCCTAACTTGATTCTAACTCAATTTTCCATTGTATGTTTCATCCATGCAGTAATTAATAAAGTGAACCTTGCCATCAAACTTATTGAACCTTGGTAAACCACTGTTAAACTTTGTTAAATCCCATTGAATTTATTGAACCCTGTCAAATTATTATTCTACCTCAATAAAACATATTACTGCTTCTCTCTTTTGAGTGAGGTGCATTCCACTCATTTGCGACAGTCAGAGAAAATGAATCTCAGCTAGAGGGATGCGGAGGGTCAGCAGACACCTGAAAAACAGCTATTAAGGCAGATGTTTAGGCCCTGTATCTGTGACAGAGATGTCTGTGTTGTGTTTCAAGTCCAGCTCCAGCTATCAGCTTCTGAAAATCAGATATATTTGGATTCAGGACTGGATGAAAAATGGATTTAGGTCAGGACCTGAATTCCTTGATGTGAGTAGTGTATCTCGCTCTGGACTTCATTTCCCATTTCTCTAAAGGTGCATGTTTCCTGCAGCTGGAGAGCGAGAAACACACACAAAATAAAGTGAAAATTTTCCTCAAAGACTAATGCTGTTGAGATCTGGCAGAAAAACAGAACGCAGGCTTTATTTTCTCAACTGTACACAAACACAGGCATTTTATAAACAGGGAATTGATTCAATTGTTTCCAGAGGTATGAGAGCGAGTGAGAGAGCTGAGATTTAGCTATTAAAGACAATCTCAGGAGAGGGAGGGAATTAGTCTCCAGTTGAGCCAGATATTTCCCTCTCAAAAAATAAATGAATCAAAGTCATGCTCAGTCAGCCAAATTATCCAAGCAGATGCCAGCATCCCTGGTTTCTGGGGTTTATGTGATTTCGGAAGAGGGATGCAGTATTCTCTCTAAATGGAGCATCCTGAAGGGGGTCAGGACTGTGGAGTGTCCCAGTTTGGGGATTTTTAAATAAGGCAAAGCTGGTGAGTCTATAGCAGCTCCATGCCCCAGATGTATGGGTTTGATTTGTAGCTTGCTGTCAAGACCCTCTTGGATCTAACTCCTGCCTGCACAGCACCCTGTGTGGGTCACTCCCAAAGCTACTGCAGAACTGAGCTCCCTGCCCACGCTGGGACCAGCTCTGCATTGCCTCCCACTTTGCAGTAGGGGGGTCTCACCTCTTGGTCCCCCACTTTGCACTCATGTACTGTGCCCTGGTTTACACAAAGCAGGCCAAGATGCATTTCATAGAATCATACAGTAGCTTGGGTTGGAAGGGACCTTTCAAGGTCATCTAGTCCAACCACCCTGCAATGAGCAGGGACATCTTCCACTAGATCAGGTTGCTCAGAGCCCCGTCCAACCTGACCTTGAATGTTTCCAGGGATGGGGCATCTACCACCTCTCTGGGCAACCTGTGCCAGTGTTTCACCACCCTCATCATAAAAAATATCTTCCTTATATCAAGTCTAATCTACCTTCTTTTAGTTTAAAACCATCACCCCTTGTCCTATCGCTACAGGCCCTACTAAAAATCTGTCCTCATCAAAATGAAGTCACTTAATTAGCTCTGGAAATGATGCTGCCCCACATAGCTATCTAGCCCTTTCCCCATTACCTAGCAGCTCCAGGAGTAAGGGCAAGGACAGGCATCTGCTACAAGACCTCGACTCCCAGCTTCCCTCAGGATCTCCAGCTGGTCCCACGCAGAGCAGCCAAGAGCTGTTTTTTCACAACCAGGCTCAGGGAAATGTCTAAGTGGCTTGAAACATCTCCTTCTCCTTTCCAAAGCTGTCATGTGGGGAGTGGTTACTGAGGTGAGCCAAGGGCTTGGCAGGTCCAGCAGGTCTATGTGTCCCCTTGGTAGGACCAGATGACGCTGGCCAGCTGATGTAAGGGCACAGGAGCTATATTTAGCATCCCAGAGAAGGCAGGGTGTTCCCAATCACAGTGAGGGATTGAGGTTTTCTGCAGCTCAAAGCCCAGCTCAGTGTTGGGGTCCCTTGCCCGGAGCCCCTGCCTTGCAGCGACTCCCACGTCTCTAGTACAGCAGAGCCCAGCAGTGGTGTTCAGTGGGGGCATTTCTACCTATAAAAGCCACCCCCAACCACCACTCACACATGAGGAAGGCTCTGGCATGCAGATCTACTCCCGTAGCATGACTGCATCCCCTGGCTTCCTTCCCCTGCTCCCTGACTCAAAGCCCGAACTCAGCAGTGGGCAGGGGGCCAGGAAGGAGTCGCATTTAACTCACAGCCCCCTGGAAACCTCTTTGAGGAGAGATTTCTGCTTAAGGACAGCATGGACTAGCTCCAGAGGCCAACCCTGTGGCAAGAGGCGGCTAGGACCCAGGGGAAGCCTGGCTGCTCATCCTCTCCTGCTGCGGTTGCATCCAGCTCGGTACCACGGCAGCTCGGGTTTCTCTCTCACATGCCCTGCAATGAGCTGACTCTTCCTCAGGCGGAGAAACACGGGGGCCCAAGCGGCCACTCTGGCTCCCTCCCCGAGCCTGATCCTATTAGCGGCAAGACGGTGGCAGCCAGCCCTGCCAGCCACGGGGACACCACGGGGACCCGCCACGGCCATCCCTCACTCCACGTGAGCCCGGGAGGGATGGCTCATCCAGACGAGTCCCCTTCGCCCTCTCCGAGGGACACGGCAGGGGAACGTGCCAGCATCCGTCATTGACAACAAGCCCCGCTTGCTCGGGCAACGGCGTGGCAAAGCAGCATCTCCTCTCCTGGCAGTGCCAGGGCTGGGGGCTGCCGGCCGCTCGGGTTTGCTCGTGGGCTGGCACAGCTCAGTCCCCTGCCCTCCATTGCCAGCGGTGTCGTTCAGCAATGCGATGTGAGCAATTCCCCTCTGTCTCCTTGGAAGTGAGCAGTCCTCCGGCGTGAGTGCAGGAGGATGTAGCCACGCTAGCACCCGTTCCCTTACTCAGTGGGGTCCCTATAGCCTTTACAAAAAGCAGAGCTGGGCAGTGCAAATTAGCAAAGATGGCTGGGATGGACTTTTGGAGAATAATTCATTTTTTGGTGAATACTTCATTTTTTGGTGAATATTTTATTTTTTGCATGGCTGGCATTTCTGCACAGATACAGATACATGGATGCACAGATATACTTCCAGCAAAAAGGGCTCTTCTTTTGTAGCAGCCTGAGCCCCTGGAGGAAAAGTTTTCCTGGGAGGAAAACTACTGCTTCTGGGCAAACTATATAGAGCATTTTGTCCTAGGATTTCTGCTCTGGGAACATTCCTGTGTGCCCTGGGCGCAGTGTTTGCCTGCTGTAGGTCAGATCCCAGTGCAACCATCTGGATCCATATTCGTGCTTGGGTCAGTGTGTGGAAGGTCTAGGCCTGTTCAAATTAAAATGTAAAGAAAGAGGGAGAGAGGGAGACCAAGAAAAAGGCAGTTTTATAAAAGGTTGTCTGAAAGCTGGATTCCCAGAATGGAAAATATGATCAAACCTGAGGGAGAGAGTTTTGGCCAAGAAGGATCCTGACCTTCCTGGGTGACCAAAGAGACCTATCACAAGCTTGAAACCTGGGATGAGACACACACGTGGAGTGACAAATGCAGAAGTTTATAAGCCATGCTGTATAAATAGGGAGCTCTCATAGCATCTCAGCATAGCTCCTGATGAGATATGAACAGACTCACGGGTTGTGGGAGACAGCATATGGCCTTGCCACTTGCAATATCAGGGCTGCAACGAGCCAAGAAGGTTGCTTCTAGCCTGGTGGCTCTTCATCATGACAAATGGTGCCATGGAGTCCTTCAGCTGGATGCTGTCTGCCCACCCCGCTTGCAAAGCTGGTCTGGAGCTTTTCAGCAGAGATGCTGAGAAACCGTAATTCTGGCATTGACCCCTGGAGATGTATTCATGGACAAGGGGGTAGGATTTATTTACCTCGCCCCAGGTATCTACACTGCTCTCAAATCAGATAAGCAAAGAGCCACACATGGGGCTTCTGCCTCTCCCTCTGCTCAGTGCACTGCACATCCTACTGCTGACTGCTGACCCAGGGAAGCCAGTTGATCTTGGGCCAGGCACAAAGAAATCACTGTATTAGAGCAGTCACCGGGTCAAGCGCTCCACTTACAGCTGTGACCACAAGCAGGTGCTTCAGAGGAAAGTGAGAAGCTCTATCACAGCTTTTCCCTTCACCCTCATCCTCACATCTGCTCGTTGTATTTACCACCATCTCTCAAAATGCACGTGATTACTTTGGTTTTGATTCATGTGGTTGAACATGGTCATGGCCCCTAACTGGGCCTGCTGGGTCAGCTACAGCACTAATGCCAGTAATGCTCAATTAGGGAATAACTTGCCCTCAGCAATCCAGCTCCTGTCTGCAAGAGATGGGGTCATGAAGAATCACCGCCCATCCATTTCCTCCTGGTCTCGGGTTCCTTCAGATGTTCAGCTGCAGAAAGTACAATTTTCCAAGCTGTAACTAGCCAAGGGCACTTACCACCAACAGCCCTGACCTAGAGAGGTTTCTTCAGAAACACCTGGTCTCCCTGGGAAGCTTGCAAACCTCCTTCTATCGCATCGCATCTGACAGCAACTCATAAATCAGCCCACAGTTGCTGGCATCCCCTTTGAGGATCCTGGTCTGCAGTTTGCATTTGTGATGAAGTATGTGTGCAGGTGAGGAGGGCCCTGGGGGAAGGCAGCCAGCTATGGATGCAGCTGCCGGCTCCAGGAGCATCCATGGGTCCCACGCTGACATGTGGGGCTTAAGGCAGCCTGGCAGTCACAGTGCGGCGGTTTCACGAGGGCTGGATTCAGCCGTGACCTGTGCAAATTGCTGCTCTGCCAACCCCTTCCCACGTCGCCTGCAGCTGCAGCCACGCCAGAGAGCACTGCAATTGCCTCCCCTTCCTCCCAGCACGGCTTCACCTGATCATGTCAGCTATTTTTTTTGGCCCGCTTCTTCCCCAAAAAACCCACCTCTCCGTTTCAGCAGAGATTCAATCCGCAACATTTGGAGGTGATTACGTTTGAAATTGGGATCAGCGCTGCAAAGTAGAGCTGAGTTCCCCACCACTCCTCCTTTCCCAAGTCTGTGTTCAGGAATACAGTTTGATCAAAATCTCTGAATTTTCATAGTAGGGAAAGAGCCATAGACTAAACTGTCCTGGACCAGATTTTATTTCTTTCCTTGAATAAACTGAAAAGTTTATTCGCAGCACCAAAATAAAATAAAATAAAATATAGCGCTTAAAAATAAAACTCTGAATCTCACCAGTAACAGAGCCCAGCAAGTATTTCCATCTAACAGTAATGCATTACATACGGACTCAGGGCTGTACTCTCCCTTTGAAGATCATGGGAATTTTACCATTTATTGCTGTATAAGAAAAAATGCTGAATACTCAGTAAGAGTCTGGTTGGCTGCCGACTGAAACACTTTGCAAAGTGAAATCATCCCAGGCTTTCTGTCCAAGAACCGCTGCCTTCGCTGAGTCTCACACCAGTCATGTGGGTTTGGAAAAGTTCAATGTGTTGGGAATGGATGGTTTGAATGCAAGCTGGTGGCTTCACTGGGTCCACCCATCTGCTTCTGGTGACATGACATGGCACCTGTGTGATCTCAAAAGGGCTGTTGGGTGACTTGCTTCCCTGTGTCCCTGTTACATGGGGAAGTAGCTTTGGAGTGTTGCCTTTTCACTGCATATGGAGAAACTGGAGACAGGGAGGAGAAATGGCAACCCAAAGAGCCCATAAGAGACACCAGAACAATGTCTGGGTCTACTGACTTTCCAGGTTGAAGTTGTCTTGCTCTGGATCAAACTGACTATCCTACCACTTTGCACATCCAGGTAGACAGCTCAGGTGAAGATGACCTTGAGATACAAATGCTCAGAGTATGCAACCAGAATTCAAGAAATCAGTGAGAAACTGAGACTTTCTACAACCTTGGGCCACCAGATCCTCGATCCCTATCCAGTCAATGGAAAAAAGCAGTTGTTGAATAGTGAATTAGAGGATCTCCCCTGGCTGACATAGGGGTGCCTGCAGCAGCAGGCAGTCTGAATTGCTCTTTTGAACTGCAGTGCCATTGAAAACGATTCAAATACAGCCTTTAATCTGATCTTCTGTCATCTCTTAACTGACCAAAAATTTCAACACATAAAAGTTCTGCTAAAACCTGCACACATATCGCTTCCCCTCCACCCATCTACAGCTAATGATTAATGTGCTGGGGGAGCAAATGGTAGAAGCTGATCTTTAGTGAACAAAGAGTCTGTTGCAAAACACACCTCGAGCCCTGCAGACTGCCAGCAGTTTTGTTTGAGAATTGCACCAACTTCACAGTTCTTACACTCTGCAAGCACCGAGTCCTTGTGCCAGGGACCGAGAGGTCTGGTTGAAACTTTCTTCTGTGTTCAGAAATGATCTATTCTTGATAATGAAAGTTTGAGTCCAGATTGTGCCACTTAGTCATATATGTTGGTATATAGCAGCAACATAACAGTAAATAACAGATTTCCATCCCTTCTTTCCTCCTCTTGGAATTTAAGCTGAAACTGAAAATCTTTCAACTTTTTGTTGTCCCTCTCCAAAAAGAGAAGGGAAACCCATGTTTTTAAACAGCTCATTTGCAGAGGAGTGCTAAACAAGATGAAACAGAGTCCCTGCCAAAGCAGTGGAACAAAGATTTCACACATGCTGAGCAAAAAGCTCCCCGTTCCTTACTCAGCCCCCTTTTGTTATAGGATCAGTAGGAGACCTAGCCCGATACTAGCCATGAGTGACCTGACTAACGCTGGTGTCTCATAGTGTCCTTCAGATCAGCGAATACATTTGCACCCAAAGGGATTAGCTCCAATGCACAACCTTTCTATAAACATCCTTATCTTATGCAAGTAAGCTCTGGGGATTACCCTTGGTAACCTCACCCTGCTTTGTATCCCATTTTCTGCTTTCCTATAGGCTTAAAATTACTATGCCCTTCAAAAATTTTCCTGTGGATGAAGTGCTATTGAAACCACAACAGTGTCTGCCTGGATAACTCTCTTTTCCCCATAGGCACTTCACAACCCTCTCACCAATAGACTGGTGGGATGTTCTTCATAGCAGGTTAGCTGTCCTAGGAGGCCTGGAGTTTATATTACCTGGTTGAAAACAGACTAGGAGTGAAAATGTAGGAGGAAATTCAGTCTGAACAGAAAGAAGTTGAGAGGAATGAAAAAAAACAGTGAAAAAGGAGAAAGAGGGAAAGAAACAGGCCAGTCCTAGAAGGCAGCATAATTCAACTGCTTATTTGACAAAAGTGTCAAGGCTCAGAGAAAATGCAGAAGAGTTTTTGTAGTGATCAGAAATTAAAAATAATAACAATAACAAACTGGTGGCTTGCAGAAAAACAGAATGAGGAGGTGAAGGAGACTCCATAGATGAAAAAGATGGGAGTGGCAGGTGCTTCTGGGAAGGTAGCTATCTGGGGTGAACAGGCTACAATTCAGAAAGGAAAATCCCATTGCAGGAGAAACACACCAAGAACAAGGTTTTCTCTTGGCCCTTGATCCCAGTAAGGGGGTACTGGGGCATTGTGGCATTTCTACGTGGGCAGCTGGGATAGCTGGGATTTCACATCACTTGCATCTTTGGACTTTCTGGTGGAGAAGGCAAGTGAGGATGAGCCACCTTGGTAGTTCTCCATCCTCTGCCAGGTTGCTGGCAGGTCCTGCATTGCCAGCAGACCTTTCTCCAGCTTGTCTTTTCTGGTGCCTGCTGAGTGATCTACTGGCCCAAATGCTCATGTCCTAGACCTGCCTGCACATATGATCTGACATGAGGGCAGGTACAATTCCATCACGTGGACCTGGCAAAGCTACAGTAACACCAACTGATCCCAGTCCCTACCATCTCCCAAAGTAAAACACTAGGATGCCACAAATGCCAATAAGTCTTTCTCATTTAGTGGTCAAGGGCTGAAAACAGACCAGGACAATGTTTTTTCCAATCTGAAAGGACCCCTGGGAGGAGTAATTTTTTCTTTACTGGCAGGGCTCATACAGGTAGATCACAGCACCACATCCCTGCGACCCAAAGACCTCATGTAGATGGGGACCATGACACATACTGGGCTGAGTGGCTGCCAGTGGCCCATGGGACATTGCGTGGAAAAGGGGCAAATGCATGAAATCTGCGCAGGAACTGGAGACAGCTGTGATTTGTACCCTAAGTGCTTAAGGCCTGACAGATCTGGGGCATTAGTAGCTCTCACAACATCCTCACCAACACTACTATTTACTTGTATGTGATTTTGGTAACAGCAAGAAGCGGGGAAAACCCTCAATGAAATAATCAATGGAAACAACAATAGGACCATCTTTATAGGCTGTAAATTCCATGGAAGCCACAAGCAATTAATTTGCAACAAAAATCACCTTTAAACAACCTTTTTTTAGTCATTCTAGAAAAGCATAACACAGCAGGAGCTCCACTTTACATGAAGTTTTGTATGCCAATCCGAGGGAACCCATTTTGTACTTTATAGCCCTTATGTTCAATTTTTAATTATTAGCTTTTCCCCTTGCAAATTTAAATCCGCTCCCATTACATTTAGGGAACAATAGTGAAACCCTCCTGTAGCTAATTTAACGCCTTTAAATTCCCATGGAAGGTAGCCAAAGATCTTGTATCCTAATGGATAGTAAAATGCCTACCTTATTTTAGGGGAGGCAAGTTCAAATCCTGCTGTGGCTATATTTATTAGACGAGGTTGTTGGTTAACTTTTTTTTTTTGTTTTCCATCAAGATGACTAAAGAGAAATCTTTGCACATTATGCTAAAATGACAATGAAATATGTAGCAGCTTGTCCAAAGTATTTCGCATCCCCTAAAGGTAAGCTGGGAAAACAATAGCTTGATCCCATAGAAATACAGACACCTTCAGACAACACAGAAGAGAGTTACCATTGCCATCATCAAATTAAGCAAGAGGAAGAAAAAAGGTTGTTAGACTGACCATGCTCAAGCACCACACTGAGCAGAGGGATGTTTGTGAAGGCCAGTGGAAAATCTTCACTCTAGCTCAGGGCCTTAATTTTTTATTCTTCCTTCCACTGGAAGATGATGGCAAATCTTCTGCTGACTGCACTGGAGGAGCACAGATCTCCAAGTCTATTTCACCTTCCTCCCAAAAGGTGATACAAACCCAATAGCTACTACCAGCAAGCACATCACTCAGTGTACCCATGGCCAGCCTACACCCAGCTGCCTTCTTCCACAGCTACCAGACTCCGATCTCAAAAGGACAGGACACCCAGCAAAGATAGGGTAGGAGGTGCAACCTACACGACACATTTCACATTTCGTGGCACTGACCTCAGTTACACAAGTACTTCTCATACCAAGTACATCTTCTGAAAAGATGCTGTTAGCACACTGATGACTAACTAGTTCTGTTTTTCGTTGTCGCTGTTTTCTTCTTAGTGCAGGCAATTTAAACCAACTTGCTACTCTATTGCATTGATGGAGTAGCCTCTATGGTCCACAAGAAGCCCAAGTCTCTTATTTCATGTCTGTTTCAGATCCATAAACCCGCTCACATTTGCCTTGAATGCACCATGACTTCTGTCCTTATCCTGATGAAGTGGCCCAAAGCTTGCATGTACACATGTACAATCTTCCATCTTGTTTTGAGTCATTTGGTCCTGCAGGAGACCCTAGAGAAGAAAATCACCAAGTGCTTCTGCTGCCACAGTTTGTGCAAGAAAATGTTCATTTAAGCCCAAGGACAACCCTGGGTTTCCTGCTTCTTCTTTCCAGATTCATCACTAAGTATCTCATTCAGTTTTGGGGAGTATGATGCAAAGTACACAGGAAATTAATGGAATAGTTGGAATACCAACAAAAGTAGTGTCTTTTTAGTGGATGGAAAAGTTCATGGAGCATTTGTGCTAATCAGCTTTTATTAAGTTCAAGTGACTGTGCACAGATGAAAGAGCATCAGAGTATCAGCAACTCAGATACTTTTGCTAGAGGCACCATTTGACCCGGGAATCAGCAATGGCTTGAACATAAAGCCCTTCATTTGTTCTTCAGTGCCACTCAATTTAGGGACGTGGAAACAAAGTTCATGTACCCACCATGCATTATGCAGGGGAGCCTAGCAGAGTTTCTTTAAGTATACAGACCGAGATGGCTCCAGGACCTGATCCATCTACATTAATCAGTATGTTGCAGTGCCTGAGCTGAGTCCAGGACACAGGACGACACTCAGCTGGCTTGACTGCTGGAAGTCTCTCCAGGTAGTCCCCAGCTTGGACAAGCCCTCTCTTACAGCTGAGTACTTGAGGAGATTTTGATGATATGTTTTCAAAATTTAAGGGGTCTGGTCCTGTTTAGGTTTATTCTTCCTTCATCATAGTTGATATATTGAGCCAGAAATGTGTTACTAAACCAGTATCATAATGATGCTGCACAGTTCCCGGAGGAGCAGCTTTTAGCAAATGAAGATGTTTGAGTTTGTGTGTCAATGTGAGTGAGGTATTCAACTCAGAGGAGATCTAAAGCTCAGTTCAGTGAACTCAGTTCAGAGAAAGCAGGGTCTGCTGCAGGTGGGACAAGGAAGGGTCCTTGGAGGGGATATCAGCACAAGAAAGAAAGTGAAATACACATTAAGCAGTGTGCTGCACTTATGGTGAACATCCTTCCACACCAGAAGATATCTTCTTAACTCAGACTTCTACTGTCTTGGTTGAGAAGACCACAGCACCTAATACACATTATCCTGTACATTTAATAAACATGAATAAGTTAAATTGCAGCTGTGTCTGAAGTGGAACATACTAGCTGTTTAATAGGTCACAACTCAGTTCATAAAAATGAAAATACAAAAATACGTTTTCATTTGATGTTCATGTACATCGTCAGGTTGTGTCTGGATTCATGTGGGTGGCTGGGGTGTGCTGAGTGCACATGCATTTCTTCAGAATCAGAGACGTTCTGATAATAAGTTATTCAATGGCTTTTTTTTTTTTCCTTTTCTGTTTCCTTCTCAGTTTCTGGTTACACTTTAAGAATTTTGCAGAACCAGTTTCTGGAAAAAGCCCTCTACCAAATAATTTTGATGAGTAATTCCTAGGCAAAGCTCCCCAACACCACTTCACTGTTTGGTCAGTTACCAGGACTATACAGTATGAATATTGCCTTCATTAAGATTTTGTCATTTGTCAGTGCTTGGGTGGTCATGTGAAAATCTGCTTGGACAACTTCCTCTGCAAGTTACATTTCAGTCTGGGAGAAAAAAAATATTATATAAATATATATATGTGTGTGTCTATTTATATGTACATAGAAAGACAAATTTAAACCTGGGCCCCTGAATCTATTGCATAGAAGCACGGACACATCGGTTGTGCATTTGTTGCAGGTAGACCCAGGGGAGATGCACACACCAGCATGTGACCGTATCTATGTGCAAGATCCCTCATTAAGCCAACCAACAGTGCTGGAAGGAACAAACAAGCTGCTTCACCAAATCCTCTCACAGCCTGAGGAAGGGTTAGCTTGCTTGGTGGATTTTTCTAACTGTTTTGGTCTAATAAAACAATTTTGGTCTAATCAAAAACAACACCTTGTCCTACAAAACTCGCTTCACTTGTTTCCCTTGACCACCAGTACTCCAAAACCACCAGCTGAGAAGCACCAGCTCTCCAGAAACCAAGTGTGACTCAGACTCCTGGAAAACACTCCACTTCCCAAATTCAGACTGGTTGCAATACGAGGTTTTACCCACTACAGAGGTTACTCCTCATCCTTGGTTCAGATTACCTTCATTTCTGACAATTTTTTGGTCAGAGATCTTCCGCTAAGTTCTGTATACATAAAGCTTAGTGGAAAGCCCTTGCCCAAAAGTGATCCAGAATGCACATTTATAATAACTTGGGTGCTACGAGGGCGGCTGACGGTGGCTTTTATTTGATGGCAAGTACAGTATGTGGTTTCTTTCCTGACCTTGCACACATTGTGGTAACGTGCAGCTACTACACCAGCTCATTAGCCCATTGTTGAAATCTCTGAGATAATTTAAGGGTGAATAGGGGGGGGGGGGGGGGGGGGGGGGGGGGGAAGAGAAGCTTTGCATGTGAAAGGGAAAATAGGGGGAGGAGGGTAAAATCACCAGGGTGAAGTACAACATGTTCAGCAGACTCCGGTCCCTTGGCTGCCTGCCCGATGACTTTCCCGAGCGGAGCTCTCCTAGCAACCAGTCCCCAGCCATTTGAATTTTTATGTATCGCTATGTCGGCAGTGATGTCACTGTTTCCATAGCTACTATCAGCTGGAGGAACGATGACACTTACGCTGCTCAATAGCTGAGAAAAAATTGGCCTGGCTGAAATATTTCAGGCAACTCTTGGAGACGCGTGCTATCGAGCCCACACTTCGGCACGACACAGCGCACACGGCCACGCTTTTTGCTGATGGAGCTGTTCTTCACGCACGCCGAGCAGCTTTCGGCTGGCCACCGGAGGCAGATGCATCGTCTGCACCGCAGCAGCTGCTGCAATATTCATCCTCCCCTAAGTGCTTCATTGTAGAAATTAAATATTGTTATTAATTAAACTCCCCATCCCACAGGCTGCCCAGCCCTGTCTGGTTAGAGCACACTTGTGAGAAGAGAACAGGCAATCCATTTGTCATGCGTTGACAACTTCTGGCATCGGGAATGAAGTGTTTCAATAAGAGAAGGCTTTGATCCTATTCATAACAGAGTATTTAAATAATTGCTAACCAGGCAGAGACTTCAAGCATTATCCCAGGGAGTGTTTCGTTATTGCAAAAGGTTAAACTGAGGCTTTGGTGCACAAGCCAAAAAAATAGGAGGGCCCAAGAAGTTTGGTCAAGGGATTAAGTTTGAAGGCATGGCTCTGCTAATGTAAAATAGACCAGAGGCCAGGAGATGGCCTGGCCTGGACACAACGTGCCCTAAGAATGAGCACGGAACATGGCACAGAGCAAACAAACACAGCACTTGCAATCTCGCAGCCGGTAGTTCGGATTGCAGCAACTTCTAGGCTCAAGTCAGAGAGCCTCTGACAGTACTTTGAATTTTGCAAAAGCACGAAATGCTGAATATTCCTCACAGAGACAATATCGTCCTCTGCCACGTTACCAAGCCATGCTGACCATAGTGAGGGCTTCTCACACATTAAGCGCTCAGAGGATATATCTCGTTGCCACAGATGTTGCCGCAGATGTTGATAGCAAAGCTTCGAAGGACAGTGGGCTGCCTTTTCACTCAGCCAAACCGCATCTTTCCCACTAGGGTTATTCTTAGCACAGTTTATCACAAAATCCTCAAGAAATAATTGTGGAAAAAAAATCCTGATAATAAATAATCCTGAGAAATAAAATTTTGGCTGGTGTTGGACAATGTGTGGTTTCTGCATGAGATTCTGAAAGGATGAAGTGAGTTAGGGACCTTCTCTGTGGTTTGTGTTTGTAACTCTTTGGGAGATGCTTGCAAGGGGAGTGAGCTGTTCGGCACATAGTGTTCGCTAGCCCCACAACGAAAATCCCTTCCACCAGGTATCATGTCCTCCCTGGTGCAGCATTGCCCCAGCTGTGAGCTCTGCATGTTGTGACCACCTCTGCAGGTCTATCTCATGGTTCTTCACGCTGCTGAGACCAACAGCAATTCTCTGAGATTAACATAGTCATAGATTAAATTTAGGCACCTACGTCTAAGTGTCTACATGTGATCGGGCACCTAAATTCCCCTTGTAGTGGAAGAAGAGCCAATTAATATAGCTGAGAAGCTAGAGTGCTGTTCCGGTCCCCCAGGGTAGATGTCTTCCTTTGGTCAGCTAAGCCATCTCACGACTCCTCTGACTTGAGGTGAGTTTCAGCTTCCAGACGCAGGCATCCCATGCCATTTCATCCTATCTAGGTGGGATGCCATCAGGCATTTCAAATGGCACTAGAAACTTCTGCCCTAGTTCTCCACTTGCATGCAGGCATCATGCAGATGGTATAAGCTCTGAGCTGATTTCCACTCGTATCATCTGTAATAGCTGTGGCCAGATTCAGTTGCTGATGTATAGGCAGGCAATGTCCTTTCGGGTGCTCTGCATATCCTTTCTGGTCTCCAGCTGCTGCTCCAAAATATCACAGTTCTCCTGTAAATCCTTGGTCCTCTTCTCCCATCCCTTGTGGTTTTCCCTGTAATGTTCCCATACTCTAGAGCTTTCCAAATGGCACAACTTACTTATTTTAAGCAACTTCTTTCCACCATTTACTGCACAGTTTCCAAGATTGCATTCTGCCCTGCAGTCTTATCAGTTCAAAGAGCCCACAATGATCTGGAATATGTGCTGGATACCTCACATTCATTTTGGCAGTGGCCTACGTCCAGCCTGTCTCCCTTCAGCTTCTCCAGAGCTGACCCACACATAAACTCTGCCGAAATGGAAACTCATGCAGATGTTTGCATTTTTTGTATACATTTATTATACAATGACACATCACAGTATACAAACCCATGGGCCCGAGTAGTCATTCACAGCTCAGGTTCTCTACACCAATAGGTACATCTGAACATGAAGGACTGGGCCTGCCCATGTAAATTTGAGTTTCTGTTGCCTGACCTGTTGAGGTAAGGATCACCCTATGTTCCTGCTTGAGCCAACAGCCATCCCCAGAAGGCAGTGCAAATCTTAGCTGGACTGAATCTCCTTCTGGAAGCTCCTCTGGAAATCCTGTAGTTGTGCCTGCTGCATGATTAACCACTGATGCTCTCAAGCACAGTCACATTTGCCCTGGTTCACCTGGTGCCTTTCCCTCTCCAGACAGATTCTTGGGGCAGCCATGCACCTTTGGGGAGATCAATGTAGGAGAACCCAGGTACAGAAGAGACCAGAGGTGGGTCTTCCTGCAATGGGTAGTCCAGCTGTGGTACTCCTTGCCACAGGAAGGGGTAGATGCTAAAAATGTACATGAGCATCCAGGTAGATCCAGGAGACACTAAGCAAATTCATGGAAGAGAAATCGCATGAAGGTTAGTACATATAAAGAAGCCACATACCTCTCAGAGAAGTGGTTGGGGCTTTAGTGAGCACTCAGAGAAATACATGTGTTAATCCTGTTTTAAACCCTTCTCTAGGCAAGCCATGCACGGCCACAGTGGGGAAGAGGATATGGGTCTTTGTCTGACTCAGCATGGCTGTTCTTATGTTCTTACTATCAAAGAGCCATATTTTCATCATGTTATTTTTGTGTGCCAGTGAGAATCCCCTACCTGCTGAGCCCTGGGCGAAGGCTCTCAAGTTGTGCCTTACAAACAGTGAGATCTGAAATGTGGTTCGGATGCATGGCATAATATCTTCTTACCCCTGTTAGACAGCCTCTGGGCTCTCCCTGACTATTACTTCTTATTACTGCAGATTTTAAAGCAGAAATTGCCCTCTTGGCTTGCACAGAGAAGACTTTTTTTGCAGAGGCTGAAGCCCCCTACCTCTAGGTTATGCTGGTTCCCAGCAGACCAGCCAGACAGTAGCGGTCTCACCTGATCCGTCCTCTCTGCAGGAGATCTCAGAGAGGTTTCCAGAATAGAGGCCATGCCTTTGGTCCTTAATTCAATGCTTGCTATCCAAGGGCTTTGCTGCGCTGCCTGAGCAGCCACAGTGATGCTGCTCCATCTATGTACCTGACCCAGCAGGATATCCCCAGGTGTCCTATAGCCCTGCCTCCTACCCTCCAGCCAGCTAAGCTGGGCAGCCAGACTCCTTCTGCCATCCTGGAGACAGACAGACAGACACCTCCTGGAGACAACTCAGAGGAGAAGAAAGATGCAGGTTCACCTACTGGTACCAAAGGTGCTGAAACAACCATGATTGACCAGATGACTCGTGTTAGGTGAGGACAAACCTAGCCTTGAGTCATTTCACCCTCGTAACGCTGTCCTTCTCTGAGCAGTGAGCTGGGAAATCAAGACATGAATTCTCACAGTGCTGCCCTTGCTTGCTTTATTTGAGATCCCTCGCAGGCCAAGCCAGCATTAGGTGGGTGATCTTCACATGATCAGACAACTGCACAGTTGGCAAGGGCACTGTGATTTCATGACCTACAGAAATCACAAATCCACATATTATTCCCCCAAATGCTGAGACAATGCCTACACTCACCCCTGAGCCTTTCACACAGGCGCTGGTGTTTTATTTTCCAGGAGATAATTAGATTTGCTAGCAACCGTGTGTCTGCTTCCAAGTAATGTTGGATATGCTATTTACAGGCATAAGTCAGAGTAACCTACAGCAGCAGCTTAGGGTTTGGTTTTTTTTGGCAAGTGTTTTGCAACAGAGCTGTAAAGTTTTTAATGTGCCATCATTTCATTTCAGTTGTTAACACAGATGTCTGTTGAAAGATAAAGTTGCACATTACAATCTTTCAGGCACCAGTGCAAGACCACTTTCTCAGAGAGCCAAGTCCTTGGCAGAATTAGTCCCTGAAACAACACCCTCCGAAAATGTGTGGGAGCGTTTTTCTCAGGCCTGATGCCTGCCTAGAAAAGACTGGGCTTGTTAAAAGTGTGAACGTACACATCTGTACATACAGGGGCTATTTGCTCAAGGAATCTCTGTAATTGCACACTTCATGCTAATATCCGCACATGGGAATGACTCGCTGCATATTCTCTTTGGTCATTTGCAGAGGTCCTTATGAGGAACATATGTAGAACTGTGATTGCTTTTGTGATCTAGGTACGTGACCAGCAAACACAATCACCAGATAGTCCAAGGCCCATTCAGAAGGAATTAACTATTGATGGAGAATGTGCATGAAAAAAAAACTAAGTGAGCATATGTACCTTCATGCTTCAGTGCTTAGCCCAGCCTGGCTTTGGGCAGGGGGGGAAGAAAGCCTTCCTCTGGCCTGGTTCCCCATAGAGGGCCATCAGATGGTCCCCACACCTTCCTCTGAAGCCTGCTATGGTGTTTTTCTCCTGCCACCAGCCATCTCCTCTGACCTTATGCATAGGAAAAGCAACAAAGAGAGCTGTGGGCAGAAGAAATAGCTGGAGAAAACTCATCCTGGAGTTGATGAGTGCCACAGAGAAGCCACCAAAGTGCCACAGAGAAGCCACCAAAGTTAGCTAGAGAGTTACTAGCACCCCTGTTATGGTCTGTTTGCAGATGCCTACCCTTCTGGTAATGGCACAGCATGGCCGGCTAGGCTTCATGCCCAGTTCCCCACCACTGCTCATCCCTGTGTCCCTGCCTCTCCATCACCCTTCACCACAGCTGTGTTATGCTTCACAGTTCTTGGTCTCCTCCATCAGTGCACAGAGAGGGACCGTATCTCAGGCATATTTTTCCCTCTGGGACAGCACTGCCCCTTGACTCAGCCCAGCGTGAGGAGACACCTCTTGCAAAGTGGGACACTTCTTCTGGGCAAGCCAATGGCCTGGACCTCCTCATCCCTCCACCGCCTGGCTCTCCCTAGGTTGCTCTGGCTGTCCCGCTCTGCAGCTCAACCCAACCACATGCTGTGAAACAGGATTCCCCCGCGGTGCCGTGGCATCCCGAGGCCTCCCAGGGGGTTTCATCTCGGACGGGTGCAGAAGCATGGCCACGGGGCAGCACGGAGCCGGTACCAGCAGCGCTGCAACGAGTGTTTCAGAGCAATTCAGTCCTCCCCTGAATGAAACACTGTTCACTCACGGGCCCTGGCTCCCATTGTCACCCGTTGATGAATGGGGCATCAGCGTGCTGCAATACTCTATTTGTTTTAGAGGTCAGTGTCAGACGGACGGGTATTCTTCATACGCCAAATCAGGGAGTTTGTGCTTACGTGACCAGATTGGCAAGAGCATGCAAAGCCCCCAGTAGCTCCCATTGTCCCGAATGGGAACAGAGCTCTTTTGAAGACCTTACCCATAAATTTTCTGCCACTCCCCGCTCCCCCCTCCTCTCTGCCAGCTCCCCACTCATACTCTAATTCAAATACCAACTTAGAGGTGATGGGCTCGTGTCATCATCGAAGGTTTGTTCCTATCTGGGACCACGGTTTGGTTCCTGCAGGAACAGCACGGTATCTGACACTGACCCCCAGCCCTGGTGCGAGGATATCGTAAGCTGGGCAGTGAAATTCTTTCTTTGTTTCTCTTTTCTTCCCCTCCTGCCTCTAAGCATCATCTGGTCTGTTCTGACAGCAAGCAGGGCGATGCACGGTGTAGGGGCAGGGACTGGTTGCTGGGAAGTCAGCATCAAACAGGACAGGAGATGGTCATTTTGCCTTGCTTTAAAAATAAAGCTGTTTAGATGTTTCTTTTTTGTTTCTTTTGCTGGTGATTTTGAGATTCCCACAAGAGCTACAGCCTGGGAGACCACACATTGGGTTGGTGTTTCCAGCCAGAACCCATGGGACTGGCTGCCTGAGACTACAGCCGTGCTCAGGCGTGCTTAAATCCTCGTCCCTCTTCCTCCATGGGCACAGGGAGCTAGACCTACACGTTGAGCATCTCCTGTCTAGCCAGCCTTTGAAGAACCCAGATGCTGAAGTGGTTGTCCTTTCCCTGAGCTTTGTCTGTATCCGGCTGCTAGGAGAGACACAAGCTGGGGACCTCAGAAAGCGGAGGGGAGGATGTTTCAGAAATAGGCCCGGCTTTCCTCTCCATTAGGCCTTAATGTAACAAACCAGCCACACAAAATGGAGGCAGACATTAATATTTCTGAGAAGGGAGTTGAGGCACAGTTTTCCAGTTGCCAGCCCCGCATTTCTTTGTTTCATTTTAGGATGTTGCAATGCCAACTCCATTCCTAAATGCCCACGATGCCTAGGCAGGAATGCCTACAGATGGAGGAGACTCCGATAGGCTTAAATCTGATTGCAGTACCTATTTCTTAGCATTGACTATACCGGTCACTTGTCATGACTCTGGTGCACAGAGAGTCACGAGGCCTCGCAGTCATCCAGGTTAGAGCAGATTAATGTCTCTTGATTAGTCTGCATGTCCCATCCTTGGAGAGGTAACAACCTTGGATGCCACCAGGACATCCATTTTTCCAGAGCAGGTCTCATTGCAGCCCCTCCATTTGGCACAGGGTGCCACAGTTGCTGGAGTTTTCTGCTCCGTTTGCACAGTAACATTTGCAGCTGTGTTTCTTATTAAGAAGTCAGGAATTCATGACCTTTTGCAGTGCAGAGATGTGGAGATTACTTGCCAAAATAAAAAGTAGTCTATAAACTCCACAACTGCTGCATGCACATCGCTGATAGAGGAGAACAGCAAGACACCTCTCAGTGGAAACAGTCCAGCCTGATAAGATCTGCGGTTGAGAGTGTGTGTGTGTGTGTGTGTTGCACATCAGATATTCAGTGTGGGGACCATGAAAAGCATTTTTTTCTTTTCTCACTGCATGGCTTTTGCTTCTTGCTTCATACAAGTCTTTCTGTCAAAACAACCTGGCCGGGTGGAAGTGTGATTAGATATTACGCCCACTCCAGGGAAAATGTCTACACGAGGGGAACAGGTTGTGGTGGGCAGGGGAGGGGGTATACTAATCCTTCCACTGCTGGTCACCTCTCTGAGGCCTCCAAGGCTAGCAAAAGGCATGGAGCTATCAAATCCATTTCACAATCAAGTCCTTTCTCCTCTGCCTGGCTTTCAGACCTTGTCCAGAAGCAGTAAAATGTGAATGAAAGGGAGGAGACAAGTAGGAACTGATCATGGTTTTTTCTAATACACGAATTAGCGGGCATCAAATGGAAGAAGCAGGAGATATGTTCAAAACAATCAGGAGAAAGTTATTCACCCTGTGCAGAATCGGGCTGCAAATCTCCTTGTCACAGGACACTGTGGATGCTAGTCCCTTTTAGGGGCGCAAGAAGAGATTTGGGAGAGAAATTTATAAATTTCATGGGAGAGAAATTTCATGGGAGAGAAAATTATAAATTTCAACATATCACGCACTGTCACTATGATCCTAGAGACCAATCCAGCTCAGAAAGCCTCTGGGCTGCATGTGGGGGTTGCTGGGAAAACACTGCACACAGCTGCCATTCGCGATTGCTCCGTTTTCACATTCTTTCTTAGAATTGCACCCCTGGCCACCGCCAGTCACAGGACTAGATGGACCTGTAATTGCTCTTATGTTCTTTTCTCAACAAAAAGAAAGGCTAAAGCTTGTATGCTGACAGTTTACTTTTGGGCTCTGAAAATAAATCTCGAATATACATATAGAGATTTTTTTTCTGTCCAAGGAAGGGTGCAGCGCAGCCATAGACATCTACTGCTGGAGACATCTAAAGCTGTGTGAGATGAATCCTGCCATTCCTGTACACACTCAGTCCTGCACTCGATGAACAGCCCTGCAGAGTCCTACAACTTAAACGTTCCCTTGGCTTATGCACTTTGCTGAATAGGGCTTTTTTCTTTGCCCCGGAGGGCTGCATGTTTTTTCATAATGAATGGTATGAGGGACCCTAGCAAACCTTAGCCTTCTGCAGAACCTGTGCATGACCCTGCATTAGCTCTAGGTTGGTCAGCCTGACACTGGACCCAAACAATGTCATGGAAGCAGCAGGGTTGAGATCACCCAGGAAGGAAGCAAAGGCACAAATAACATCGAGGTGTGGGATTAAAAGAATCATGAAAGCGTCATCTGTCAGTTCAAGAGTGAAGGCATGAAGCTGGAAGGCATGAGTAGCTGTTGCCATAAAATGCTCAGACCCTAGGAGCAGTCACCAGTGATAGCACCCAAATCCATGCAGTCAGCATAACCCATATTAAACTGGGGAAGTAGTTTATGATACATCACAGCAATCTATTTAAGCTGGGGAATTCTTATCCCCCAGGTATACTTCTAGAAGATGGGACATGTCCTTGGGCCCATGCTCTTGGTGGCTTTAGCAAGAATGCAAGAAAAAACAAATACTAAATCATTCCAGATAGCATGGGCTGACAACATTAAATAAACAGATGAAAAAGGAATAGAGTACCAGATAATTACACAGACCAACGAAGAGCACATGGCCGATTGTGGCTCTCATGAACAATCCCCCAGTGCAGGTTCCATATACACCGTGCTGACAGATCAGGGTTGTTCTTCTGAAAGGGACATAGGTGATCACAACTTCCCCAAATGATGTGGAGGTATGAATTCCCAGTGCAGCGTAATGCTCAGAAGGCAAACGTTAACTCTGGCTGTGTAAAAAGGGAAAAAGAACCAGATAGTGTGTACAAGAGTGAACACTGCCCTACCTGCACACTAGCAGGGCTGATGGGGGAACCTTCTCTTTACAGAGGCTGTTTCTATATTGGCAAGAGCTCAGGGAAAAGCTCCAGTGACAACAAGTCTGGAAAAGACTTAGAAATCTCAATCCCTTCAATTTATCCAAGACAGTAAAATGTGACTTGAGTCTCAGCTGCTCCTTCTGAAGGTGAACAGTAGAGAAAGGGCTAACAGCAGCCAGATGTTAGTTAGATGTGTCAAGCAGCATTCATCTAAGTGTAGACAACTGCATCTCAGTTTAATTACTCCAGGCCCTTATATTGTCAATAGATACCCAGCCAACACAGCCCATGGCCTGTAGGGTGAGATGCCTCTCATCGTAAAGCAAACAGCTGAAATAGGGCAGATGGATCCCACCACCAAGTGCCTTTTTCTCTCCTTTGAATCTGAAAGGACTCTCAGGCGATCAGCTCAGCTGTGGACATCTACACTGTAAACACCTGAATTTATGTAAGATTAATCCAACCAATTCGGGCTAGAAATGATGTACACATCTTCTGATGGCAAAGGTAATGAACCGTTGCAACAACATATCTATATATACAGTGGATTCTCCATCACCCTGGGACTTTAAATGAAGACTGAGCGTGTTCTAACAGAAAATGCTGTAGTTCAACCAGACGTTAAAAAACTGACACAAAGCGGCCCTGGACCAGAGGCTTGTGCTCTGTGTTGTTTGGGTAATAACCATCTTTTCCAGTCATAAAAAGATTTTGAATCAATGTCATGAAGGACTACTAAATATTTCATCAGTTCAAGATCTACAGATCATCATGTTTGGTATTCAAACACATCTTGCACAGGACCACTTGAAAAATTAGTATTTTCAGCCTCTCACACACTCTTTTTCCTTTTCTAAATAAGGAAGCAAGGCAGGCAAGAGAGAACACTACTCTGCATAACTATGACTTGGACCTTTCCTACAGTCGAAATTATTTGTGTCTTGTTGTCAAAGGTGCAGCAAAGAGAGAAGCAGTGGTCTTGGAAAAGCCTCCATGAAAATAACATTTGGGTTTGCCAACTTTTTCCTGTTGTGCTTTGTTTTCAAAAGTTGTCTCGTTTGAAAGAGGGAAGCTGTTTGGCCACAAAACGCAACTGTCACCTATCGCAGCCTGAAGACTTAGAGCTAAAAATGTCAGTGGTAAGAGGGGGAGGGGAAAGGAGAGCACAGCGCTTTCTCTCTTGAAAAATAGGCTATTTAAATTCTCCTCCAAAACCGCAGGGGAAGGTGGCAGCCATGTAGTCTGAACCCATCTTCATCCCTCTGGTCAGCATTGTGCAGAAATGGTCCTTGAACAAAGTACTTTTCTCATTTCTGGCGTGGTCCTGCTGTGGCTATCACATCCACACTGCACCTGGATGGGAATTATCTGATAACTCTTTTTATTTGGAACATGTCAATTAATTGCAACTCAGGCTTTCAAGGAAGCATCTGAAGAAACATGTCCTCTCTGCCAGCATGGCTTGTCCTACAGGTGGCCCTTCAGGATCTCCTGTTGCAACTGCTCCACTTTGCTGGTGGCTCGATGCCCACTGGAGACAGGACTGGGATCTGCCACATGCTGTGCGGGAAGGAGAAGAGAGGAACTGATACACACCCCAGCTTTGACAACAAAACTGTCCTTTCCTCTCAAGTTTATTTGTACTTTTCTGAGGTCAAAAAACCAACTTATTCAGATAAAGCAAACTCAGAGGGCCCTTTACTGTATCATCAACTCCTGGCTTACAGATAATATGATAACATGTAAGAAACACGCTTGGCTCACCACATTTTCTGTTGCAAACATAACAACAACATGATGGTAAGCAGTGACCACAGTGGGATCCAAAGCAGTAATACTGCGGCGAACAGTCCTGGATACAGTTATCTTTTGAGTCACCCTTCCTGTCAATATAGAGAAATAAAAGGCTCTGGCTGGAAATGAAGAAGGTTATTTTACTGGAACGATGGGCACATTTTGGCTGCTAAAATCATCCACAAAGCATTTTAAAAATGATCACGTGTTGTGAATCTATCATTGGACACAGAGACTGAGAAACAAGTCCTCAACAGCCTGAAACACTGGAAGATGGATGGAAGGGTTTTTTCCACATTAGTGGAAAAAGCTCATTCAAGAGAAACAGCTGGTCCTGCACCACCTTTGCCCTCAGTTTCCTGGTCCATCACTGCTTGGTTTCCAAAGTTTGCCTTTCCATGCGCCAGGGATGGAGGTTTCAGAGAAGACTAATGGACCATGGCCTGAAAGCTGGCTAAAAACTTGAATATATCTCTTTCCCTCATACTAAGGGGTTCAAGTAGCACTGAACAAGGAAGAGCTAGCAATTAAGATACCTGGCTGTGACCTGGCATTTTTTCTGCACTGATTACATGCTTTGGTTGGCAGGTTCTTCTAAGGTGGTTTCTCAAAGTCTTCTTTCAGGACAGTTTCACTTTGTCTGACTACATAGACAATTTGCATTCAGGAGCTATACCCAGAAACAAGGATATAAGAAAATGAAAGATGAATATTCTACCACATCATGTGAGACAGAAAAGAAGTGAACCAGAATACAAATAGCTCCTCCGAAGATATTAAATGGAGGACATACCTCTCTTACCAACTAAGCAGGAGAGGAGGAAAATATAGGGTTCTTGCTATTTCTGGCTTCATCTGTGCTAGTAAATTAAGCAGTGTCAGGAAATGTTCTCTGCTAGTGGAACTCAATGAGCCATACTTTTAGATCATTAGCACAGTCCCTGGCTGGTTTATGCTCATGCCAACAAGCACGGTCCCAAACAATTCCTGGAAAGACCCATTCCCAACAGGCAGCTTGCAACTCCCTTCACTTCGAATGCTGACTGAGTTTAGTAAAATGAAAATGGGATGTTCCATGCTAGGAGACTTGACAGGGCACATTTGATTTAATAGTATAGACAAAACTGTGAAGACCTTTTGGTTTCTTGCCCAAATCCATCCTCTTGTGTCAGGAGCAACAGTGAAGAAAGCTCAAGATCCAGGTGATTCTGGAGTCTCTAGCATCAAGGGAATCCCCTCCAGAAGATGCACGTGGGTCACATCCTCAGCATCATCTTAGGGTCAGGAAGAAATAGAGCAGGACAGAGTATCTGCCCCCAGGCACTGATGGGGGACACTGGCGAGTAGTTCAACTTCCAGGTTAAGACAGTCACATTTGGATGCCCACATGTATGTGTCCACCTGGAAGCAAGATTCACAATGTAGTCAATGCAGATCTAGTCAATAGTGTCAACGAAGCCTGGGAGCTGTTCAGCTCATCAAACATGGACATCTATGGGCTCAATGAAATTGCCCACATGTAGATGGCCAGGGGCACAGACACCCTGTTGGCTCCAGACGTGCATGAGGAAGCTGCTCAGCGTTGGATCGCAAACAGAGCCAATGCAATGGATGGCTCTTAGTACTCAGCTGCTTGGGAAGTTGTATCTCTAAAAGCATGGGCATGAATTTAAACTCTTCCAGTTACCAGCTTGATTCCTTCTATGCATAAATATCCTCAACTAAAAAATTTTAAAAAAAGGTAATTTGGTGGTTTTCTTATTTCTGAATAAATCTATACTTATATAGCCAGTATTGCATAAGGGAATGCTACTGGCAAAAAAATAGCATTTTAATTACACCAGCAGATCAGAAAAATAAAACAAAACAAAAAAAACCCACACCATGTTCATCAGCTTTGGAAGCAAGAGACGGCAGCTGCTCTCTGCTCTCATAACCAGAGAGGGAATGATCACGGCAGTCGACCTGGATTCGCAGTTCTGTATAATGGCATCTAATTTGACTCTTCTCCTCTCCCAGTGACTGGGTTAAAGCTCATCCTGTTCCTACACAGTGAGTGTTTTAGCTTCATCCAGCAATTCTTCAAGCCACCCAAAAACTTCCCAGTACTACACTGGCCTTTAATATCATTTTTAAATGAGGAACAAAGCTCTCTGCAGAGCAGCAGCAGCAGCATGGCATCTGCAAGCAACCACTGTCTTATCCTTCCAGCTCATTTTTCAGCCGTAGTATGTTTCTTGGCAAAATCAATTCAGCAAATGTCCAGATTTATAGAGTTCATCCACATGGCAACCTTTTTCAGGGCCACATGAACAGCTATTATTTAAAGCCTTTTACTGTGTTCGTAAAGAGGAACAAAGTGCACTTTCCCATTAAAGATTTAAAGCCTTTTTGTGGCAAAGCACATGTCACCCTGAAGGACACCTTGGGTCTTGCATATAGATGCATCTTGTGCAACTTCCACTGCAGGATCAATGGGCTGATGCTTGGGAACACTTCTGATCCTACCATTAGGTTGGAGGATAAGATCTTTCTCGGGGGATTATGAAGTGCCTCCCACATTGGCATCTAAAGGCATTTTATTCTGCACAGTGCAGAGCTAAGCAAAGACACCAGAAATATCTTGGGGACAAGAAACAATTCACCCATGTTAATGAAGTGCTCTTCGTAAGGACTTAGAGCTCAGAGGCAAGGTAGATCAGGCAGAGGCAGATATTTTTGTGCACATATAGTTAGGAGGCATTAAAGTGTTGTCACTTCTTCAACAGTTTTTTACACCCTCTGCTGAAGGGCACTGCTCCCCACACCTGAAACCTGGTCCACATCCCGTGTGCATCTTTAATAACGTCTCCTGGGTTACCCTGGCTGGGTGACCTTTACCTGGGTCAGCCCAAGGCAAATGGGAAGAAATGCAGCTGGGCTTACCCTGCCCGAGAAGGAAGGACAGTAGCGTGACCTCCTCTTTGCTTTGCTGGGACTATAACCAGAGCTTGAGCCTTGTGGCACAACTTACCTGAAAACCTGGCCTCAGGGAGACTTCTAGCTAACCTGGGCTTGAAGAGATGGTCAGGGTGGGGCCTGGGGGAGGATCCGAGGCTATGCCTGGCAGAGACAGCATCCCCCTTAGGAGCAGGGCTGACTTAACCTGCAAAAGAGGAAGGGGCTGGAAAGGGATTTGGGCAAGAACAAGTCCTGCTCATCCTTGCCTTGTTTTGCTGCCTCAACTCTCTGTGCACAAGCACCCCTGCAGCTCTCTTCATTTCAGGGGAAGTTGTTGGTAAAGGGAAAATCTCCCCTGCAGTTCGCTTCCTCCCAAGACATAGTTAGAAGCAACCCCCACATACACTCCATTCTATGCTTGCTACCTCCCACTTCATAACATATCCTATGACAACTGGATGGGAGGGGGGGGTGTTTTGTTGGGCTTTTTCCTTGGAGGCAGCTCCGTCTCGGTTTAGCTGCATCCCCTGGGCTTTACTGCACAAAGTGCTAATGGCATGCTTTCCAGGAGGAGCTTATTCCCAGCTCTGCATGGTAAGCACAGTGGGGCAGCAGGAGGAGGAACATAGCAGGCACTGGGACAGCACCTTGACTGAGCATCCCTCTCCCCACCCAGCGCTGAGGTGGGAGGGTGGAGGGGACCGCTCTGCTCCCCTATAAACAGACTCCCTGCCATGAAAATAGGCCGCCACCAAGTGATGCCAGTAGGAGCGCTTTAGTGATTTAAATGATGTACACAGCAGAGAACAGCTTGATTAATTCATATGAATTGTAACTACTTAGGGCTCCATTCATCTGGAATGATCTGAAGTCCTATCTGCCGCAGAAGTTACAAAAGGTCCCCAGCTTTGGTTGCAGGTGATGTATTAGTCACCCCCTCCCAAAGCCAGCCCATGCACAGGGAGCTGCTTTGTTGCTACAAGCGTCTACATTGGAGTGACTGAGAGAAAGACAAGAACAAGGGATCTGCTCCTCAGCAGGCGGTGGGGCAGGATGGGGAGCCCCACCAGGCATCTCCCCAGGGAATGGGGTGCGGGCTGAGGATGGCTAGCCCCGGGGCAGGAAGCAGCTGACTCCTTCCAGGGCAAAGGGTTTTTTGGAAACACTGCTGTCTTTATCTGAAAAATCAGCCAGTGGCACATACATAATGTGTAAGGACATCTGGCTGAGGCTAAATGCTGGGGCCAGCCACTGCTTTGTCACAGTGACTCATGGGGTCATTGAGTCTGGTCTCGTTGCTTCTGCATTTGATTGAAGAGTTTGGCCACAGACTCCAAGTTAGACACATGGACAGAGGACGGGGCTGTTTGGTGGCAGCTGTTCTGGGTGAAGGAGCCAGGGTCACCCATAGACCCTCACCTCTATCCAGAAGCTGCTTGGCTACTTGGTTAAGTGGAGGAGACAGGGCCTTCACCCTCCTTAAACCAAGCCCCATCTCTTAGCAGCAGCAAAAGGAGCAGTGGACACGTCCTGCTCAGCTGCTGAACCCAGCATGTGCCTTGTGCCACCTGCGGCACAAGGAAGAAGTGGCTGTCTTGATGGCAGCATTGGTGGAGACAAATCCAAGCCCTGGAGAAGGCTAGTGCCGCAGTGAAACACGGAGGTGGGAGTCCTGCTCCCTGCCACGCTGTCCAGCATGGCTCAAGGCTCATGCAGACAGGGCGAAGTTGTCCCACATAAGGTCTGCCACCAGATTCGTACCACCCAGCACCCAGAAGCTGCTGGTCACAACCCGTCCCCACGGAGAGCAACAGTGGCAATCCAGGACGCTGGGTCACAGTGCCACCGTGTGGGCTCTGCTGGCTCCCAGAGCATGGAGAGGGGGACATGGGGTGCTCTGAACTAGATCTGGGTCTCTCCAGCTGGTAACTGATGGACCAGGGAAATAAAAATATCAAACTGGAAACAGACATCCCAGCTTCCCTGAGGATGCAACGCCTGTTAACTGGCACCACTTTTCTCGTGCAAGTCCTGGGTACTAAGGTCAAACATTTGCTTTCCTGGCAGGCTCCTTTTGAGGGTCCTTGAGGCAGGACCTTCATCAAACTCTACCCACAGGCTGCCATTCTCTGCACCCAATGGGCTCAGCCTCTGAGGGTCAAGGGCCTTTTGCCATCTTGCATCAGCCATAGGTCAGCATGGAGACTTACTAAAAGGAAGCATGAACCCCTTTCATCCCTTTTGGTGCAAAGACAGGGGCTTGGCCCAAACCAACTTCATTTGAATGAGGCTGGATGACTTTGCACTGGAGCAGATGAGGAGCACTTACACAGCCCATGAATGTCGCTGGGGTGAGAGACAAGAGAGATGGTTTTAAAAGGCTGGCAGGCCCTGGGCATTTAAACACTCCCTGGACATTTAAACCACCAGTGTTGTACTTGATCTAGGACTTTGCCTAGCTCATAGCACCCAGATAGTCACTTGTGCCTCAGTCATGAGCACAGATAGCCAGGGGCAGAAGACGACAACTTCTGAAAGTGCATGAAGGATACCCAGGTCATGCTAATGGAGTCAAGTGCCTCTAAAGATGCCCCACTGAGTTAGCTCATCCAGGACCTAGCAGCAGGACAATGCTCCTCACAAAACATCTGCCTTTGTGCCATACTCTTCCCAGATCACAGAGTACCATGCTGCTGCATCAAAACCTCTGCCCATGCCCATGGTGGTCAGTTAAACATAAGCTTGACTGCCTCCATGCTATAGTGCAGTTAGTCTGGAGGAGACCCACCTCTCAGTTTTAGATGCCTACATGTCAGCTCCTACCACCGAGCCAGTCACTCTCAGCTCACTTTGTAGTCAATGGAGAAAAAGCTCACACTTGGGAGGACATGACTCAGCCGCTGTATTTCAGACGTTTGTGTTAGGATGAATGAGCCGTGCTCTGCCTGCATCGGAGGATGCACTCCTCTGGAATCAGTGTAGCTAGACATATAACAATGTCATCTAGCCCCTCCTAGCCCAGCTCTCCTGTTGCCACAACAGCTGCATAAAAACCATGCATGTGCTCAGGCAAAAAAACCCTTCACTGGTGTATTTTAATACCAGCCAAGTAAAATGGTAATGCCTTCAAGCTATTGTGCTTGCCGCCTAAGGAACATGCATGAGAGACTGGAAGCTGTTTTCCTCCCAAAACTTCCAACCCCATGCATACATGTGGTCAAATCCTGCTCCACAGCTCAGCACCTCTGGATGTGCCTGAAATACCCTTCCAAGTTGACACCCAGGTTCAAAGCCACCTTGAGACCTGGGTCTGCAACAACCGCGGATGTAATTGATCAGAATTGAGCAAAACAGCTGAAGTGTTTTTAGGTCTTTTTTTGGTGACAAAGAATTGCTCTCCACTGACCATTGTCTTTCTGACTGATGGCCCTTCCCTTCTCCTCAGCCTCCCAAATACACAGCTGCTTCCCTCACTGTCAGGGCAGGCTGCAAAGTGCCTTGGCCTGCAGCTTATCAAAGAAAGACCTGTGCTCCTTGTTTGGGGCCATCACAGTGTTAAATTCCCTAACCTGCTGCCTCTGACAGCTTTAGGAAGCCTTCAGCCCAGGTGATGGTGGCCTTGGTGGAAGAAAATGAGAGAAGATGTTCTGGTCCTGGGCAGGAAAGTCTGCTGTCAGATCTCTTGCCACCCTACATGTCCTTACTGCAGCAGCTCTCTCCGGAGCCTGTCGTCACTGGGTTTTTGCTGGAGGGAGTCTCTGGAGACTGCAGCAACACTTGCCATCCCACAGTGCTGAGTCACCAGCAGGATTCCCAGCCAGGGCCATCCAGGGGCCATGAGGTTTTCCTCCCCCAGGGCTGCAAAACATGCGTCAGCTTCTTGGAGACTCTCAGGCCTGGAGCTTTCCTGTGAATTTCCCGAGGAGCCTGGCCAGGCTGGGTGACCCAGCTCCTCCAGACGATGCTGACAGCAGAAGAGGCTCTGCAGCTCCATCTGTGCAGCAATGACCATCAGGGTGCTCCCTAATCAAATACCACTGGCCCTCATTGCCGCAGGCACCCGGACGGCATCAATGCAACTATCAATGAGGAAGGAAACAGCACAGCAAAGGAAGCTTTTACCTCCAACCCATCTCACCGTCGCAAGAATTAAACAAAAGCCTTGTGCTCCGTGTCTGGCACAGCTTGTGTCTGAGCTACACCTCTGAGAGATGCTACCTGGACGTACTCCAGGGCACGGCTCCAGCCTTATGGTGTCTCTGTCCAGGGGGCACAAGGAAGATGCTCTGGCCCCTCAGCGTTGCAAAGACTTGCCTGGTGCTGACACTCTGATCTCATGGACAAGTTGGTCAGTCACCAGGGGCCCTGTGGAGGAACAAGGAAGTTGCGTTGGAGATATGTCAGCAGTTACCTTGCTTTCTCACTGCAAACAGGCCAGTGGGTAACCTGAATGAGCACTCCTTGGAGGTTTGGACCTAGATGGTCAGAGGTGGAGGGCAGGAGGGGAGAAAAGAGGGTAAATTGAGGACTTACTAAGCTGGTAAATTGAGGACTTATGCTAATATTGACTGGGTCTGGAATGTCCAGACCAGTGACCCTGTGAAACTCAGGGCTGAGGGGTTTCTCTCCTGGCTGGCCTGGGGCTACCAGCACCAAATATAGCACTCGGAATAGCTCCCCTGTGCCCATTTTCTCATATTTTGGCATCCACCAGAAAATTCCCTACCAGGGAACATAGTAGGGTTTTTTTTTTAAAGCATGAAAAAGTATATTGTGGTTCCAACAGTCATGACTTAAGACCTCAACTCTTCCCCTGTGGGCCCTGTGGCGAGCTGCCCTCATGGCTGCCTTGCTGTCTACAAAGCTTTGTCATATAAAGTGAGCTCTCATGAGCAAAGAGGTGGCCTTGATGCTCTTGTAGCCAAGCTAAATGCAGCAGCTGCCAAAGCCCTTGGCATGCACAGCTGGACCCACTGCAGGTGAGGCTGCTCTCCAGCAAGCTCAGCGGGCTCTTCTGGAAACCAGGAACCAAAGTGAAGGATGTGTCAGAAGACCCAGCACAGAAGCAAACTGCACCAGTCCATCAGGAATGAGAGAGGACGTTCATTTGACAATGCAATTCTTACTGCATTGATGAGCTCCTCTAACAAGGCACTACCTCAGCACACCAAATCACAGCAGAGGGATAAAAGGAATAACAACCTACAGATTCAGCTTTCTTTTCCAGTAACTGCCCCTGTAGAGCATCTACAAGAGCACTGTGGCTTTTTTTTTCCCCTTGTCCTTTCCGCTCCAGTGTTACCTGTCCCCCCCTTTACTTGCTCAGAGCATGGGGCATCAGGCATCTCTCCCTTGCTGGAAAAGGGTCACAACCTGAACGACAGGTCTGACAACACTTTCCCCACACCTCCTAGCAACAGCTATCACAATTTATCACTTAAGCCTGCCCATTTCTACAGTCCTTGCTAATTAGCCCTTAAGAAGGCTAACCAGCAAGTTCCCAACCTCACCCCAAGACTCCATCTCCCTGCTTGTCCTGCCCATTTCCCTACCTTAAGTCCACCTTGTCTGCTCAAGCTGGGAGTTTTGCAAGGGCTACTGACAGCTGTATCTGTGTAGCACTCACCAGCATAGGGTTCAGGTTCTTCTTATGCAAAAATATGGGTGAATAATTATTTCCAAGCTACTGTCTTGTTACCATGTTTACAGCAGGCAAATAAGCTTAAGAGTGAAGCACAAAGAGGCTTTAAAGTGTTTACAAGCTTCTCCGGGCATCCACTGCTGTGGGTCCTGAGTGTCATCTCTTCCAGCTCAGGGCAGGACTGTAGGGAGGCTTTTCACCAGCCCAGGTGACATTTCCCTAAAGAACAGAGCAGTCACACCAAATTAGGGCTGTGCAAGAAAGTACTGCTGCAATAACACCTTTCAAATCCCCCTCCATGGGACCTCCTGAGAGAATCTTCCATGCTTTGTGGAGACTTGCAGACCAGGACTGAGGAGACATCACACATGGTTAGTCCCACTGGCCCCGCTCCCACCGAGGATTCATGGCCTCCTTCCCTCCCTCTCAGCACTCTGATCAAGAGACAAGAGTCCTGATACAGTATTTTATTAGTAGAAAGGAAATATGCCTCCAGAAAACTTCCAAAAAGCTTAAGGATTTAAGATGCTAGAGAAACCATAATTCATAGGCAACAAATGCTGGCAGATTGTGTGCCAGAAGTGCCATCTAACAAGAGAGTGATGGAGTGACTGCTCCCATTCCTCATTGCCAGCACGCACAGGCTGTTGTGTAGTCTAATTGAAAATGTAAGTGTAGAGGAGTCTGGTCCTCTGCCCTTATTATCTGAGGGTCTGTACAACCTTCTCAAGAGCAGGCTTATTAAATTTAATAGATCTCAAGTGCTCCCAAAATCTATAAGTGATGAATCCTCAGGGGAGGAGAAGGGATCCTTTAAATGCATTACTCACCGGAGTTGTAAACTACAACGCAAACTGTGAGTGGGTTATTTAATCTCATTCAAATGTTTGGTAGAAGAAGAGGTATCACCGAAAGACTCGTGCCCACAAAATTGCCTATTTTTCCCATCTGTATCAGATGGTGTGAGAAAAACTTGTATATCACTTCTGTCTCCCAACCTTGCGTGCTTTATCGGGAACAGCACAAACCAGAACTGAGCTTCCCTTATCTGCATCCCAGCATCCTTGTGCCGTACTCTGAGAGCTAAATCCTCCATGAGATGGTCCTGTGCACTCCCTGTGGATGCTGCAGACCTGAGAGTCTCCCAGGAGCTCAGCAGCCCTCTTTAAAAGCTCAGGCTCACACAAAGTGCTAACTTTTGCCAAGGATAGGAATGATGCTGTGAATAGCAGTGGTCAGGGCTGAGCAGGTAGAAAATGCTGAGCTACCTACAGCCTGGCGTCTAGACCAGGATATGATATATGCAGCCCTGATGCAACTAGGGGTTTTACTTTCCTCTAGTGGTTGCATCATAAATGAGGTTGTTAAGGCTGTGAGCTTTGCTCTAGCTTTAGCTTCCTTCAAGGACAACTGAGGAATGCTTCGGCTCACATGGTGGAAGAGTTAATGTAGGCTGCTCAGTAGAGTTGGCTCAAAAGAATCCTTTTCCCTGCTTCATACAGGAAAACAAGTATTTGTTCTACTTTAGATTTCCCATTATTTCTGGAAAAAAAATACCCCCTCATTTAATCTACAGAAAAATGTTCACAACTCTGCATTGTGGGAGTAGGAAGTGTACACAGAAAATTGACAGAATTTCATTTCTGTTTAGTTAGGCTGTGTCGAATGTGTTATCACTTGGACTTTGATCCCTCTTCTCCACATCTCTGCCAGCACAAGGGACCTGAGTACCTTCTGATGAGCTTCAGGGGGGGCTCACACCTCGGGCAAAGGCGCTTTTCACTTTGCCCGACACAGGCGCAAGAGAGCTTATGCATCTGGAACCAGGGATGGGTGAACAAACAGGAAGAGCAGGATCACCTCGATTTGGAAGACGACAGCTGTCCCCAGCCTCTTACTGGGACACTGGCACATGCAGTCCTGGCTTTTATTGAATCAAGAGCTCAATATGTCCTTGAGAGTCTCTCCTGTGTTACTATAACATTGCAGCTTACTGTTTGAAGCAGGAGATTGCTGCAAAGGCTAAATTCAAGGGGTGGGAAAAGGAAGAACGGGGAAAATTGCCTTATTCAGAGACCTTTAAAAGAAGTAGATGCTAAAATACGAAGCGCTGTAAGGCAGCTGACAGTGTCACCTTGGCAGAGCAGGCTAGGCAGGGAGAGCTCTGCCTTTGGGAAGCCAGGTACCAGCTGCAGTCACTCTTCTCCCTGTTCACAGCCCCAGGAACCATGCGGGGCTGTTGCCTACAGCCCTGGTGCCACAGTGCTGGACACAGCACGGATGGAAAACAAATGGAAAGATCATTTTTTCTGCAAAGACCTCCCAGTCTAAATGCCCGGAGACACGACAGGGAAGAAATTCCTTGGCTGAGCTGTAAATCCTGTGTATAAGATCTGGCCACACAAATACACTCCACGCGGCAATCCTGTTTATGAAAATGATGGATGTCACATCCTCTTCTTTGCAACACACCAGAAACAAAGCTCAGGCAGTTTTCTGTGCTGGGAAATCTGTGCCTGCTGGCCTAGCAAGGGCTGTACCTGAGCAAATGGGTTCCTGCTATCTCTCACTGTCAGTTAGATGAGAAGGAGCAATGTTATAGCTGAAATGCATTTGCAAGAGGACTTTGCAGCTTGTCCCCAAAGACCTCTGCCACGTCTTTGTGGCTTTTTCAGGGTGGAACATCATAGAAGGGCATTTCACATCTGTAAATCCACATATGTACTATATACTTGCTCAGTGAGCACTGACTTCAGCTTCCCAAGCCCACAAGTGCATTGAACCCAGGGAGCTGGTAGAGAGGAGCAGAGGACTATGCAAAATCCTGCCATGGTGGGAAGCAGTTTCCACTTTACCAAAGCAAGCACAGAAAGGCTTCTCAGGAACCCAGACACTGCTGTGCACTTTCAGGGCCTGGGGACCCCGCTGCTAGCCCCTGCTCTGAGACCACAGCCCCGACAGCTTCCACAGAAGTAGGGAAAACCTGTCAGGATTTCACCCTCTAGCTTTCAGTTCCTTTAAAATTCTATGGAAAGGGGATTTCCAAAGAATTGTTCATTCTCATGTGTTATCACATATTGTGTTCAGCGTGCAGCACTACCTTTTTTTGGCCTGTGTTGGAACCAGTGGTACTTTTTCTTGTGTTTCTTCCAAATTTGCATTCTAACATCCCTTCACTGAAGAGAGCTGAAGCTGTTAGTCAGGCATGGATATGTATATCCATCAATCCCCTCTTTCATAAGCATCCTTACCCTGGTGCAGCTGCTTGGACCGTCACCAGTAATATGTCCCTGTCTATTTAGATCACAAGGGAACATGATCTTTCATGTTGTAGGAGATTTACATATGGCATTTTCACTGGAGCAGCATAATGAAACCCCACCCAAAGCCTCAAAGCTTCCAGGAAGTTCAGATACAAATTTTGCAACTTGGGACCTATTTTTATTTGGCTTTGTTTTTAAACCCCTTTTTCTTCTCCCTTTGATGATTTTCCCTGCTGTTGTGGACAAAGGAAAAGCAATTAAAGAAGTACTGCGCAGCCCAGGATTGCTCCCCAGCTCCCCGGGCCAGCTGTGCACCCCGTCCACACCCCGGTCACGTGCTGGGAGGACACAGGAGATGGCATGTCCCCTGCTCCAGGCCCCAATGGTGGGGTGCAATGTGTGCTCCTGTCTGGACGATCAGGGGACCACAACTGCCCTTACCCTGCACTCTATACACCACCACTGTGGAGGAAACCACTGTTGTGGAGGAAACCACTGTTGTGGAGGACACCACTCCACACAGGAAAGCAGAAGGGAAATTATGGCACTTGGAGGAGAAAAAACACCCTTTACCCTGGCAGGCAAGCACAGGCCTGAGCTCATTTCCAAAATATGCAAGCCACATTGCAAACCCTTGGGCCCAATCTATGACAACAGCGTTATCTCCGGAGCTCTCCAGGGAGGAAGAGCCTTGGTGTGCTGATGGTGTGACAGTGTACTTCACAAGGGTCGGGCCAAGATCAGGCCATGTGTGCTAAAGCCCATCCCACCTGCAGTTATCCCTGGCTCAGCATCACCCAGGGCTTTGAAAGAGCCTTCAGGCTCAAATGCAGGTGTGTGGACAACTAGCACAAGACCTGGCCCTGCCTCAACCTGGTTCCTCACCCACTTTGCACCTCCTGGCACAGGAACAGCCGTCATCAGGAGGGCAGCTAATTTGCTACGGATGAAAGCAAACAGGGAAGTGTCCTCTCCCATCTCCTCATCTTCCTGGGGAACCTCAAAGATTAGGACTGTCCACAGAGGTGCTAAGAAAGGGAGCTGGTCCCTCACTCTCTGAAAGAGAGCAACCCCAGGAGAAAGAGAGGTGGAGAGTCCAGGTATCCGACCCTTGGTTGGGCTTGGCCATTTCCCTGTAGCCTGGAGGCCAATAAGACTGTGTGACCCATGGAGCTGGTATCTATTCTCAAGTGACAGGATGGTAAAAATGATTCACAGGGATTTGTCAACAGTCTGTGAAATCTCAAACAAGCCCAAACCTCGGAAGCCTGATGGCTTCATGCAATTTCCCACGATTCATAGAACCACTAGCAATAGCTTAATAACAGGCTGAACAAATCTAGAGGTCTGCCTGGGCTGTATGTCTGCACAGCTGTAGAGCAAGTGTCATAAAGTGTCATAAATGCACCCAAAGTAAAACCATCTATCTAAACGCATGCACACACACCCACAAGAGATTTTTTTCCTTAAAATTGTATCTGCAGATCATCAGCATGGCTTACAACATGATTCCTATTATCAGATTCTCACTTGTAAAGTAATTTGTCTGACCATCAGGTTTATGTGGAAAATAAAAATGTGACTTGGGGAAATGAGAGGGAGGCGGCAAAGTATTTTTCAAGTGATCTCAGTGGTTGATTTTTTCCCAGCCTCGGAAATGGGTACTGCTAGGGAGAAACTTTAAAGAGCACATGAAAACGTTAATGAAGGTTGGAATGATGTCTAGTATCCAACCCAATAATTCTCCTCCCAGTAATTTCTTTAAGCCTCATACTTGGAGTTCAGTAGGTCATAAATTTTGCCTGCTCTGAAGTTAACTGGATCCACGAGATGTAAATGTATTACTCATCCACTGGTTAATTTGTATGCTCATTGCTTTCCAACCTCTCCACAAATTGATTTTTAGATTCGTTATTTAGCCAGGAAGATATTTCCTGGCTCGTCCCTCAGAAGGTCACAGAACAACGTGACGCTGCTGACTGCCACGGGGAAGCAGAAAGTCAAGCAGAGGGCTGGAGAACAAGTTTCCCCATCTCAAACTCAGTCAGAAGTCAATCAAGGTGCAAGCTGCACTTGGCAGATGCCTGTTCAGAGCTATGGTCCGGGCAGGGAAGCAGAATGATGGGGTGATGGGCCATGGAGAAGGGAACTAGGGCAGCAAAACAGCTGAGCAGCACAGGCCTGTGCCGAGAGGGTATAAGCTCACATCTCCAGGTGGTCTCTTTCTTCTCACTTTTATCTCTCCGTACTGTCTGGATTCATCTGCCAGCTTGAACCCCACAGGCTGGTGGCCTCTGTCCTCTTAGTAGGGCTCTGCTGACTTTTTAGTACATTTGGAGAATGCTGTCCAGGGCTGTCAATGTCCTTCCGGCATCCTGCTATCTCCACAAGTTGTCCAAGGTCAATGACTACTTTCCACCTGAGACAAGTGGTGAGAAGTACAGAAGGAATTAAGCCATCTTGACCTGAGCCCTCTGTTTGACTCAGCACGATGTCTAGGTGGTGTGTAGCTCTCCATGCACACTAGGAAGCTGGTTTGGGTTGCTGCTTGTCACTGAGGTGTGATGTCTGCATGGCAGTGGTTATCTCAGCCAGGCCTGGGACCGTGGTGTGCCTGCTAGGTGAGCCCTGGGGCCAGGTCCATGGCTGCCAGCTTGCTGTGCCTTTCCATGAAAAGCCGTCAGCACTTGGAAATGTGCGAGTCCACCAACCTGGAAGCAAGGCTGGAATATGGCTCCATTCCAGATCTAACATCCCTGGGTCTTACTGGGGCTTCAGGAAGATTAACTTTCACCTGCAAGCAGGAGTTCTTAAAAAAAAGCACGAAGGCATGGCCCAGAGCATCATCAGACTCAATAAACTGAGTCATTAGCAGAGTTACACCTCTGATTTGCATCAGACGCAAAGCTGAATGATAGACCTCTGGAAAGCTCTCCTGTCTGTCCCTGCATGCCACGTTGTATGCTCCTATTATAGAAGTTCCTCACCTCCTTTAAGGGCAAGTTTCACTTTCCCACAGGTGCTCATTATATTCTTCCCTCACCCTTCTTTAGGGCGTTACATCCATGGCCACACAGCCATGGCTTGGTCTCTGCTTTTGCTTTTTTTTTCAGCTGATTACATTTTGACAGTGATTTTGCAGCCTTTATGTACAGGCTCCCACTGTTTGTATTCTAGGAAACATTTACTGCCTGTCTGGCTTGCCAGCGCTAGGATTGCTCAGCATCCCTTGGGAACAATGAGAAATGATGTGTCAGAATTTAGCCACTTCCCAGCACTCCCTATTTACTACAAGGACCCCATGGGCAAGAGAACAAATAGATTACTACAATTTATATCTCTCTGGGTAATGTCCTGCAGTTCCTTATCTTCCCAACTGGGATATTGTTCACTCTGTTGGGCCTCTTTCAGCTTAGGAACTGTGTTATAGTGGCATCCACGGTGTTGAAAAATTGCCTGACAGCAAGAGCGTTATGGGAAAATCAAGAATTTTCCCCCCTCCTTCTCCTCTCAGATGTGCTTATTATAATGTGGTGGAAATCATAGCTTGGCGGGAAAAGGTTTCTGAGACCCATTAAAACTTTTTGTGATTTCCAAAGGTTCCCCATTCCTCAGTGAGACAAAGCCCAGAGCTTCCATCTTGTAATATGGAAGTGAAATGATCATCGTGGCCAAGCCCCAGCATGGTGGTAGGGTGCTTCTGCCCCACTCTGGGAGGCTGGGGCTCAAATCTCTGTTGCCAGTGTGTCCAGACCGAATGATAAACGGACCAGATGGGCTTTTGGCTGTCCTGAAGTGGTTCTGCCTCTTAAACTCTCTACCAGAGGTGTTCCATTTTGTATTCAAATGTCCAATTGAAACTGTGACTTGATCATGGGATTTCCACATCCCTTGGCACTGACCTTTTGGAGAATGATAACCTGGCCAGGGGTATGCAGACCTGAGGATCCTCCTGCCTTTCCCTAAAATAATTTCCAAGACTGGTTAAATTTACAGTTGGACTCGATGATCTTAAATGTCTTTTCCAACCCAAATGATTCTATGATTCTAAATCCCATGAAAAGTGTTATTTTTTTGACACATCAGCATTTTCTGCTGGAAGTACATTTGTCTGAAAAATTCCCAACCAACTCTAGCAGCAGTTTAGCACAGAAGCACGGCATGTATTGGGTTATTAGAGAAGAAGTCCCCCTCCCCTTCATCTTTTACCTGCTGTCATCACTTTCCAAAATCTTCCTTAAACTAAACCAACAATCGCTGTCAAAGTCCCGTTCACCTCTCAAAACACCTTCAAGATCACCCAGAAACCACCTCATCATGTTCTACCCTGGGCCTCCATGGTGGTGGTCTCAGGAGCCAGGCGGTCTCAGCTGGCCTCAGGTCTTTGCGTCTCAGACCCTAGTTGGGTCTTTGACTTTTGCTGCCTCCAGGGTAACTGGAGTTGGGAGTCCCTTCACTGAGGATTTTTTAATTAACTCATTGTGCTCTGCCTCCTCATGGCTCTGTCCTGCCAAGGCAGGTGGTTCGAAGGAAATGGTGAGGAGGGAGGTGGCTCTACATGCTTGCAGAAACCTCTGCTGCTTGTTTAGCCTGTGAAGCCCATGAAGAAATTTCACTGAGATGGCTCAGATTTCCATTCATGCTCAGCCTGTCCTCAGTGAATGGTGCTTACCGTGTAACACCAATACCCTCCGCGCCTCCCAGTCTGCGCAACGCACCTCTTTCATCCCCACATTCACCTGAAAAGGCATGAGCATCCTCGTCTGAAGCCTCCCGATGCAATCAGTTGGCTTAAAAATCCTCATCGAACACTTCCCTTTCACCTCCCCTGCTCAGGCGGGGAAGCCTGCCAGACCAACAGTGCTGGAGGGGGGAGCCGTGCCTCTCACCGAAGGGCAGCAATGCCGCAAGGAAGCGGCATGAAAGGCTTCCAACGTGCTTGCTCACCTCTCTCCCAGAGGAGCCATCTCCTCTGGCAAGCTTCTTCACTTTGCCTCATCAGTCCCAATCCATTCCCAGCAAGGAGGTCTTATTAATACTGGCTGAATGGAGTGGGAGGTTTGTGGTTTAGAAGATTTTCCCGTAGGAACAGGATCTAGACCACCAACCCTTTCATATTGACCACCCAGATGGCAATAACCTTTGGCCAGCGTTGGCACGGGCTGGGCTTGACACCGGACATAGTGCTGCTGAATAGATGGGTTGAAGCCGTCTGGGGGTGAGGATGGGGGAGGATGCAAGGAGACTGTGGGGAATTGTTTAAGAGAGCTCTGAGAAATATTGGTCGAGTGCTTCCATTTAATTATTCACTCTGCTTAATTTGCTCTTGGACAAGATGAATCGTTCATTGACTGTGCAGTCTGGAAGCAAGTCCTTCCTGACTAAACAGACTCAGCATTAAATGGTAAAATAAATGGAGGCCAAGCAAAGAAAATTCCTCCTCTCAGATTGATCATGTCAGGGCAGGATTCTTGTAGGGAAGCCAGGGCTGATAGAAATATAAACACAAATTCTACCACTTGCCAGAATAAGTTTCTGCAGTTTTCTCTTTATTCCAGCTATGATTTTTTCAGGCAATTTAGTGTTTGCAGAAAATACTGCAGTGACAGTGTTGTCAATGTGACTGCAGTTGGTATCGACTGGAGGTCTGGGTGGATGAGTAGCACAGGCAGAGCCGGTCTAACAACACAACCATTGCCTGGGGTGTCAGGAGACATGGCAGGATTCATCTCTACCCGCTTCAAACACCTGGAAGGTAGGTTTCAGCCTTCAACCCTGCCTGTCTCCATGGTCTTCACAGAGAAGCAAGACACCACTATGGGGCAACTCATCTCACACATCCATCTCAGGTGTCTGTCGGAGGACAGGAGGAATCACTTTCCCCAGGGAGCATGGTTCATCTCGGTGACCCCAGCTGCAACCATATAGCTGCAAACATCTGGTCCAGTCAGCCCCATTTTGGGGCTCCCCTTCCAGATCAGGCACTGGCCACCCACTGGCAGGACATGGGCAAGTTGATTCCACTTTCTGCTCTGTCCTATGCAGGTATAAAAGGTTTCAGGGCATTTACTAAATACCTAAAGATATTTATGGGCTATCCAGCCCAGCAGGATCCCCATCTGCATTCGGCTTCAAAGCATTAATTTTATAAATAACAGATGGGTGAATTTACACAGGAGTAAAGCAGCAACATCTTCAGCTCTTGATTTTTAACCACTGACTACCAACAAAGACTTTTAGGCAAACTAGAATTATTCATTTACTAACCTCAACCCTTGAACTGAATGACTGGCAACTGTAACTCCAGTCTGAAATCGCTCAACCCTCATTTTCAGGTTTTTAAAATAAGCAGGACCAAGCTTCACACAATAAAGATGTGAAAACTCTTCCAACACAAATGTCTGAGCCTAGTGCATGCTACATTAATTTTATTTTCCTTCTTTCATCCTGATTAAACTGTCCACTAGTAATTCTTTGCCTCCGGCCAAATGCAAACACAACTCTGCCACTAATAGGAATTGAGTATGTCTGCATAAAAATACAATTAAAGTAACAGTAGACTTCACATTTCATGCCACTCAAATTCTCAAGTAGGTCTGTTATTACAGGATTTCTCATGCATTGTTAGAATTTTTTTGCATTACACTCTGAGCAACTGATTTTCTTCTCTGGTCAATCAGCATTAAATGTAATACCATGCATTATCTTGGCTTGAAATAATAATAAAAAAATCCTGTCCCAGATGTTTGAGATTTTTTTCCTCTTCTGAGAAATGTTTAGAGATGTGAAAGATTTTCCCATCCAGCATTAGAAGGAACCCACAGGCTTTTACATTTTTTGGCAAAACCCAGAATCACCCAGATGGTTACATGTTAAGGAAACCCTCCTTAGGTGAGTGAAGGCTGACATTCAAGTCACTGCTTTGAGCAAGACAGAGAGGAGGTTTGACCCCAGCATCTATAGCTGGAGAGGAGACTGCTTTCAGCAATGACCCAGTTATTGCATCCGAAGAAGGGAAAGGGATGAGCCTTTTCCTCCAGCTGTAATTCCTACCCTGCTCCCGAAGTCAGTTGGACTTGGGAACCAAAGTTTTGGCTTTGAAAATGGTCATTTCCTAATGAAAAAAGTGTCTTAAAAAAACTCCCACCCAGAACTACTGGAGACATCTGAATCAGGACAGGCAACACCAGCTCACCCAACCCAAGGGTCGAGTCTGTCCTTCACAGAAACCTTCATCATCCAGCAGGGAGGAGAGTTAGCCCTTCAGGGCTCTTCTTCCTGAGCCAGTCGGGATAATTCAGTAATCCCCAGTGCCTTTCCATCATGTAACCATAGGCACCCTACTAAAGTGCTGCCACTTGGATTGGGGATACCCATGCATTCACACTTTGCAGCAGGGACAAGTCAAGGTATTGTGAACAATTTTCTCTCTCGTGTGCTTCAGCCCAGAAGAAGCTGCATTTACTGAGGTGAAGGTGTCTCTTCTGAGAGCCTTTCAGACATGACACTGAATAGCTATGAAGGACAGTCTCAGAGTTAGAAAACCAAGAAAGCGCTGGTTGAATGAGTTAAGTTGTGTGAAATCTTTGGTTCACATGCATGATGTTAAAGGCCAGAACCTCTGCAAAGCGTACCGTCAACCCGATGTGGGAAACATTGAAACACTTGTGGAAAATCGCAGGTTTATCTGCATTGGCTGCATTAAAAAAAAAAAAAAAAAGCCCTAACACAGCAAACCGTCTCACAACTCACTCTAAACAACCTCTGAACCTCGTTCTATAGCCAATTAATTCAATCACTTCTTTTATATCTGCTGGAATCCAACTTGAAAAAAAAAGCTCAGCAACCTTTTTTATCGCCTGCCAGCGCACCAGCAGTCATCAGAGAAGGTTCCAATAGGTCATAATTTAGTCAATATTTAACTGTGCACAACACATGAAAACTCTTTGACATCAAAAGCAGTACATTTACAGATGCTGGGCATTTACAGATATCGTTGTTCTGCCAAAGTATAAGCGCGCTCACTAGTTCAGATTAAACTTCTATTATTTCCTCGGAATGGAAATTGGCACATGTCCATCAGCTCCCCAAATTAATTTTAACAGCTCCTACAGATTGCAGCTATCTTTTCCCTCTGGCTTGCCTGTACCTGGGCTGGGGTGGTCAGATGCATGCTAGCTCTCAGCATCACCCACAGCCATGTTTTGTGTATAGCTGCTTCACAAATGCATTCGTCTCCAAGTTCATATGTCATAGAGTAATCTGGCAGGAGCTCTAACTGTTTAATAGGAAAAAAAAGGAAAGCTTTTTTCATTTGGGACTCTTTTACCTCTTGGCAATACTCAACACAATCGTTTGGAAGGCCTCAGGAAAACTCAAGTTCCCTGCAGGTACATGGCTGTATTTGCAAAGCAGACAGACCTGTAGCGCGCGAATCTGTTGACGTGCGAGTGAGGAAGCCTTGACACCAGTCTGGTGGGCAGCTCGAGCTGGGCAGGATGAATCCCACCCATGTGCATGCCTGATATGCCCCGTGAGCATCACAGAGCCCTTAGGATGCCCCTCCAAGGCTCGTCATCACTGCAGTCACAGCAAGGACACACCTGCACAGTTCAGCATTGCACCGTGTGGATGTTCCCAAACTTGCTGTGCCTGCTGGGAGCAGCGGAGCCCCATCAGCTTGGCACCAGCACGGCTTGTGGATTCATCGTGCCTGGACCCGGTGCTGCTCCCAGCAGTTGTGGTCTGCCAAGGGACCAGTTGTGGAGTTCTACCCAAATGGTGGAGTCACACCTGCCCAGTTTAGTCTTGCTGGCAGGGCGGGAGTGCAAAACTCACCCGAAGAGCTGGGACACATCCTGGGTGGCCAACTCAAATGCCAGGCTGCCTTAGCTGGAAGCCAGTATGCATGTATCTGTCCTCACGTCCTCGAGGACGGATCGTGTATCTGGTGCTCGCAGCACTGACACAGTGGTGGGGAAGACTCAGGGGATGAGGACAATGGAGCTATGTTTTTCACCACAGCAGGAGCTTTTGCTCAGTGCATTTTTCAGAATGACAATAAATACGGTTGGGAGGGATATGAATGGACCATCTAGCGCATCCCTTTAGTTACTGCCGGTTTCCATTCAGGCATGCAACTGAAGAGGTTTAATTTTATGATGTCTGCGTGGGGGACAGAAAAGCTTTCCATTTCCCCTTCTTCATTGACATTTTGTCCACGAACCAAGCAGTTTCATTAACAAGTAGGTTTTGCTGAAGATGCATCCACCAGTAAATTGTTCTGCTACACTCTGTGGGACTAGTGTGGATGGATTTGAATTTGCAGGACTCCTGGTTTCTGTTTCAAAATCTGCATTAACTCCCGAGTTGACCCTTGGCCCATCACAAGCTAAAATCTTCTTATCTTACTGAAGTGGATAGGAAGAGAGCGCCAGCCTCATTACACCCTTTCTGAAGTCATTTACTTGGGGTTCTGCCTGTAATATTTCTCTTTAGTCTTTCTTTTTATTACATTAAATTTGTCTTGGGAGGGAAAAGCTCCTTTTATTCCTTGCTCAGCCCAGTATCACTGGGCTTTCTCCCTGCAAGGAGGACAGGAGACGTCCAGCTCCCTGCCCTGCTCTTCAGCAGTCTCACCTACCAGCTTTGTTTGGGAAAAGATCTCAGCAGATGCAGCACAGAGCGTGGCAGCCAGCACCACTCCTTGCTCACCAGGGTGTTTAGTGATGCTTCTTTGAGACCATCTTCTTTTCTGCATGGAAGCGGTGTAGGTTAGACCCCACCAACCCACCAGCAGCACCCCAAAGTACCCTTTTGAGTGCCTGCTCCTGGTACTGAAGAAGAAAGGCAGAAGGTTTACCCTCTAAACACTCAAAAGGTACAGAAACTCTTGCCTCACCAACTCCAGCAATGCTAAAAACATCATGTTTCACCAGCAGGTGCTATCCCCAGTCAAATCCCCTCTGCCATCACTACAATGAGAGCAGAGGAGATGCTGCTTTCCAGAGACAGCCTGCACCGTGAGGTACAGATCTGCCCTTGAAGAGACATTTCCCTCGGCTTTGCTTTGTGTTCAGTGGTTTGCAATAGTGTGTGCAATGCCACTGACATATGCTGCTGCAGGATTCATTCTGCTCCCAGCATGTTCTCAAAGTCCTTCAGCCTCACCAAGCAGGATGCCTCCAACCTGTCCTAAACTCCACATATCCATTTTCTATGCATCCTGACTATATCAGTTGCTGCCCAGGTCCCACCTGACCCACCAGAATGGCCCCTCCACCCCTTGAAAACCTCCCAGTCCTTTAACAAGCAGTTCAAAGCATGAGGACTCTTTAAAATCCACGATGGGAGCACATCAGAAGTGCCAGCGCAAGCAGTGGAGCAGATGTGCTGCGGAGAGCAGGAGGGAAGCAGCAGGGCGGGGGGCCCTGGCAGCGGAGCGGCACGGAGGGGATGGCAGCTGCAAGACAGACGGCCTCTCCGCAGCCCCACGCCGGGGAGAGGGGAGCCCCTTCCAGCTTGTCCGTTCTGCCACCGCACGCACACATCCTCATTAATAACAGCCAGCGGATGTGATGGATAGCACTCGGGCATGAATTACGGCCAACTGCCTGACGCTGCCCTGCGAAAGCCATATTTAGCCAAAAGCCGGGCAGGTTTTTTCCTCCGTCTTGCCAGTTTTTGGAAATCCGAGGGACGTCTTCGATGTGCTTGCTAAGATGAAGCTACTTGAATTGCCTCCTGTTTCCTGTGGGGTAATGGCGTACTGAGGGTAGCAAAGAGCGATGCAGCTGGTGCTCGGGGAGCACTGTTTGTGCTACAAAACAGCGAGTAGCTTCTCCCAAACGGATGTGTTGCTGTTATGAGACGTTTTGTCTTTCGGTACACAAAAACATTGCTTAACTGGGAAAATAAAAGGATTCAAACCAAATTCAGATATTGCAGTTTCAAGATACTTGCACCTCTGATTGTTGAGCTTCAGCTGGGTGGGTGGAGACCAGGAAAAAAAAGAAAAAAAAAAACAAAACAAAAAACAAAAACCACACACACACAAACTGGAAGATGCTGGAGTGAAAAAAAGAAAATAAAAGCGCTGTTAAAGGTCTCCTTAGTCTCACCTAGGAATGCCACATCATTGGTAATCAACAGCCTGAGGTGGGTTTTCTAAACAGGGATTTTTTAAGCTCAAGGACTTTTGCACAGGAACTGGATGTGACACCAACATCGTGGCAAATTGAAAAGATTCCTTGAAAACACTTTAAAAGTTTATTTGTTTCCTGAGAATATCTGAGAATTTATCTGAGAATATTCAGAGTTATTTCTGACATGAGGTTATCCTGGATTCAAGTAAATATGGCCACGCTATAAACAAACAAACAAACAAACAAACAATAAATAAATAAATAAATAAATAAATAAATACGGCCAGTGCATCAAAGCTCCCCTAAAATAGAAACCTTTACAGGAAATGGGCTGGATCTTCCAGTGGTGTAAATGGGTCTCTCCCCATTGAAGCAAGCCAGCCTGTGCTGATTTACCTTAGCTGAGCACCTGGCTTTAATTTCAATATATTTTATGTATCTGAGTGGCAAACACTGAAAATAGCTGCCTGCCTTTAATAAGTGGTTGTCATTGACCTGAGCAGATGAGAACAAGCTGACCAGTGCTGCAGAGCTCGCCAGTACTGTCTGACGGGACGGGCACGTATCAGACCAACCTCACAGCTCTCAGCATCAGCTGGGCTGTCCTGGCACGCTGGGGCTTGGGTGGGAGCCCTGGAGGGTTTATAATAGCAAATGCATGTGAGTGGCATTAGAATTGACACGATATAAATCACCTTCCTAACAAAACATATTTAATTGCTGCGGAGTCTCAGTGTTTTCTCTCTGTTTATACTTCTGCAGCCCCTCACCAAGACACTATGACAACCTTGGCACCTCCAAAGACTGTGGAGTTAAGAAATGGTAGAGATCAGGACATGAAGTCCAGAGCTGGAAACACTTCCCTCGTGTCAGGGCATTTACAGCACATTTGAAGCTTCAGTGTGACCCTTTGAGGAAAGAAACAGTCCATCCACTCTGCAGGCTGGGAAACTGAGGCAGGGATGTGTTATGTCTTGCAGGTTGACCCATCAGAAACCATTTCTTCCAAGTTCCAGTGGCTCTTTGCCACCGCTGGGCAAAGTTATTTCTTATGATGTCGTCCCTGCTGTGAGCCAGACCTTGAGGGAGAGGCCAGGGGGTCATGATCACATGGGGTTTGATTTCATGGGAACATAGGATAAAAACATACTGAGATTTGTATTTGATTCCTTCATTTGCATCTGAGTTCTAAAACCTTCAGAGTCATATTTCCAAGCTTTTCCCACAGACAGCAAGGCTGTGAATTTTCTTAAAATATATTTTACACAAAGCAAGCAAGCTGATGGTCCTGCAAAATCTCAAGACTCCAGGAGCTGGGGATTAAACAAAGAGAGGAACACTCCTTTCCCTTTGATATCTGAAAGCTCACTCTATAACCACCCCATCTGACAAAACAAGGACCCCTGCACCATGCAACACACACTCCCACCACCCCATCTAGGGGATGGGGACCATGCTGGGTTTTGAATGCCATCCCTAAAGCCAAATGGCAGCTTTGGGACACTCACTTTGTCCAGGCAGAGGCTGCCAAAGGCAACAGGTTTAGTGACAGCACACACACTGGATCGTCTCCTTCTTCCTCCAAAGAGATACCTTTGTGGACCCGCACATCTACATCTACCTCTCCACTGGCAGCGTTGTGCAGAGAGCGATCTAAAATTAGCCGGGTGGATTTAACGTCACACAGCTTCCCTCTGCTTTCAAGTTCTCAGCCTCCTGCTATATTTAAACCAAAGGCAACTGGTAAACAAAGGTTTGGTGCGCTCTACTCTGACAGAAATAGGCACTGCAGCTATTTTTATCCTGCAGACTACACAATGCGTGTCCAAGTTACAACCAGCAGCAATAAATACATCCCAAAGAGGGTCAAGAAGCCACTGTAAGCAGTGAGCAGTAATGAAACCACTCTGCTCCCTGAATGCCAGCGAGGCAGCCTTATCTAGTCCCTAATTCCTCCCTTGGAGGCTCACCACGCAAAAGCCTTATAGAAAGCAGGTGAGGTTGCACATCATGCTTTGCACGTATTTTTTTTTCTCCAGGTTTTGTATTTTAGCTTAAGCTAAGGGGTGCACCAGAAATAGCGAGGTATCTTGACCATAGACTGGATGCACGTGGGCTAATTCAGCTCTGCTCAGCGCTGACACTCGTGGATGAGATGCTAGATATGAAGAAAGAGGTTTTACCTTTAGGTGACTTTCAGGAGAGGTTCTGAGGCTCAGAGGCTCTGAGGCCGAGGGAGGGAGTGGTGTTTGTAGCACATGTTTGGGGTTGATGTTGTTTGTTCTGCTAACCCTGGGGTGGCTGCCCTCGTGGGACAACATCAAAGACACTACTGAGCAGGACGGTGTGCAAGGTGTGCGCTTGCCTGGCGAGTCACACGTGGTCACCTGGGTGCCTGCGGCAGGGATGGACGCTGAATTCAGACCCTCGGTGAGAGGGTGTAGAGCACTGATTACCTGGCCAGAACTTCACACCCTCAAAGCCTGCCCTCCTTTCTCAATCCCTGCAAGGTCTTAGTGTCACATCAGGGTCAGGCTCACCCCTTGGCCTTCAGCAGAGCTTTGTGAAGCATTGCAAAGGGGTCAGGCCAGTCAGTGCCATGAATGGAGGGTCTCAACTAGTCCCATTGCTTAACCTCACAGGGGATTCGGTGTGAGAGGCCAGGCAGCAAGGAATTCTTCTCCTCCATACCTTAGTCTGTCTCCCATTGCTCCCCAGGACTGCTCTGTAGAAAACAGCAGTTTTCTGAGCCAGGCACTTCAGGCTTCATTTTTGCTCAGGGATGCAAAAGAAAAGGAAATGCAAGAGCCACCGTGGTTTCCATCCTTTGTACGCTCCTCTTTCAGGGTACCAGCCCTTTTGGCTTTTATCTCGCAGTCTGTGAAACCCCAAAAGCTGGGCAACGTACACTGTGTACACTGTGTACATTGTGTACATGTGACAGAGTTGGGTCACTTCACAGGGGGACAAGCCTCATCTCCTCCTTCTGCTGGGTCTTGCTTCCCCCTTCTCCGCTGGAGAGGCAAAACTCTACTCCACTCTGGCTGCTTTGCTGCAGGGTCCAGGGACAGGCATCGGCAACCAGGCTTGCACTCCTTACCTCTGAAGGAGTTCAGGCAGTGCTGCCCTTCCCCAGTGTCTGCTGCTATAGAGATGCCCCAAAATATCCCACCTGGCCTCCACCACCTGCAGCAGGCAGGTCGGGGTCTCCTTGCAGACAGCGTGGTCTCTCTGGGACATCTCAAATGCATTGTGGGTCTGCACGAGTGAATTGCTCACTGGGCATGGGAGCTCAGACACGCACTCACAAGTGAGCTTTGGAAAGTACTGATTCCTTGAAGCAAAATCTTGCACAGGGGCATGCTATTTTCAGCAGAAACTGGATGGGACTGCTCGTGTCCCTACGTGGCCCTGCAGGCTATATTACACCCGAGACCTGGCACAAGTGCTAGCATTTGGATCCCAAAGGCTTTGGACTCCCTCTTTTCACTCCCAAGAGACAATTGCACTCCTACCTTGGCTGAAATGAGGGATATTCAGTGTTAAGGTACGGAAACCCTACTAAACATACAATGCAGATAGCAGGTGGAGACAACAGATACATGACCAGAGTCCACAGGTGTACCCTCTAGGGACAAGCAAGCTAGCTTTGAACAGCAGTGACAGCCAGCCATGGTGGAGAAGATATTTGGGGGGAATATCCTAATCCCTCCTACAAGCAAAAGTTAAAGGGATGGTTGTGGGTCCTAAAAGCTCTCCCAAGCTTAGCAGGCACATCCTGCGACACCTGGAGTAGCTCTACACCCAACACCACGATGCCACACCACTGTACCCAGCACAGCTGGGGATGCCCACCTTGCCTTGGACCTGCCAGTGGAACCAGTCTGCATGTCTCCTGTCCCCAGCCAGCAAGCCCACAAAAGAGCAGAGGTGGCTTCTCCCTTTCCAAGCTCTTCCTTCCCACTCTGGGGACCAACCCTGTGCCTGCCACGGCTGAGCAGGCAGCGATGAAGGGGTTGTCACATCTGGCAGCAGCTGAGAGAGTGGTGCCCCACAGCTGGTGCACCAGGCACAGCTCAGAGCTTGGGAAAGGAGAGACCTGGGTTCACGGACCAGCCCTGGCTTCTCCCCTGGCTCTCATTTATTAATCATACAGGCACAGCGGGACCCCTTTTTTATACAACAAATCATTAAAAGAAAGGAAGGGGGGAAAAAAAAAAACCTTTAGTAACAACTGTAAAAAAAGGGAGCAGGGGGGAGGCAAGCATGCAACTAACAGACAGGCAAATGGAGTCCAGTTACAAAACGCTGACAGTTCAGCTGGGAAAGGGGACTGCAGAGAGGGTGAGGCTTTACAAAAATGTACTGGTGCTGGGCTGGTCTGGAGCCAGCTGTCTGACCAAAGAGGGTCTCCTTGTGGGGCCCGGCATCAGTGACCACAGACACAGGTCAACATTTCAAATAAGCTTGCGTGGCCTTTCACAAGGAGACCTGAGCTCGCCGAGCTTTGCTGAAGGTGCGTAGGGGCAGGCAGCATGACCTACCAAGGGTGGTTGGGTTAGCGTCTTTGCGTGGCATTTCGGGTTGCTTGGCTTGCTCTAGCAGGCTCAAGGTATGGGTGCAGGAGCCTGTGCGTGCTCATGGGATACCCAAGAGATATATCCAGGGCTATCTACAGGAGAAGATGCTCACCCATCTGCAGCAGGCTCCTTGCACACGGCTACACATCTTTTTCACCCTCCCAGAGATTTAGCAAAATCAATGCCCTGAGAAGGGCTTTCTGGGTTGGCTTTTACAACATCCACCTCCTTGGGACTGAGGGTCGGGGTCCACAACTGCCAGCAACAGTCATTACCCTCTTTCCTGCTCCTTGGAAGCTTTATTTTATATTTTTTATTCCTCAGTGTAAAAGCTTCCCTAACTAGTCATTAACCTTAGCCACAGGACACAACCATTAAACATTATTGTGGCTGTAACATGGTACATTACTTGCCTCGCAGTCGAAAGTGTTTCCTCCAGCAAGGGAGAAAAAAAAGAGACCCGCATGAAGGTCAGGATTCTCCTGCACGTCTCTAAATCAGCATCTAGCACTGCAGACCTGTTGCAAGGAGTGTGTTTGCACAGAGGGGACACGTTACGTGAGGAGTGCATCTTTCTTGATTAAACACACAAGTGGGAAAACTCATCTTTGGTTTCATCTCAGAGAACAACCCAGGCATTCAGATCCCATACCCAGCTGTCCCCATGCCAGCACAGCCTGCTGCCCTGTGTAGAGACTGTCCTTAAACTACTCAAGATTTTCTCCATGCTCACAGCCAGTACTGACCACCTCTGCCACAGTCCTGGAAATAGCAGCTTCTACAGGAATCTACCTTGTGAATGGGACCTGGAGAGGTCTACCCTGCCACATGCTGTTTGTAGACACCAGCTGAAAGAGGGAAAACTGCTGTGGAGCTTTCAGTAAACGTGGCTTTCGCTGCCCACCCGTGCTGCAAACCCCCTAGGCTGGATCTTCACAGTGCCTTCAGCAGCTCCAGGAGAGGTTTTCAGCTCTTGTCCTCCTTTCTTCCTGAGTACACAAACATGCAGAGAGCAAAGCTCCACGATAGCACCTATAAAAGTGTTTGCAGTATGGTCACTGTAACAGTGGTCCTGAAACACAGACGAGGGGAGGGAGGGCTGGTCACTGCGACCGTTCCTTCATGCAGTGCCCTGTGCAAGCTGCTGTGGCAATCAGCTGCCTGGGAAATGTCCCACATTATCTAGGGAGCCTTCCTGAGAGGAAGACAAATCTCCGGCATCTCAGTGCAGGAGAGAGCTCGGCACGTGACCTCCTGAAATGAAATCTCTGCAGATGCACCCCCGGGCTGACGGGGAGCTGTTGCGATGGGTCATGCCCGTTTCCATCCATCAGGGGACCCAATGAGACATGACTGATCTAAGCAGAGCTGACAAAGGCTGAAGACCACTTCCCCATCTGGGGACATGCCACCAAGCTAGGGGGGAAAGGCTGCCTTTCCACACACGGGGACTGTTTCATCCAGCAGCTCCCTTTTGCCAGTGCAGGGGTCCTACAGCTGCAGCACCCGCCTCGCAGGCTTGGTATGAGCTCCCTTTCCACCTCGCTGACTCTAAGAGCACATCCTAAATTGAAAGCGGCATGACATGAATAGTTCCCCCCCCCCCCCGAAACCAGGCTAACCTCCCACCGCAGGCTGGGGATCCCCCGGTGTTCGTTGTTATACATCGACGCCTGACGGGGAAGCGCAGCCCTGCGGTTGACAGGTTTTAATGAAGACCTTTGATGTTCAAAGGAAGCGATGGCTGTTTGGTAAGGTCAGTTGAGTTAGAAGAAAGGGGAAGGCTGAAGCCAGCCGAGCTAAGCCCGTTACGCTAGCAGGGCCCCATCTGGAGCACTTAACTGCTGTCTGCTTTGAGCCAGGCAGGTTGTAGGTAGGCAGATACAGGGGGGTCGGTTGCATGCCGAATGCCGTCTGCTTCTCTGAGTTACCGTCCCCATCGCTCACCTGGTGCCAGCATTGCCTGCAGGTCAAAGCCTGAAGTCCACTCCCATTCCTTGTACCCTGGGGCTGAACTCACACTTGTTTTACAACAAAAATGGAAATGTCAGTATTTAATCGGGGAGGCTCTTAACAAGTAAGTAATCTCTCTAACATGTACTTGGGAACTGCCGTTAATGGTTAATGACCCCAAATCTTCCACCTCCCAGCTGGGCTCATTGCCATGGTGAGGGAAACACTTACCCTTCTGTAGCCCCAAAATGTGCCTCTGGCCAGTGAAATGGAGCCCAGTGGTTGAGCACCCTTCATATGGGTGTCCAGGCCAGAGTCCATGCTCTCACAGATATTTAAGTCTCTTATGCAAACTGGAGCAGCTTCAGTGGGAAAGCAGAGAAACAACCCTGTTTTGCCTGTCTGGGAGTTTTCCTGGAGATGAGAGGGAAGAGGACGAATTGCCTTAAACAACAGGGAACTTTGCGTTTGCTTCCTTAGAGCATGAAGAGCAAGTCCGTTCAGAAGTTTGAATTAGGAGATGTAGAAACAGCCAGATGGGTATTTCAGAAATTTGTCATTTTGTCTGTCATAGATATTTTTTCAACAACAACAAGGAAAGTTAACAAAAGACACAACAGCATTTTTTGTCCAGCTCTGGTAGTGACTTATTTCAAATTTGTCCCCTGACAGACTGTGTATTTGCTACCAATTGCATCCCCATGTCCTTCCAAGTGTTGGTTTTTTTTTTTTTTTCCTGTGATATAAAGGCAGCGGGTCAAGGCTGTGAGGAGAGTCTTGGTAGAAGACCAGCTCGGTTTTAACATGATAGCCCAAGCTGCAGGCACTGCACATCAGCAGAATAGGTTCTTCTCAGAAACAGCAACATTTGCAAACAGAATTTTTTTCAGCAAAAGGAGAGGAGCTGAGACAAGTTTGAGCAGGACTCAAAGCATGACCTGGTCAAGCCAACGACTGCAGGTTTGTACTTCCATAGCAGGAAGGAGAGAGGGCAGATGAAGATTTCTAAGGCACTGACCTTTGTTGTTCCCTAAAAGATGATGCTAAGATTTTCTGCCCAAGTCTACCACATGAGCAGAGTCTCTCCCCGCCCACCCATCCTTACCAGATTCCCTGTTTGAAATGGTACAAGCGAGACTCAGCCCCAGCAGACAGCGAAGGACCTTGACTTTGCATTTTAAACTGTACCCTCTTCCAGTGAGCAATTAATTTTCTCACTCAGAAGGAGACTAAAATATCCTCATTACACCTGGTGTGATTCATGCAGGGTTAGAGCACCCATTTCCATGTAGACATGTTTTCCCTGTTGCAGGTTATGGAGGACGGTGGTCGCTGCTCACCCCAGCCTTGGGGAGGAAGCGGATTGGGATTTTCTCTGAGTCAAAACCTATGGTCCAAGAGACTGTCTGCATTTGGGGGAATGACCTGGACATTGCAGCCACCTCTCCTGCCTGGTCACACACCCACAGCTCCAGGGAAAGGGCCGAATGCTAGAAAGAGCCCAGGGCACCCCTCGACTCCTACTGCCAACCTCACGGGGTGGAGGCACCGATGACAATTTGGCTTGTAATTCCTGCCTTGGGAAGTCATGTCAGGGTAACCACGCATTAAAGCTATCTCCAAGACCTTTGTGGAGGTTTTGTTACAGCATTAGGAAGTGTTTTAGCCTGGTTCCCTGGGGGAATGAGGCTTTTGTTACTGTAGTGTCTTTGTGTGTGCATCTTAGCCCTGACTTTTCCAAGAACTTCAAAACCCGTAGGGCAATTTTGGCCATTTGACTACGAGTCCTCAAAGATATTTAATTCCTACCAGCTTTGTGAACGCAGGTGGGCAGGGAGAGGAGTTAGGCTCCATCTCTGCACCTGCAGCACAAGCCCAGAGGTACCAGCAACCAGCAGAGAAGCCTCCTGGGTGAGAGACACAAAATGCTCTGGAGACATTTCAATCAGAGCTGATACCTCATGAGATGCGTGATACTCCCTCCACAAGGCAAAAAGCCACAGGAAGCCTCCACGAGAGCTGAAGCTCGTATGAACAGCTTGCTTGCTAAAGGAGAGTGAACCTGGCTTTTTGAGTCATGATGCTTTGGGTCTGAGTCCTGCGAACTGGTCTCACGGGCTGGTGGAAGAGCTCTGCCCTCCTCCCTGCATGTGCTGGTGGCCAAATGATTCATGTCACGAGAGGGGAAATGCAAGAGTAAAGCATAAATGAATCACCCTCTGCCGCAGGTCATTTAATTCATTCTCCCTTCAGGAGGCAAGCGCTTTTGCACAGTCTAATTAGACAGTTCATCCTAATGGCAGCTATATGATTTTTTTTTTCCTTTCTTTACATCTTTCAGCAAAATAGCAGAAAACCTGATGGATACTTAAAAAAAAACCAGCGCCACCCTGGAACAAGCCCCATGTACCATATGGCTGAGACAGGACAGTTGCAAAATCCTGCAACGCGCTCGTTACATGCGTTGTCTACAGTGTAGTGTTCTCTCTGCTCGCTGCCTCCTCTGCCCTAGTTCCCAGACTTTGGGGTATAATTATAGAATAACAGCAACTGAAGCTGGTTTAAAAAAGATGGTCTTTTTCCATGGAAAAAATCTGAACAAAATAACAAAAAAAAAAAAAGCATTTTTCTTGGCAATGTGTTAATTTTTTCTCTTTTTTTTAGAAAATGAGACGGAACAGAAAATGTTCCATCTTCCTCCCCCTCCTGCCCACCTGTTTTTGAAAGAAAGCAAGGAGGAGAGAAGGGAAAAACCCTATGTTTTTAAGCTTGTTGTTTTCAAAAGTACTAAAATATTTCTACCAAATCTGACATTTTCTAAGGAAATTCTCATTTCACCTGTAAAACCCCTTTGAGTTCAGGAAAGTACAACTGCTTGTCAGAAAAAAAAAAGAAGAAGAAGAAAAAAAAATCTTCTTTATTAACTTTCCTCCCCAAAGCTATTGCAAGGTGGCAATGAAAACACAGCCACTTCTGGGTGAGGAGCCTGAGAGCCTTTGGATGCAGATCATGCAGCCTGGGAGGTGAGGAGTATTTTCCCTGTTGATAAGATCTGCTGAGACGTTAGCATCATGGTGCATCATGATCACCTTGTATCAGGGCTGGCAAGGCTCAGTCTTTATGGTTTCAACCACAAGAATTGTGCTGGATAAAGCACATGGGGATTTTGGGCAGAGCCAGGGTCCTCTTGGCTTCTTGCACCTCAGTCTGGGAGGTTGCAGAGCCAGCAAGGTCCATCCAGAAGCACACGTGGGCTGCAGAGGCTGCAGGACCTCTCTCCTGCTGAAAGACACCAAGTAACACCAAGGTGGAGCCAGTGGGAGGAAGGCAGGTATGGCCCCACAGGTATGAAAAAACACCTCAATTTTCCTGAATAAAGGGTGTCTGAATAGCACTGTACGATGTACACAAGGTCTTGACACCCCTTCAGGGAGGGTTCAATGTTGCAAAAGAGATCAGTCACCTTGGACTCAGGTCTGTTCACCAGTAATGGTGGAAGCCATCCCACCACACACAGTGTCCAAGGAAAGCCATGCACTACAGTGCCTGGCTCTTTCTCTGTGGTCTCCGCCCTTCCCTTTCCAGCCGAAGACTGAGGCCTCTTGCTGGCATCGTCTCTCATGTAGGAGATCTCAGCCCACGCCTGGCCTACATTTACATTTCTACCAAAGTGATGAATTTATTGTGGGGGGGAATGAAGAATTCAGAGAACTGGAGGCCAAATCTTTCCTGCATGAGCCATGCCCTTGCATAAAAGGACGCAGCCTTTCCCCAGACCTTCAGCTGGAAAACAGCAGTGTCCATGCCTAAACCCACCACCACCTAACCGTACTGCTGGGAAGCCCCGTTACGGCCATCCAGGTGAGGGCTGTGAGGACAAGAGCCTTGCAGTGAAAACAAGGCTTCTTGCAAATATTTCACCCCGCAGCTCCACACTTGGAAGCACGATCTCGCTCGCAGTGCCCTCATCTATCTGCCTCGAGTCCTGCCCTGCCTATGATAGATTATTTTCATTAACATTTCCCTGCTGTGGCTACCACTGCAGCTGCTGTGCCAGTGACGCAGCATGAGCGCTCGCACAGGGGTAGATGACAAGTGATGAAATGTTGGTGGTCAGGCCATATAAAACTTGTTTTGGGCTGCCCAGCACTGTCCTGTGCTTACTCGTGTTGGACTAATGTCAGCCTGTCTAGTCTCAGATGGAAGACGGAGGTATTATTCTGCTCCGGCTCTGTCCTTCCTCCCTCCTTCCCTGGTCTACCCAATGACTTTTCTTCACCATGGGGATGTGTTTGCAAATCCCCCGTGCAAGATTAACGCCCTGCTATCTATACATGCCTTGCATTTCTGATGCCGTTCTGCCCGACACAGACAGAGGATGCACTGCCGTCTGTGGCTCACTTGGAGGGATTGTCATTCTCTGAGGCATGCAGCATTTTGCAGCATTTGCGTGGGCTTATTCTCCGGCATTTTGCTTCACCAATGCACCCCAGTCCAAATTATCTTAGAAAACCCAGTCAAAACACTGCATCAACATATACTTTTTTTTTTTTTCTCAAAGAACTGCCAAGGAAAGCCTATATTTATTCAGAAAAAGTTTTTGGCTGAAACATTTGGAAGTCAAAACAACCTTATCAAGAAGGTCCAGAGAATGTAGTTAAGTGTTTAGGATATAAGGCAGAGCCTGGGAGGCCACAAAAGTCCCCTGAGCCACACCATTACATCAGAGGACACATAAAGGAAATGCAACAGCAAAAAAAAGAGCCTGTTTTTTTGTAAACCAGGAGGTTTTACAACACCTTCTTAAATTGCTTAGCACCCATGTCTGACATTTCACACCTGAGCTTCAGCCCTCCAGTCAAACGGGAGGTAAAAGCCTTTCAGTGGGATTACAGCTCCTAAATGGCTGATTATCTCCAGCAGGTACCAAAGGGCTCTGCTGAGACGGGAGCTGGCGCTGGGCCCAGAGGGGTGACACACCACCGTACTTTGATCAAGACCTCTGCAAAAGCCTCAGCCTCCCAGGGGACAGGCTCCCAAAAGAGCCATCTCTTCACCGCAGGGCATCTTGCAGGTGACACGTCCTGTGTCACCAACACCGCTGTGCACATGCTGCTTGCTCCCGAACCATAAGATCCAGAAATCCCAACACAACAGCAGGAATCCCGTAGCTTGAAGCAAATCCATATGGGAGGGTGCAACGTCTGTCTGAAGGAGCCTGCCGGAGCTGGATGCAACACGAGCTGTGCTGATTGCAGGAGCAATCCGTGCTCCAGCCACGGTAAATACCCCTGCTGAAGGCATTGGCCTTGCAGCTTCCTGACAGAGAGCCAACCCAAAAGTTAAAAGTCTGAAGCTCTTCCCTCGGAAACTTTGGGCCCCATTTTGTTTCTGAAACTGCAAAAAGTGGCATCGGTTCATGTGAACACCCAGACTTTTTCCATTTCCCTGCTATATCAGTGTCTTGACAGCATAGCAAAGAGCCCCTGAATCCCCCTGGAAAAGCGAAAGAGGAGAGAGGAGAGGAGAGAAAAGGATGGCAGTAGGGCAGGAAGATCTGATGTTTTTCCATGATCCAGAAAACTCTCTTATTCCCCATGACCTTGTTAGGAGGCTGGAAGCTGCTGTTTAGTCAGAGCTGTCAGGCAGTGGTGCTGGCAGGAGATGGATGAGCCGTGGTGCAGCTCTGCAGAAGGCGTCATGGAGACAGGCTGTTGTAAGGAGCAGGAACGGTGGGAAAAGGCAGCAGGAGAAGGCTGAGGCAGAACCGAAATGCCAGTGAGCACCAGGCTGTGAGGAAGGTGACTGTCTGGCATAGCTCTATACAGGAGATACGGGCAGAGGCTCCTCAAATAGCCATCAAGACAGCAAGGCTCTGGGGTATCTTTAGGCTGGACTGACAGAGAAGGGTTGTGAGGGTCACAGGACCTGCTCTTGATGCCTTAGGAGCTTGATTCTGTCTCCTGCAAGGCGTTGATGGTTCCTTGGTTGCAGTCCCCAGTCATTTGTTTGGGCTGTCTGAAGAGAAGCCAGATGTCTCCTCCAGCATCTCCAAGAACGACCCCACACACAGCCTGCTGCCAGAGCTTTATCCCAAACACCAGCATCACCATGCTCCATCCCCACAAGACAAGGATGCTGAAATTTTTTTTTTAATTCTTACTGTGTAACATTAGTTATGAATTTGCTTTGACATTCCCTGCCCTCATAATGCCAAGGATGTGATTTCCCTCTGCACTATCACAGAGAATGGATTTGGTTACAATCCTGCAGCGTGCTCCCATGTAAAGCACAGATCTGGAGATTGCTTTATTGCTGCCCTGTGATCGCTCTCAAGACATCTGATCGTGACATTCTCAGCTCTGCAATAATGCTCTTGTCACGATCCTGGTCTTTGCAGGACATCTGCAGCCCTATGCATGTCCTGATGCAAGCCCAAAAGAGTTAGTGTTCAGGGACAGTGTTACCGTGCTACGTTAATCGTCACTGAAGTGCCTGGTCTGTTTTGTGCGGCTGGTTTTTAAACAGAAGCATGGCTTTGTTTATATCAGATGATCACAATTTGGGTACAATCTGAATGATGCTTTGCCATATCAGTATCCCCAGTCTGTTCTGGACAGGAAAAGACTTAACTCCAGCATGGACATTTCCTAGGGGGAGGAGGGATTGCTTTGGGAGATAAGAACAATGTTCATCTCTCCTGTATTCAGGGCACCCGTGACCCCTTCCCACCCCCAGGCCCTCCTGCTGCAGAGCCTGAAGCTGAAGCAAAGCCAAAGCTAGGGTCCTGCATCAGTTTATGTGCAGGCACATTGGCCGTGCAGATATCCCAGCTGAGAAGTAAGAGAAATCCCTGGCTAACGCCTGCCCTGGGATTTGGGAGAGCTTGGCTTTGTCCTCTGCTGTGCCAAAGGTTTCCCGTCACTTATCCCCTCAGCTTCTGCTCTGTACCATAGGGGTGTTGGTGTGCCGTTCCCTCTCCCCCTGGAGAGCTGCGAGGTTCTCAGGCAGGAGCACCACGGGAGCCACACAGGCACCCTGAGCAGTTTGGCATAAAGAGACAGCACATGTCCAAGACCCTGGTCCTGCAATGGACTTGTAGGGTAAAATTCAGCCCCAAACAGCTCTGAGGTGATCTAGCCTTGGCTTGAGATCATTTGATCCCCACAGCATGTTTTGTTCACATTTTCTCTTTGGCCGCTCGCTAACCCAAATGCAGGGCTCCTACCAGATGTCCCTTTAGCTGGGGAGCTGTATTTCTAAGAGGGTGGGATATGTGACTCCCTTGGTTTTACAGTCAGGAGGGGAATGAGCAGGATTTTGCTGAACAAGGAGGCTATGTCTGTACCAGTAAATAAAAGAGACCAAGAGCAGTTGTGTGCCCAGATGGCAGGACACAGGCCTATAAACCAAACTCTCTTCTCCTCCTCTCCAAACCCCAAACAGGGTGGCTTCAGCCATTCTGACAGCTGGAACTGGTCCCTGCCCCACACCAGCCCTTGAAGAGCCCCCAGGCGCTCTCTGAGAAAGGATGAAGCCGTGCCAAGGAGTGTGGTGACAATTTAACAGTATGGACCATTGTGAATCAGTGCACGGCTGGTGCCTGGGTTCGTGCAGTATTATGAATGTTGCCTTAGAGATTTTGGGCTCCCCGTTGGCGCCTGTCCTCTCATGACATAGAGGTCTTGAAGTGGGCACGCCCGAGCCAGAACCGAGCACTGGAGTCCCACCTGATGCCCAGGACTTTGCAGGTCTGCATGCAGTTCCCACGTCACGGGGCAGCAGGATGCAAACCTTTCATCCTGACATATTGCAATGCAAAAGGATGATGTATCCCCACTGGCTGCGCATCCCGCTCCCAGCAGGCATCTCCCACCACGCCAAGCCTACGGTACCAAGGGCTGCCACACTCAGTGAGGAGCTGGACCAAGGCTGGCAACCGCTTCCATAAACCACTCAGCAGCTTCCCTGCCTCCTGCCTCAGGGTACAGAGCTCTGTGCCACAACTCCGGGTCTCTGCTGCTTTATATGTTGTCTGCTCTCCTCTCTGCTTGAGAGGGGTTCCTTTTCCCTACTCACAATATCCAGCACGGGGTTTGGAGGGGTTATCCAGGGTACCCCAGATGCACAAATCACCTGAATGCATGCAAACTTATCCAAAACGCTCCTCATCTCTCAGGGTCATTGCACGTGCACTTTGCCATTGATCTCCACTCATTCAGCAATCGTTTTCTTCCAGGTGAACCCTGAGTGGATGTGGCCAGGAAAATTTGAATGGAGGGAAATCCAAACAGAGACAGACCTCTCTTGGAGTGCTTTGCACCCATTTGCACAGCCTGGAGGGGCACGTGCTGCAGCATAGCAAAGAACCAGGGACCTTGATGTCTCTCTTCGATCAGATGCAGACAGTAGCCTGTCTGGTTACAGAGAGCACTTTCTTTGATTAAAAGCTAATAAATATTCATCTCTCTCCTCCCCTGCCGTCCCTCCCAAATCCCCAGAGACAAAACTTAGACAAGCAAAACTGGTTCATTTGTGATGTATTCCAGCGTATTGCTCCAAAACACTTGGAAACATTCCAGGTAGCAATGCACGGCAGCAAGGGCTATGGATCATCAAGAAAAGAGCCAATACTTTGCATTCACTTAAAACAAGACTTAGGTCATAAAGGACATGCTCATTATTAATGGTGGGTGTTGGGAAGTAAAGTATAAAGGCTACACAGATCCTTATCCCTAGCTAATTCTTCAATAAATTGGCAAAGATACATCACTGCCTGCAGCGTAGGAGACAGAGAGAAATTAGATGTTAAGGACAGCTTAGTTTCCTAGGAATACAGATGTACCATGAGTTGATGAAAACTACAGCGAGGAGAAAGGGAAGAAGATATATCAGTGGTGAAGGTTGTCTCCTTTTAAGGCAAGGAAAACTAAATTCTCACCAGGAAAGAACAGGTTTGAACAGACAGAGAGATCACGGCCAGTGTAACAGCACAGGGACCGCTGAGCTGATCCCGGTAAAACATAGACTACAAAACCAAGCCGCTGTCACCCAAGAGAAGATCAGAGGAGCCAAGGACCTATTCAGCAGAGAAATGTTGCTGGAGAAAACCAGTCCTGGTGCTTGGGAGTTTGGAGAAATATGGAATAGATGCAATAATGTGCTGTCTCAACACAGATTTAAACCACAGCCCTGCAGGGAAAGTCCCTCTGAGGGCACTAGACTCTAGATGGTGAAAAGCCTCCCGTCTCTGGATGGAAGTCTATCCCATAGCTATCTCTGCAGCTACTGTAACCCTGTGTTTTCCCACCTCTTGGCTTACAGTCTGAGTATAGAGCAATTTCTAGGGGAAGGACTCCCTTCAGCCTGTATTAGTAGGGGGTTCAGAGGTGATCTCACAATCCCAACAGTAACAGTAACAGTAATAGTAATATAATTTAATAGAAAAATAGTAAGACTACGATAATAATTTAGTATAATAATTATTATTTATTATTATTACTGGAGCCACATCCAAGCACGTGCATCCTCCTGCATCCTGGGAACATGGTGCTGGGACACCAGGCTGAGTCTCTGCTCTGGGTGAGCAGTAGCACGTTACCCATGTGCTTCTGCAACCCGCCAGACCCACTGCCCCGCGCAACAGTGAGCTGGCTGCATCACCACCAGCAGGATCCACAGTCCTCAGCAGCCCAGAGACAAAATCTCCCTCCTGTGATCTCCACTCTGTTTAAGCACAAAGGAGCCAGTGTCTGCTGCCCGGCCCCGTAGAAACCAAGCACTTGTATCTTTCCTTGGATACTAAGGCCTCAAGTTAGAGGCTGACAGCAGAAGTGGGTAGAAGATGAAGCATTGCAATTTTTCAGCTTTTCTAATGGCATCCTCCAGCTTTGCGGGGGCTGTTGGGCAAACAAGAAGCAAGCAGCTTAATGGCTGTATTTCAGCTGGCACGAGCACTGCGAAGCCCGTGTCACAGGCCAGTTTCTCTGCTGAGCTGAGATTTGCTTGGCACAGCGGCGTGGTGGGTCCCGAAGGAGCTCTCTGATCCTCCAGCTGGGTCCCAGCCAGACCCTGCAGAGCCGAGGGCCACCCCTGCCGTGGGGGGAGCACGGCTGAGCGGGGCACCCGGGCCAAGCTTCATCTTAACACCGGCTCAGCTGATCAAGGCAATGGCGCAGGAAGAAAAGCGGTGGGAAACTGAGGATCCCCATCTCCAAGGGGAAAATCCCTTCCCGAGGGCTGTATCGAAAGACCCGGGTGGCCCCAGAGAGCACAAAGGCATCACACACATCGCGAAGGGACTTTGGCCCTCGGTTTGCAGAGGTCCAGGCTCTGGGGTAAGAGCAGGAATTTCTTCTTTAAAAAAAAAAAAAACCCTGCCCTTTTAGGCAGCTTCCCATGGAAAGGGGATGTTTGCAGTGATACCCCCATGAAGACACCCTTTCTCCAGCACCTTCACGTCCCCTTTGCCCACGTGAGCTGAAGGAGGTCTGAAGCACAGCCCCGTGCTTTTCATGAAAGCAGGCAGCTGGGTAGAGGAAAAAAACTGTCTGTGCCTCTTACAATTTTCCCACAAAGGGGAAAGCTGCAGCTGAATCTCAAAGCTCAGGGTCTCTCACGGGGGAGAGACCCATCCCGCAGGTGAAGCACCCCTCGGTGCCTGCTGTGAGCTGCAGGCAGCAGGGAGTGAGCCCTGCCTCGTTCTTGCACCTGCAGGAAACACCACTGCTGTGAAAATGTCAAAGCGCTCGGTGCCGTGTGAAACAGATCGCACCGACCCCTGAACACGCACACGCTCACACACACAGGGTGATCCGTCCTCCTCAGAAATGCATGGCCACGCCATCGTTTGGGGACTTAAAAAGGGGGGAAAAAAACCCCAAACTTGTCATTTTTTGCTACTGTCAGTGTTCACTTTTTTAAACCCTTTTTAACATTTACTTTCCCTTTTTGTGTGGGCTCAGAGTCAGATTTCAGCACTTTTAGACCTCGGGTAGCTTCAGCCCATGTCTCTTTATAGGGATGTCCTACAGCGTAGACCTCAGGTGGCTTGGAGGTGCTCTACATGTCGCAGGCACTACTTAGGGCTGGGCCAGATTTTCTGCACGAGGCAGAGAGTCAGGTACACTGGGAAATTTGTGCTTTCCATTTCCTCTGTGTACCCCAGGTTAACAGGTTTGCAAACTCCCTTACTCCTTTGCAGGACTCTCCTTGCTGAGGCAGAAGAAAACCTAGTAACAGCTTCAAGAAGAACACTAAAAAGGTCTCTATAGGGCTGCCAAAATGGGTATAGTTAAACATCATGCTTGACTTCATCTTCAAGGTCCTCTTGCCATGGCAGTTCAGCAGAAGATAACGAGGAAAATCCTTTGGTAAATCTGACTGGGCAAAAGATGAGTTGGGAAAAAACCCAGCTGTATCATCTCCTAACATCTTTTTTGTGGATGTCTCTATGTAGGTGTGTATGTATATGGATATATATGTCATGTCATGTTCCAGTCTGTTAGGCAGGTTAGATTTCTTCACATGAGTAATTTGCACAGTTTTTCTTAAAAGAAAATATTGTCCTCAAGCATGAGGAAAAAAATATAGCTTTTCATAGGGAAAACTTAATCTTGGATGTGGAGAATTTACTGAAATATTCCTTAATGCTCCAAGATGAATTTTTGTATTTGTTTGTTGTTTCACAAGACCCTAGAAATGATCCTTTTGTGCTCTGTGTTCAGAAGGGTTAGGCTTCACAAACAGCATGATTTAATGCACAATCTTTAACAAACTTGTTCAGGATGTATACCAGCACCAGAATCTAACCCACAGCACCTATATGCAAATATACTCTTAAAAATACCGTGCAAAAAGTGAACTGCTTCCCCTAATGCCCAGGTAATGAAGAAATAAGGACTTATGCCACCAGACACCCCCCCCTGCTTGGAGAACATCTTCCGAGACGTTCAATCAAGGAGCCGCTCCAGCACAGCCTCCAAAGGGAAGCCCGATCATTAAAATATGAGACTTCTGTGCTATGTGATGAAAGACAATTGAGCTGGCAGGTGATGAAAGACAATTGAGCTGGCAGCTCTCATCAAGACAGAGGACTCATCCCATCAGAGCACTGATGTTAAGGGAAACAATCCCTTTGATTTAGAGTTTGGACCAGGCCTCAAATGCAGGGACCGAGGGCAAGCGTTTGGTTTCCAGGGATTCCTAGGCTCTGTCACAGTATATCCTCAAAATCCTTCCACAAAAGCATATCGTGGCTTAACTCCTTCGGATCCCCTGCTTCAGCAGCAGGTATGTTCCAGTCAATCACAAGTCCTACAAATCTAGCAGCATCAAATTCAAAGTCTAAGAACTACAAACACTGTCCCTTTGCACCTGAACCAAGACTCTTCTTGAAGGTGGGCATTGCGGGTCAGGGCCTCCTGCTCAAAATCTGTGTGTGCCTCACAGTAGGCCTGATGTATCCAGAAGCGTAGTGGCTTGATATAGATCCCAGCCAGGAAACACAATCATTCCCCAAGCCCAGACTGCTTGGCAGATGAGGAAAAGTTTATCCTTCACAAAGGAAAAAGTTGAAGCACTGTTGTGTTAATGTTTCCCTTCAATGGCAGAGCTGGGTGTCCTACAACGGATGAGTAGGAAATGAGGGTGGGATAGGTTTCACCTAGTTAAAGACATCTGTGATGATGTTGTGTTTCTGAACACCTCACATGGGACTCCCAGTAGAGACAATGGGGGAAACAGGTCCCTGCAAAGAGCATCTCACTTTCTTCTGCTTTGGTGTCTATTTTAGACAAGAAGAGTCACACGCTGGGCCAAACTTCCACATAAAGAGAGCTGAGGAGACCAACTCTAATGCAGATCTTGTACCTACCTTATAGGTGACTACATCTGGACATCCCACCCCAAGCCCACGCTGTGCAGGCTCAGGCTCTGAGCTCTGGAGGTCCTTGTCCTATTTTGGAGGCCTGTCAAGATTCACCACCAAAACCAAGAACCAGTGGATTCTCTTCTTGTGTTTCACCACAGCTAGGGCCCACCAAACTGGCTTTCATCCCAGCAATTCTTCTTCATGGGCCTGCATGCTGCACAGTGCCAGCAAGGAACCGGCACATCAAACAGAGATGAACTCCCACTAGATGGTCTAGATGCTGAGATGCTATAACCATCCCTTGTCTCTTGTCCTACACACTACTGTTCCATCCACCCAAAGAGGAAGACACATAAAAGCTCTTATAAGAGGGAAGGGAAAATCCAGCCATAATAATTCTGGAGCGCCTGCAAAAAAACCTGAAACTGATGCAACCAGATTATTTAAGACACTCTTAACCAGTTATTTGACTTGCGCTTCCCTTCCATTGCAGCTGGAGGTGCTGGATCCCATCACATTTGACAGCATGCAGAGCGGGCCTGCACTGTCCAAGGAAATCTCTTTACTGTCAATATATTGCAGACCCCCTTGAAGATTCCTGGGGTGCTTAACTCAGCCAAAGAGTGATATATTTATTTAGGAGTTCTGCATTTTCTAAATTGCAGTGCAGGAGAAAAAAAAATGCCCATAGCCACCAAGGCTTTTGGTTACTTTGGAATGGAAAGCTTTCCCCCTTTGCACAATCTCCCAAGGATGGCATGTGGCCTAATTATATAATTACACAATAGATCCAAACTGCTTCAAAGGAGCTGTTGTGTTCCAGCAGGTACATAATAAGTTTATAGTATCAACTAATTACACTGTTATATAAGGGCCCAGAATGACTTTCAAAACCAACAGACAGATCTTCTAGTCTATCAAACACATATTCTTCTGTTTGGGGATTTTTTTTAATACCTCATTAGGAAGGCAACCTGTGCTTTCTCCAGCCTTTCTAGAGGGGATATAAATGTTAATACTATGCAGAAGGTGCTGGGCTTAATACTGAGTTGATGTACATCATCTCTACTGACCTCAGCAGATCATTTTAGACGCCAGCAAAATCCAAATAACGCACATAAGTCAATGGCTCAGAGTCCATGTTAACTAAGGCTGCGGGGACACAATCAAATAGGAATTACCATGGTTTACGCAGCTACTGCCGACTTGTGTCATGCTGGTTTGACCTCACGTGTTCAGTCTCACTGGTGGGAACGATATAGAAGCACACAGCGATGGGCTCCGCTGAAGGGAGCATCTGGTCTGTCACAGCAGCTCGGTCACGTCCACTTGTGCCTTTACCCCCTCTACCCACAAAAGACATGGAAATAAAGGTGGCGTTTACCACAACAAGCCTCACCCGGCGCTGACCCTTGCTGCTAGCCTCTCTCATGGGTGAGTCTCTTGAGGGCTCTGGGTTTCGCCATCAAGAAAAAATCAGTTTCCATTTACAAACCAGCATCAAGGCCAAGCTCCCTCAAAACATGGGCACCACTTCATCATGTTGCCTCAAGGATGGATGGCCAGGGTGGAGCAGAGAGTCATGCAGAGGGCTCTGGGAAGAGGCATAGTACTAGAGGGGATGAGGGGCAGCCTCCCTAACAAATTCCTGCCTGGTTATCCATATCTAGAAAGTGCCCTATCCAGAAGGTTCCTAGGCATTATGCTCAAAGGAGCCCACTAGAAGTCCTTCCCGAGCCTGTGCTCCTTTCCTCTCCTGTGATCTGACCCACTCAATGCACATCCATCGTATAACCCCAGACAACCTCCCATTAGCTCTTACCCCTCAACACCCCATGGGGGACTTGCCCACTATAGCAGGGGAAAGTTGAGCTGTCTGTCTTGGCAGTAAAGGAAGGTGAAATCAGGAATCACCCCACCAACCTCCTCAAAGTTGCTTTGATGTGAAGCCAGCACGATGGGGAGGACCCTCTAACCCAGAGCAGGCAACACGCGTGCATTTTGTTATCATCTATTCACCCTTCAGAGAGCAGCTGGGATTCCCCAGCTGCGACAGGACGTCCGTGGAGCTATAACTTTGTAAACTCAGCTCAGCCTTTCAGGAAGAGATTTCTAATTTTATCCAGGCCATTCATCCACCCTTAATTTGCAATGAAAAAAAGAAGCTGTTGCAGGGTTATTATTAACTATTGGCCAAGACAGAACGAACTCCAGGCTTGGCTGACTCCCTCTTTGGTAGACAGCAAGTGCACAGACAGCAGTCACATTGCTGTTTTGCTTCCCAGGCATTTCTGCTCCTGAGTGAGGATGTTTGATAGCCAAAGCAGCAAGAGAACCTTTATTTCACAGGTGTAGCTGCTTTGTCCAGGCTCCACCCCAGCCAGCTGGTCTTGGACACCTTTGGCCAGCCTGCAGAGCTTAGCTTTGCTCCCCCTCCACCTGCTCATAACTGCAGCACCTCTCAGTGTCAAGCCCTTGCTCTGCTAAAATAAGTGGGAAAAGTCCCCATCGACCTCACTCAGGCTCTGAGATCAGATCTCAGACACAGGGAGGAGAGTTTCATCATCAGCTGGAGAAGTTCATGCATCTCCACTCCCTTCGGCAGAGTGGTCCCCCTGAACACTCGCTGAGGACACAATTTCTTGCAGTACAGAAGGCCATATTCAAACGACCCCATCAAGCACATGAGATGATCCTGGGCCTTGGTACAAAGCCAAGGAAGCAATGAGTTAGTCTGCCCCAGCACTGGTTCCCAGGGCAGAGGTGTAAAATGCCCTAAGCTGGAGACCTAGAGCCAGCCAGAAGAAGAGGGCCTCCAGCTATACCCTCGCATCCAGCTATGCCGTGCCCATGATTCAGTCTGCTTATGACATGTTTGCAAGAGGTGATTAATGACAAGTCTTCAGCTATGAGAAGTCTTTTTAATACAACAGGTAAAGTAACAAACAATAGAAGAAAGAAATGGCAAGAAATCCGCATCCTTATTAGTTGGGCTGGTAGGCCAAGGATTCAAACAACCACTCTTAACCAGAAATGTTGCAAAGGTTGTTATCTTTTCCCTAAAGTCTCCTAAAAATCAGTTACTTTTATGCCTGTCATTGCAGGATTTGCCACTTGCTTCACAATACTTTCACCAAATTTATCCTGGGAAAAATGTTCATACCAACCCAGCAGGTATCCCATTGCTCCACTTGCTCTTGCTTGCATCGAGAGAGGATCCGCACAGCACCAAACAGCCCTTCATCATAGACATAAATCAGTTTGCACCCCACATCTACCAAAGAACCTCATCCTAGAATTTCCTACCAATCCCCCACCAAATGAGAGGGGAGAAGGGAGACAAACCAGGTCCCAGAAAAATATACCCTGGACATGTGAGTGTGTAAAGTTGTAAGGCATAGGGACTTCCATGGTAACTCTGTGTATAAACAGGACCAAACAGCTTGAAGTAGCTGCTTTCCTTGCAAGGCCGATGAACAAAGTATCTCTGTAGCTTGGCCAACACAGCAAGCTCCAGCCAAGTGTAAATAGCCTGCAGGGCTTTTTGGCACTTTGCACTCTATTTTGCATACAGCTGGTAATGTTTTAAAGGCCAGGCCCAGCCAAGGGTAATGCTTCCAAGAACAGAGCAGGAAACACTTTGTGTACAGAAAAGGGTCTCAGGAGAAATCAGTGAAATCTTAAGACCTTTTGTGTTTCTTTCTCCCTCCCCAAATCAGTGCGTTTCATTTTTACACTAAAAATTTCCAGAGCTCCAGGTAGGCTGCCTAGATGCGACCACTGTGTTTCATGCTCCGAGTGCTCAGTAAGAAAGGTATTAGCTCGGATCCTGCAAATACATAAACACTTGCTGTGCGTAGGCAAGTCCTGCTGAGCGCGGCCGTGACATCTTTCAGGGGAGAATTTGCTGAAGCAGGCTGGTGTGAGTGCAAAGCGTGAGAGATGGCATCAATGGAAGATCAAGATTGTATCAAAGCATCTAGTGACACCCTTTAAATCTTCCACAGTACCAACACCAAGGAAATACCATGATATTTCCAATTGTCTGGACATCATTCAACCTCTTGGGAGACATTAGCAGGACTTAGGGTTTAGGATGGGTTGTTGTGATGGAGGGAGGCACCTTGAATGCTACTAAACCCCTGCTCTCCAGAGGCTTGTCCTTGCTGGTGGGATGGGATTTCCCTCTTGATAAGAGGCTGAGGAACTGGGACTCCACTATTTTGTTCAGCTTATCACCTTAGCACCACCATGTAGGGTATGAAAAGGACAAATTTGGCTCTCTTGCAGCCTCTCCCACTTCTGGCTGCTGGAGTAGAGGGCTGGGGAGGGGAGGCAGGTGGATCAGGCAGAGAAGAGCCACACTGAGCATGCAAGGCTGAAACAGGCAGTCACATAGGATTAATATTGTGGTAGAAATTTTGTTATCCTTTGCTATCATGTGTTTAAAAACACAGTGTACCAGCACGGGCATTTTGCCCACCTGGCCCTCTCCTTTCAACCTCATTGTCTTTGAACGTGTTTGGATGTCAGGACATTGTGTCCTCGAGGGAGACTGTCCTTCTGTTAGCTGTCCCAGTCACTTGATTATTCAGGGCTGAAAGATGGGTGCTGGCTGAGTTAGCAGCAGCCGTCGAAGCTGGCAGCAAAAGGGAATATGTGTCAATAACTCAGAAAAGGGAATCAGAGATGACTTGGAGAGGAGTTATCACTACATCCTCCTGAAGTGAAATAGAAAGCTCTGTTTATCATAATGTAGTGTCCTCTACTTTGAGTCTTACAGATGTCTGTCCTTCCACAGGTAATCCATACGTGCAAAGCTGAATCACTGCCCTCCAGACAGGGCTAGAACACAATGGAAGGATCACGCTGCAGAGCAGCCCCCGAGGGACAGATGGGGGACTGCGTGCTGCTGTCAGATGCTACAAAGGGCCACGCTTTCATGTCTTTGTATTGTGGCTGCACATCATGGGCCGGCCAAGGAACAGAAAAATGGGGAAAAAGCAGAGTTGGGATCTATAACGAAAACCATGCGTTTGACCTCTCTGGCTGGGGATGCAGTCTAAATCTCATTGTTGGCTTTAAAGACAACAGAATCAGGTCCTCTCCGCTCAGAGCTTAATCCCCTTCCCTCTGACCAGCTTTGACATGGGATGGACCTTCCATGGGATGCAGAAACCCTGGTGTTGTCAGATACCAAGGAACCAAAGTGTCCTTTGCCACGGGGACATGATGATATGCAAAAATGCAGCTGTCCAGTCTGCAAGCTGCAACACAACTGGCTTTATATGCACTTCTTCTCCAGCCTTGTTTCCAAAGTGAAAAGGCTTCTGGACCTCCTGGATGAGCACCTTTCCTCATCACCCCAAACCTTCTCCTTTCTTTTCCAGGCCAGAACAAATTCCCACTCCTCCTTTTGCTTTCTGCAGGGGTTATGCAGCTTAAATTGACATTAGCACTCACAGAAAGATCCCCATCTCTAAAATGTTCCTTCCCCTTTCCTTGATAGAGAGGGAGCAAGACAGAGACTGCAGCACAGATCCGAAGAGGACATCCTGGAAGAAGGGAAAGAAAACACCTTCTTATCCCAAATATCAAAATGTCCTTCTCCAGTCCCAACAAGTGATTGGCACACATGCAAACATGCCTACATATGTTCTTGTACTGAGTTAACTTTTGAACCTGTTAGCCAGATGCAGGGGAGGATACCTCGTAGACAGCTACAGAACATGAACAAAGGCAGAGGAGAAATTAATTTCCTGGAATCAATTTGTCCTTAATATTTTTGCAACTCAAAGGGGTTGATTTCTACAGTCAAACATGGTTGCTGGCAAGCCTAAGGAGTGTGAGAAGAGGTGACGGGTTTACTCAAGGAAAATGGGAGCTCTTAATACAGGCAATTAAAAAAAATCAATCAGGAGATATTAATTCACAGGGAAACTGGAGACAGTGGTGCTCATCAAACTGCCACCTGTCAATACTTACCTTCTTGTCATACATGAAAAGCCAAATTGTAGCATTGCAACTGCGACGGTGGGAAAAGTGGAATCTCTCAGACATGCAAGCTTGAATCAAGGAGCAAGTCCCTGGCGTACCAGAGCAGGTACCTATGGGCTGCACCAGCTGTGGTTCAAGATCTCAGCAGTCTGCTGAGCAGGTCGTGTCCCAGACTGCTGAGAGAGGTTGGGCTCAACCCCACCGAGGGCCTGCAGAGAAGCTTGGCTTGAACCTGGAGGAAGCCAACACGTAGGTAGGATTGGCTCTCACTGTCACCAAAAAGGACTTTAGCCTGGACATCTCCAGGTAGCTGGAGTGGAGTCACTGCTGCCCAGCATGAGCTGAGATATCACAGTCTGGCCCTTTGTTAGTCTGGGGGAATGGATGCAGGATGGCCTTGCAAGACAAGCAAGCACAAACGGCTAACAAAGCAAGATAAATATGGGACATAAATATGTGATGGTGCAGGAGGCGGTACCATAAACTTATTTTATTGCCACTTGTCTGCAAAGGCCAACATAACTCACTCCCTTTGCCTCACTCTGTCATTCATGAATAATGAGATTGCCCAAACACACGCCAATAAAAACCTCCTCACGTCCTGCACCGGGATGTGTGAATGCTGTCCTGGGTAAGGAAATAAAAGAATGGGGATTTTTAATAATGATCAATCCCCTGCTCTCCCTATCCTGAATATCTGATGTAGTGTTTACTGATGACCAAGACAATCTGATCTCTCATGTTAGTTCCTACACAGCTGCTCTCTAACTTAGCCCCTATCTTGAAAGGTCTTCAGGAGCTCCTGCAGGAGTGATATGAGTACAGCTGAACTCGGTTCCTGCAGGCAGAGGTCCACGGTGTTTCGTAAGCAGCTCACAGCAAGTGCAGCCCATGCTATGGGCTGAGCAGGTCTGTGCAAATGCAATCAGCACAACGCCGTTACCCAAGAAAGCATCATGAAGGCTGAATTAGTCTATCCTGCCTCTCTGCAGGGTTAACGTGGCTTTTTACTTGTTTTGGCTTGCAGCAAGCCATGCAGGCATGCTTGCAGAGCCAGGCTGTGCCCAGAGGCTCTAACAAGGGCTTGACCCATGCCTCCAGCGGGAGCAGGGAATCTGCCTTGTGGTTTTCAGTGTGCCTCCCTGCATATTGAATAGCTAGCACCTAGTGCTTCGGGTGCTGGCAGATGAGAGGTTAATACTTATGACCCTTTTGCTGAATATCGGCTTCTTCTCACCTGCTCCAGAGGGCCGTGGATTTGGGTGGTGTTGCCCTCCCTCCCTGCCCTGGCCAGCCACATCCGTGCAGCCTGCTCCAGCCCCTGCGTGAGCCAACATCCACCAGGAAACGTGACAGGGGAGGGATGTGTGGGACTGACTGCCAGAGCCAGAGGGGAGGGAGCTGGATCAGCCTTGTGGATATGCAAAGCCACGGTGAGAGGTTTCTGCTGCTTGCGGCGGGGCTGCGCTCCCTGGCCCATCGCTCCGGCGCACGGATGTGCGGGCATGCCAGAGCCCACATCAACGCAGCCTCTGCCTCCCGAGGGGAAAGCCACGTCAGAGACGGGATGTCTCTTCCCCTGCGCTCGCAGCCCGAGCCCTGCCAAACAGCCCTCGTAGGAGGCAGAGCCGGGGTCACACGCTCCCTGCCTCCCCCTCTCTGCCAAAGGCCAGAGCAAGAAAAAGACAGTGAAATGGAGAACACGGGTCAGCAGAGAGCTAGGTCCTTTCCCCAGAGCCCACAAGGGCAATTTGCTGTAGCCCCATGCACAGGACATCAATGGGCAGTAGGGTGCGTGCTGGGTGATGCACAGGCAGCGGGCTGGTCCCCAGAGATAATCCTCTTTCCTCCTGTACAGACCAGCACTTCTTTGTCACCATGGTCACAGGGAAAAAGGAAAGCAGACGGTTCTTGTTGCCTTCCCATTACTGGGTGACACAGCAGCATTTCCCCAGATTGCACGGGCTGCATCACCCGACACCGTCACTGTGCTGCTCCATCTGGGCTGAGAGCTGGAAGCTGTAAATCAAGGCGTCCAGTGGAAGTCGTAAGGGGATAAAGCATCCCCAGTAAAATTTCTCTGACAAGTAGTCACAGCTGAGATACCACTTGATGAATGGCAGCAAAATCCCCAATGCAAGGCGATGGATTCTTCATGGCTGCGAGCAGACTGAATTCTGTCATGGCTGTCAGGGCTTTAGGACATCTGCCACTTCAGCAGGTACGTGTGAGGACGTACCCAGCCCAAACCCTACACGACTCTCAGCAGGAGCAGCACAGATAGATAGCTTTCTCTTCCAGCTGCCTCCAGCTGAGAGCTGACTTTGTCACTAAGCCATCAAGCACAGAGGCATCAGTTTTAGTCCCACCTTGGGCACTTTGCTCTTCTCCACCTCCCAGTCCACACAGGTAAAAAAGAGCTAGGTAATTGCCTCATCTATCCAGGGTGATTTCTCCAAAGCAGACCCTACAAGCAGTGCCAATTGCAATGGGGCCTCAAAATGGTTTAATCTCTCTAGATGGGTATATAACAAATTACAGTAGAGTGTTAAAAAAGTGGAGATACAGGAACCATGACATCTACACCAGATGCCAGGACATGGGGCACTCACCTTATCAGGTTATATGCCCTAGAACTGGCCCCAACAGCAATGCTGAGCTCTTGCTGCTTCCCTATCCCTCAGGATGGGCTGGTTCCGAGGAGCAAGCTCAAGAGATACAGGAGAAAGCTCACGTCCTAATTAAAGCACCCCAAGGGTTATTTTCAGGATGGTGGGAATATCCTCCATCTCCTGGGACAATCTCCAGCCAGATCAGTATGTACAGCCACCCTGTAATAAATACTTGTCCTCATTTATGATATGATCGTAAATGTTGCAGCAGGAGCTGTAACAGAGAAAATAGTACCAGATATGGCTTGGAAAAAAAAATAAGCAGTGCCGGGCTTTCCATTTCTCTTTGGTTTCCTGGAGACACCAGGAATTTCAAGAGATGAGGTACATCTGTAGCATATCCTGGTACTCTGCATGCTGAGCATCAGCCCTAAGAATTATTTGGGCCATAAGAACTGAGGTTGTCATGGGTAGCTTCCCAGAACTGAAGAACTGCATCCCACGTCCAAAACCACTTATAGTATCTCAAAAATAAAATACAGGTGCCTAAATCCACTCTACTGGAGTAGATATAGGGTTGGTTTTATTTTGTTTGCTTGTTTCTTACCTTGAAATTTTTCGAATAAAATAAAAATTGTAGTTTTAGTCAAAGATTTCCAGGGGAATCAGGATTTTGGTAAAGGTTCCTGCTTTTGAGATTTCGTCAGCTCTGTGCTGAGTAAGACTCACTAGTGGTTGTCACTGGCGAAAGGAAACAATACATCACGGAGTCCGTTGCTCAGGGCACGTGGTCTGGTTGGGTATCTCAGCCCACAGAAGGGGATAAGGAACAAAATACAATGCTTCAGAAGCTACCACAGCTCCAGACCTGTCCAGACCTGTGCACTGAATGTGAGACTTTGGAAAGTGAGTCTTGTCATACGCTTACAGGTAGACCTGTGTTTGCAATGCCGCATTATGGTCCATTTTTCCCCCTCCAGCTTCATGTGCCACACAGAACTCAATGGTCTGATCCTTAATCCTTCATCTGGGGGACACCAGTACCTGGCACAGCTTGGACAGAGAGGTCCCACTGTCAGCCTGTTCTCATCTAGGTACAGTACCATGACCCTAACCTAGTCACGTCACCAACGTGCCCATGGTGCTTTTATCAGACCCAACACAGAATTGTCTCATACATTGAGGAGGAAGATTCCTGAGACGTGAGTCCCATTTTTCAGCTCAAGACTTTAGTGCTTAGCAGGTGTGTTTGATGAAAGACGGGAATTTACACAAAAACCAGTTGCTTCTCACTAAAAAAAAAGTATGTTCAAATCTCATTTCTGCTTGGAAAAGGCTTAGTGTCATTTTGTGACTGGCTATGAGTGAGGTATAACTCAAGCATGCTGGAAAACCAGTCTGGTCTGCACCAAGGGAGAAAAATGTACATTATAATTGAGGGCTTTCCACCCATATCTCCCTTTCTGCGAGGCCTAGCTGCAGAATAGGAGAAGAGCACTGGGTTATACAACACACCCATACACCACTCAGAATTTACATGCTATGGTGATACTCTAGAGACAGCCTGCACATGGCAAAAGACTATAATAAACACTACTGCAAGACAATCCCCTTCATTTTAGGGAGACTCTTCTCACAGAAAGTTAAAAAATTCAGATGAAGGAGGAAATACCCAGACTAAGACAACATTTGGATCAGGTCCTGTTTAAGGTTCTGTTTGCAGGAGCTCTTGGCTGCATTTAGATTCACCTATAAATGCACGACCCAGATGGCACACGTCTTTCTGAACACGCAGCCGCTTGGGTGGGGACGAGTTGAAGGAAGTCTCAGCTGCCCACATAGAGGGTTTCATTGTCAGAGCAGCCAGAGCACACAGCAGTGAAGGGACCGGTGCGTGCGTTTGCTGCACAGGGTGTCTGTGTCCCTGCAAGTGGCCTGGCCAATTCACCCCAAGAGATTCCCTTTTATGACGTTTGGATGAGGTCTTATTTGAGGTTCTGTTTGCTGGAGGAGAGATCTAGGCTGCATTGTGTGACGCCCAGATGAGGGATCTTTTGAAGAGCGTGGAAGTCGCCATTTGAGTGCCATGAGCTGCTAAGCAGTATCTAGGACCTACAATAAGTTACCAAGCCTCCTCAGCTCTCTTCTTTCCCTCCTTTCCCAGATCAGGACAAACTTTGTGGAAGACTGAACTGACCTTGTACTTCCATCCCCTAGTCTTCCACTATACCTTTCCCTGCTTAAGGTACCAACCAAGAGTGACATTTTCTAAGCATTTGGACTTTCTGAGATTTGATACAGATGACAAACCTCATCAGGATGAAGATCTGGGCTTTCTCGTGCATGACCCTAAAACAGTGCAGGTGGTTTCAAGAGCTACCCCACACATGCTCCTTATTTTCTAAGCTCGTCTGAGGGCTGCCAGTTTTACACATACCTCAGCAGAAGGAGTAACACCCTCTGGAGCCAAAAACAGTTCCTGCTGGAGCTGCAGTAAGAGCTATACAATTGGGAGCATAACAGACTCGCATCCTTGGGAGAGGGGACACAGGTGAAATGGTTAGCAAGCACCAAGCAGGGGTTACAGCACCTTGAGTCCACAAATAGTCCTGACTGATGTGGCAGCCACCGCCTTGGTCAACACCAGGGTCTGCCCAGGGAGCCGAGATGCGTGAACATCTAAAACAGGGATCAGCTCAGGCACTCAGGAGGATCTCAGCTGTGCTTCATAGCAGGCGATACTGGAGAATTACATCCTTTTGACAGACATTGAGTTGGACCTGTAATCCAAAAGCTGTCACTGCTACAGAAACTGCTACACAGGAAAAAAAAGTCACACGGCTGTTACCCTTTAGCACTTTGGCTTTATCTTCACAGTAACTTGCCTTCCTGCTAATATAGATCTACACTGACAAGGAGCATGATGGAGTCTAACAATGTCAGACAGTTGGAGAGCTGCTCTGATGATGTTTAAACCACCCAGTCCAATTTTGGGGGTTTTGGTTTTGTTTTAATGCAGAAGACGGGGCCAAACCAAAGCAAATGGGAATAAAGGAGACCTGGCAATTTCCAAGCATCTTTACCTATATCTATTTTTTCCCATGCATTTGTATACATTTAAAGTCTGCAGCCAAAGTGGGAAATTCCTAGAAATGCCTCTTACCCTTTAACGCCTTGCAAATGCAATGTCTATTTCCATGGTGGTTTTGCCTGCCCAGAGTCACATCAGCAACTGGAGCACATGGAGCTACTGTTAGATATCCCACTGCAGATGCAGCCCCGAACCCTTGCAATGGCAGAGAGATTGGCGCGTCACAGTAAAGTTACACAGACTGGATACCAAAGAGGGAAGGTGGTCTTTCCTTTTGGGCATTAAAAGTGTCCTGGTCTCTTTGATGGGATCCTGCATTAGGTCAAACCCTCTAATGAAGTCAAACAGTTGCTGTCTTCAGAAGGAGTGACTGCAGTAACCAGCCTTGAAGACACAGCTGCCACTTCCTAGCTGGTAGAAGAGGTTATCAGAGATGGTCATCTCTAAAGTGTCCATTCATCAGGGTTTGTCCAACCTAGGCTTCTGAAAAGGCTTCAGTGTTTTCCTTGGACTTTAGCCACTAAAGAGAAGATCCAGGTTAGCACTACTGTACTGCATTTAGTATTATTTTGATGTCTGGCTACAGTCTGTTTCTAATAACTCTCCATGAAAGGTGCAGCCCTGATCATATGTTGGAGTTATTTTGGTGTTGGCTAGTGGAAGGAGGATTAGGACTGGCCTTGGAAGCGCTGCTTTTTTATCTCTTTGCTGTTACTGTGCCAGGTAGCCTTGGTAAACTCAACCCAACGCTTCTTCTGCCCCATCTCATTCACAAGATGAAGATTGCACTACTCCATCTTTCCAAGACATGTCCTGTTTCAGTGCTAGGCTTTATTATTGTTGATATTTTTCCTGTGTTGTCAGGTAAACCACTGAAAGGCTACATCTTGGGGAAAGAAGGGACAAAGTGTGAGGACCCTGCTCTGCGTGGGTTTCTAACCTCTTGCATATCCAGCAATTGGTGTAATTTAAATAAAAGAGGGGGTTGGAGGAGAATTCCAGCCTAATTACACATTACAATGGTGCTGTGCTGCTTCTGGGAGACCAGCCAGGCATCTGGAAAGAGGTTCAACTCCCAGCAGGGGGGAGCTGACAGGACAAAGGAGACAAGGCTGGGGGGTAAGCGGGACAGAAAATACAACCAGAGGAGGGTGGCCCAGCTTCAACCAGGAAATGGCAATATTACCAACACCAGGCAGCATGGACACGGCAGCCACGTGGCCAGTCTCAGAGGTAAATCTGGGTCATAGCGGTTTGAATTCAGGTGCCTGGGGCTGCCCCTTAACCTTGCTGAAAGCCTTGCACCAGGAGCACACACAGTTCATAGCTGAGCTTCTCACTTGTCATGGGCCACCTTGGAGGCCATTTCAAAGAGTCATCCCAACACACTGCCTAAAAGTTCTGCTTCCTCTCCCATGAATGCAACAGCTCTGCATGTTCAGTGGGAACAGACCTTGCCTGCATCTCACTTCCAATACGCCGTTAAAATTATCTCCCAGCTTCTCCCCCTTGGACAGATCACCACTCCTTCTTGCACAAATTCCCAGGGCAGACGTGGGACTACAGGACCACCTTCTCTACATTTCCCGTACGCCCACGAGGCTTCCCTGGCCGAGAGCAGCAGCTGGGAATGGTTAGTAGATGCTGAATTCATGTCCCTTGCAGACAAGGGGTGGTCTTCTTTTTCTTGGCATACAAAGCAGCAGAAGAGGGTGCCCTGGCAGCTGCAGTTTGAACACTGCTTAAGTGACTGTGAAGAGCCAGATGGACTTCAGCCCTGAAGACCTGAGTGCCCTATTTAGCCACAGAGTGGGGATGCAGCGAGTGACTGCAGATTTTGTGTGCAGGCTGTCCCAGTATTCTCCAGCCCTGGTTTGGAGGACTCCATCCAGGCTGGATCCCCAGACCCATTCAGACCTGCCAACAAACTGCCAGAACAAACTTGGGGAGCTGAACAGCAAGGAGCCAACCCATCTCACCAGCCTTCAGATGGTAACAATCCTTCCCAGCCCACGAGCCTGTGAGCAGGAGAGTGGAAAGGCTCCAGATTTCATTCTTAATCCTCCAAGTTATTCATACTACCCCTGTTCCCCAGCATTAGGAAGGGCAACGTTCCCTTATATGGTCAAGAAAAAGTGGAGAATATCTGCAGTACATTCTCACATCTGTGCTCAGCCGAGCCTGGCCAGCCTGTCCCTGTGAATGCAGAGGTCGTAACTGCCAAGAGCTGTGGAGCAAATGCCTCCGCCCTGCTGTGAAAAGGCAGGCAAGGGGGATAAACAGATACGGGTGGAAACATTGCAAAATGGATTGCATTAAGCAACGCTGCTCATGGGTTTATGGTATCTGATCTGGGATGTTTTCCCGTGCAGGCCTGGAGCCCAGTGGGAACAGGCAACTTGCAAATGTGAAAACAACAGTAAGAAAATGCTGCAAGGCCAAGTCCTGGAGAAGTAACTAAAATGGGGCATATAGACTCCCAAAGGACCCAGAAAAAAAATGGTCCTGCTTACTAAGACAAATAGGTGCAGGTTCCCCCAATGAAATTCTCGGACATCTTCTTGCCTGATATGAAGATCAAGGTTTTAGACTGTGGAGGCTTAGAAGAAAGAAGGAGGGTTCAGACAGGCTCTTCAGGGAAAAAGGGACAAGACCATTGGGAAAATCCTTCCAACAGAGAGCATTAGGGTATAAAGAGGGAGATATTGCCACATTTCTCTGCTGATGGAAAAATAAATGTCATTTTGGAGTTTTAAATACCAATACATGTGCCACCTCATGCACAAGAGCATGACCCATCTGAAAGGCTGCCCAGACAGTGTTTGTCTAATAATAAAATTCTTAACCATGTTGGTTTCTTCCACCTAGATGTCCTACTTTCTTTTAGAAAGGATCAGATGTTTAACGGATGGGTTTAGCTTTTGCAGGACCCTTGTATGCACATTCAGGAGAACCTAGCATGTTTTCAAGTGTAATTCCCAAGTGTGAGGCCTCTGAGCTAATAAAAAGTCAGTCTGTAGTCCTGAAGACATGGCATGTATTGCATCCATATAGTGAAACCCAGAGCAGTGTGGCCACATCCAAACCAGACTCACAAACTGCCTGGAGTCAAGCTATCCCAGGCCAAAACAGTGCCAGGATGCATGCTGATGATGAAAATGTGCTTGGTTGTGACCTGCTTGTCTTGACAAAGGGTCTTACCAGGACACAAGATGTCCTGCTCTGCCCTCCTACTACTTTGGTCTTGGCTCTGCAGCCAAAATCCCCCAAGGCGATGGTGCAGGGAGGAGGCCATTAGGCACCAGGGCAGCAAGCTGGGCTCAAAGACACCTTGGGTTTCGTTCCTGCCTCCCACCTCCACAGCCCTGCCAGAGGATGCTCCAGGCCCAAGGGCCAGGCTGGGATCACAGGTTGCCAAGGTTGGGCTGGGGCTGAGGAAGGGGGCTGAGGCATAGAGAGGAGGAGACAGACACAACCTCACCCTGATTGCCCCAAATTTCTTTCTTCTGAGGAACATTTGGATTCGACCTAGGATGACACAATGGAGAAGAATGAGCTGTTTAAGTCCCTTGTAGCTGGCTGAAAAGCAAGCACACAGTTTCAGAGCCTGGCAGTGCTGTTCACAAGCCCCCTCCAGCCCCAAGAAGCTATGGATGCTCTGGAAATCAGAGCCTTTCTGTGTCAAGCTCCATATTTGAGGACCTAAACAGAGGCACTCCAATTTTCAAAGGTGCTGAGCACCTTTAGTTTCTTTTTCCCCTAATGGCTTTTCTTGCTCCTTTAAAACTAGAACAATTTAAAAAATCTTTTAACATGTAACTAGGGTTTGGGGAGCATCGTGTTCCAGAACACAACTTTACATACTAGAAAATGGTCTGATTTTCAGGAAGGACCTTTCCTCCCATATAGCAGTTTCTGTAAGACAGGAATCATAAAAGCCTCTTGATTCAATAGTCTTTTTTTAAAAAAAAATACCAGGCAGTAACCCATCCAATGTCACCCAGCACTCACAAAAAAAACCACTCTACATCCTAGAGACTGTGCGGCCCTAGGAAAACCTAAAGCCCTGCTGTCGTGATGAAAAATACCCCAGTCCTTTCATTTTCTCCTGAAGGTTGTATGAAGAGACATTGCTGGCGACATGCTCTGTGCCCTTCTCCAGGTCAGCCCTGCTCTTGCCGTAAACATTTTCCTCCTTTCTGCCAGCTCTGTAGCAAAAGCATCCCTGTCCAAACACATGGAGGAAAACCTGCTTTCCCCATGTTGAAACAGAGGTGATGGGACAAAAATACACAGGAAAAGTTGGGCACTGGCTAATTGGGCTCTATTTATGAGTAGGTAATTAGGTGCAGCTGCAGTACTCCCTGCTCTCGTAGCTGCAATGAGAGACAAAACATGTTCCCATTGCACGGCTGTCCCTTAACTCTGTGTTCCTCTGGGGACAGCCTGTCTGGAAACAGCCTTACAGCATCCCTTGAAGGGGGATGGAGGAAGGAAAGCAGACTCCAACACAGGAGACTGAGTTCAGGTCCCAAGAGTGAGCCAACCCAGGAAGGGAACATCAAGGCTGCCTGGACACCATCGCTGCTGTGCAGCTTGCACATCCAGGACGTCGCTCAGACACCAGGTATGGAGCATTTGGATATGGCAGTGAATAAAAAGTACCTTTAACAGCCAGTGTCATAATGTTTCTGTGCACTGCAGGTCAGCCTGGAGGTCAGAGGTCTTGTGGCCTCCATCTCCATAGCATGGCTGGGATACAGCCAACAGCAGGTAACATGAAAAGAACACTAGGGAGGAAATTACCTTTATTAAACGGACAAGGACAAGGTGGTTTCCCAAACTCAGGCAGCTTTCTTACCTGTTCTGCCTTGTCCTTGGTGGTGGGGAGACCAGATGTTTGATATGCTCACTGCACCCCCTCTGCTGCTGCACCCACTTGGGGCAGTGAGTATGAAGTCTGTCCCCTCTCCCTTCACAGGCTCCCATCTCCTGTTTTTAAGTGAAAATTCCCCTGGACCCATCATTTCTGTTAATATTCAGAGAGGATCCCAGGAATGTCATTTTGACATGTCTGTGTTTCTCACAGCGAATGATCATAATCAACTACATATCTCAGAGCCAAGCTCCTCTGAGACATCCTCTGAAAATTTATCAGATTCTGAAGGGGAGACACCCCTTATTTTGTATAAATATGTTTCAGTTACTCTGTGGGAGGCTCTGGAAATCCTGCAAGGATGAAGCTCCCTTCAGCTGAGTGCCTTGCAAACACAAATGGAGACAAGTTCCCTGTTTTAAAGACCTTCACCCAACCTTCTCCAGCCGATCCGGTGAAGAGGAGATAAATGCCTGCAAATGAGGACATGCTCCCCAAAAGTAAGGTGGAAGCGCCCTCTTGTGTCCTCGGAGGAAGCCAAGTGGGTTTGTTATGGAGAATAGGTGGGTGCAAACTCCTCTTCACACCTTTTTGCACAAGTTGGGAACATCATCGCTACCTAAAGGGCAGAAGATAGGGGAACAGGGAGTGATCCCAGTTTGACACCGTGGGCCTGGGAGAAGCCCCCTCTCTTGCTGTAAACGCCCTGGGAAAGACCATGCAGAGGCACATGGAAACCAGTGTTATCACACCACCAGGAAACCCAGCAGAGAGCCCACCACGTTTCACTGGTGTGTCCTCAGGCAGACAGTTGTGGGGAAGAAAGTGCCAGATGAAGGACAGCAGTGAGAGGATTTGGAAAAATAAACTGCACAGAAAGTTGAAATGAACTGGAAGTTTAAAAAAAAAAAAAAAAAAAAAAAGCAGCATATTTTTGCCTTTTAGATCCTTTCCAGAATGGGATGTGGCTTAGGGTATCTTCCAAGAGACCTTTTACTCCCTGAACAAGCTAAGAAGCTTCAGTGCTTCCCAATCCCCAGACATTTTCCTTCTGCTTGGCACGGAGCTCCTCCGAGGACGAGGACAGCAGGGAAGTGTATGACACCAACAGCATCCAACCATGGATCAGGGCTCCAACCAAGGTGCCTTGTCCCTGGACATGCACACACCTTTGCAAGCAGGACCCCTGAGCCTTAACAGAAGCCATATCTCTCAGGCTCTGTCCCCATTGCTCACCCAGTTGTGGGTGAGATGCACCAGGGAGTGCAGGTGGTGGATGCAGGTCTCTGTGCATGGGCAGCTCTGGGCAGGTGACTCGGGACAACCCTCACAGAAAAAAGATCTACTTGGAATACAAGTATTTGGAGACAACAATTCAACAGCCACCCAAACCCGCCATCCTCAATGGACTGCCTTCTTCAGGTAGACAAACTCTCCCAATGCACTTTGGGGGTACCCTTGGCCATTTCACAATAGACTGACCCTCTGGAGTCAGCGGAGCAGTGACCCTCAGTGAACCTCGGAGGAAAAATACTGATTAAGGAATACAAAGGCAAACTGCTTGACAAACACCGTATTTAGAGTATTTACCTTTGAAGACGTGAAGACAAGACAGAGAACAGGTTTGCAAACAAAGAAATGAAGCTCAGAAATGCAAACAGATCACAAGCAAGGAGAGGGGAGATCCCAGCAGGGGTTTGAGCCTCTGCAGCTGAGGGTTTATTCACACAGCATCTGTCCACAGGTAATCCTGAGTTTGCCGTACAGACAGCAAAAGTATGTGGTTGAGCAGCATCGCCAAACCCACCTCCCGCCCCACCACCACGTGTGATCTGTGCTCGCTGACTCCTCTCGAGTGAAAGCTTGCAGTTCCCACAGGGTTTTGTCTTGTCAGAGGCACGATAAGCTCCTGAGGGCACACGCTGGAGCGCGCCTGCCGACACATTCTTCCATATGTCCCCGTGTTGCTGTAGACAGACGACCTCTTTCCTGGTGGGGACGTGCCTGGGGCTCCGTGCATTCAACAGCTGCCTGGGAGCATATTCGGAGCCACAGACACCCGATGCTGCAGGATGTACACAGGCAGCCTCTGAATCCTTTAATACACCATTTCTCATGGCTAGGGATCACTTTCTGTATTTTTGAGTAAGTGGTGGCACCATGGGCTGGGAGGTTTCAGGCTTCACAAATGTTTCTTTACAGGAAAAGGACTGCAAGAGATCTCTTGTTTTCCAGGGGCTACCTTTCCTGCTTTTCAAAGACTAGCAGAACCACACCACTGTTAATAATAACAATAGTAATAATATTGAATAAATCTCACTGGGATCTCACTTTGGTAGGCAAATGTTTCCTCCTTATTTGCATCTTTCCAAAGGATCATGCAGATATGAAGCTAGATCTATTTCTTAGCAGTTGCATCAAGCTGGCAATGTGAAGACCTTCAAGCTAAATACATAGGGCTCAGGAATATAGCTCCTCAGTGAGGACTTGCAGGTACTAAAGTGTAGTAAAACTGATAACCAGCCAGTGCACCTATAACCTGCAAGCCCTTGCAGCCCACTGCAAAAAAACAGAACATATCTGCACCTTTCAACCTACAGTTCATTCTGATATCTGATGGTTTTGAAGGTCAAACCAGGCCTGCTGGGAAAAAAAAGCTGGTTTTAAGGCTAGCAAGAGCAGTTTGGAGTCTTGATACATGCAAGACTGATGCAATTCTGCCCCATTCCCAACCCCCTGGCCCAAAACCCTTTCCCTGCTCCTAACCACGCACCAGGAGGGAACTCAGCCCGGGGACCGAGAGGAGGTGATGACAGCTGCCAAGGGCCCCAGCCAGCTGGAAAGAGGCTGAAGATGGAGCAGGCTGTCTGGGCTGGGCCCTGGGGAGATGACCCACCGCCCCCAGCACCACTGGGTCCTTGTGCAGACGTTATGCTCAGGGCCAGACCCCCAGCTGAAAGCGATGGAGCGACACACATTTTCCTCGACCGAGAATCAGAGATGAGCGGAGCTGGGCTTGCCGCTTGCGTACAGCATGGGTTTCGTCAGCGGTGCATTGGTGCAGGGCTTGAGCTGCTTCTTGGCCCCTCGCCCCCTCTGCTGAGCCTACAGCGAGGAGCATCTCCCCTCACCTAGATTTGCTCTTGTTCACATTCCCAAGACAGATCTTAACAGATTGTCACGGATGGAGTGAGCGTGCACTTCACTCGTTAGAGAGAAGTAAAAATATAGTTTGTTGATACAGAATAGGGAGTTAACAAAGTTCTATGTGACAGTGTTTTAACAAGATTCGATGGCAAGGTACACTTGATTATTTACTGCATAGAGGACAGGGTCAGACAAAACTGTCAGGGAGACCCTCCCGTTGAGTCATGAGGTTCGGAAAAGGATCCCCTTGCTTTCTAAACTCCTTCTCAGAGAGGAGTCTAGGTGCAGCTAGATCCAGTCCTAGTCCCAGACTTGGTCAACGGTTTATGTCTAAAGGATTATATATGCGCAATCAATCCTTTATATCACTTAGTTAAGGTTTCAAAGTTTGGCATGCTACTAGTCACTTACCAAGGATCTGTTGCGGCAAGGAATCTCTCAACCTCAAGGAGTAACCTTGAGAGGTGTCCCTGCTCAAGGGGAGATCCTGGCGTGCAGCCCGCTGCCATGCAGGAGAGCTCAAAGGGCTCTTGGGCTGCTCACTGTTTATGGGGGATAAGATGATTGACCCATAGTCATATTTGCATGCCGACCACAGGTTTTACTTTCTTGGGTGGGTGCACAACACAATAGCCCTAGGCACAACACAATAGCCCAACACAGGCTATTGTTGGGCTAATAGCCCAACCCTTAGGCTATCGTGTTGTTATCTGTCCCCTGAACCCACTTTGAATCCACAGCTCCCCCTGAGCTGCTCTGCAGTGGTCCCTTTCCTCTGAGTCAACACTTTCAGGTACAAGAATTCACAGTGCCAAGAGCCTCTAGTGCAGGCATGGAGAAAAAAGATACCCTAAATGGTCACCAAACCTTTGCACATCTTCCAAACAACCCAAAAACACTGCAAACCATGCACAAGGCTGCATTTGCCAGGGAGGAGAGGGCAGAGATGCTGAGAGGCTGCCGTTGCCTGGCCCCTTCCTTTAGCATCAATCATGGCAGTGTGTATTCTCCAGCTCATAAAAAAAAAAGGGAAAGCAGAAGCTTTTGCCCCATATTGTGGCTGCACCCAGCTCTGATATATGCCCACAGAGTACAACAGTGCAGAATAAAAACAAACTGCAAACACTGTGTAGTTTGCAGACAGACACACACACAGCCCCACGGCGTCTTAGAGGCAGCCAGGAAATATTTCCTTCTCACAAAAAATGTATTTTTGCTGGTTTTAATTTTCAGAGCTTCCCAGGGGGGAGGAAAAGATACTTTTCAATGAGAAACTGAAGCCTGAATAATCTGAGGTTTCGCATTTAGCTGGGGCAGGTGGAAGAAACATCCACCACCGAACACTTTCATAAAACCATCTCAGGCAATCACCCCCTTTTGCAGGGAAAAGCCTGTGAACGAAAAACATGATCAGCCCAAAGGGGCACTGCAGTCCTGTATGGTCAGAATAAGATGGTTTATATGCTAAGGATTGAAAAGACAAAAGTTTTTCTTTGAGAAAAAGCAATGCATGGGACAAGCAGAGCACTCAGGGTGAGGAGAGTCACACAGCTTTTAGGTGCATGGGCTCATTCGTGTTCAAAAATTAAAGGTAGCTCTAGTTCTCCTCTTTCTTTCTTTCTTTCTGTATTTATTTATTTATTTATTTCCACGTTTCATCCCACTCCAGCATTCATTTTTCACTGCCACATAAATGGGCAGTTTCTCTTCTGCCAATAAGTGAAAGGAAGAGCTAGGGGATGTGGCTTGTACCCGTAGAAAGGCATGGGGGGAATCAAGCGGATTTGGGGGATGGTCATTTGCCTTCAAGAGGAGCTTGGGAAAGCCTGGGGCATTGCTCTGCAGGCACGGCTGCAGCAGCGTATCCTGCTCTGCGGGGGAAAACCCATGTCCCCTTGCCCAGCATCAGCATGGGGACCCCATGGTGCGGCCAGTCACATCACTGGGTGCAGGAGTGGCAAATTCGGCTCGGGATTCCCCCAGATGGAGACAGCCATGGAGAGGGGCACAGAATTCACCTGGGAACAGGGCAAAGCAGTTTTTAAGCAGCAGCATTTTGGGGAGATGAGTGATGTCCTAAAGGGGGGAGCTCACACCCCTGCGGTTAAGATGCACCACAAAAGGCTGTGAGCATTGAGAGGAGCCCATCGAGGTGCAGCATCTGGCGTTGGTGGAGATGACTTCAGGGTGCTTCATGCAGAGAGGGATGCGGTGGTGCGTCACGGGGAGGCCGTCATCGGGCATTGCTCGAGGACCGCTCTGCTCCCTGGAGCGGTGGTGGGCTGTGTCTGAGTGCAACCCCACACCTGGAGACACAACCCTGCTGCTGTCCCTCAGCTTGGTCCCCTGTGTGCCACAAGACAGTCAACTCCGGGCAGCAGTTCAGGGTATTTTCCACTCACAGACCCCATCAGGTCCTGCAGGCTATGCCAGGGCTATTCTCAAAATCAGACCCTAAAACTCTAAATGAAGGCCATCAGAAGCCTTCTCTCCTTTTGAGTACGTTGGGCCCAGTGTTTCATTTTCTTACAGTCCAGGGTGAACTTCACCTTCACACACCCTGCAGTGGTGGGTGAGCTTACCTGTGGCAACGCTGATGTCCCGAGGGCCACCTCTTAACGTCACAGAAGTCCAAGATTTGCTGCATTTCATGCCAAGGTCTCTGAGAAAGCTGAGGCCAAGCAGGAGCTGGAGTTGGCCTTGGATGTCCCTGCACCCTGAACCCTACAACCTTGGCCATCTCTGCATCTCAACCTCCACCTGAACTTGAGACTGTGGAGTCTGAAAAACTTTAATTTTTGGATCTTTTTCTTTCCTTAAGGAAGTCAGAGGCCATCTTAACTTCTTGAAGGGGAAATTACCAAATATCCTGTCACGGTATTTCCAGCCATCACAAAACCCAGCCACTACAGAGGTCTCCCAAGAAAAGCCAGTCTCCCAAGCTTTCCACCCTGAATGAAAAAATAAAAAAAAAAAGACTTGGCAGTCTGCAGCAGGGAGCATTCAAAGGGAGTGTGCATCCACGGAGCCCACAGTCCCAGGGTGCACGGGCAGCCCGGGGCGAGCACGCACAGGAGCCTCCCTCCCCAGCACATCCCGATGCCATGGAAGCTCATTAAAATGGACTGAGCGATGTGCCAGCTGTAAATGCAAAGACAGGTCTTTTCAAATAAGTCCCATTAGTTCCACATGTGCGTTTGACAGATAATTTTTTGGTTACTTAACATGAAACCAATAATTATGGAAATGACTGTGAGGATCCAGATACTCTCTACAAGAAAAAGACGGATAGTGGAGAGAAAGCAATACCAGAGACTTTGCAGGGTTTTTTCCTCCCCTAATGCAGCCATCCTTAGTAAACTGCTAGTGCAGAGCTCTACCCAGCAGACCAAAGGAAAGAAATCAGCTCTGCCAGCATCAGCTCCCTGGAGCTGCACGGTGCCTTCAGCTAGAGAATCAAACACTCGCTTTGCAGCCGCATACACAGCCTTGATGCCACATGAGCAAACATCTGCCCTTATCCCCCAAAAATGGAGAGAACGTGCTGGGGAGAGTGCAAAATCTGGCTCTTCTCCACTGCTTGTAGCCGGTTTGCTGTAAATTCCCTGAGAGGGGATCAAATCTGGAGGAGACACAAATCACAACCAGTATTTTTCAGAAAATCTTTTATGCATCAATCTGTTTATAACAAATAGCAGATCTCTAGTCACACCCAAACTGACTTGTTCCCTCTCGTGCTCACTCGCACCCTGCGCCATCCCACCATCCCCGCACGCAGCCATCTGAGAAGCAGGGCACAAACGTGCACGCAGGAAAGGAACACGGGCTGGGCACGGGAGGGGAAAGAAAGAGGAACGCGCACGTTTTTAGTGGGACTACAGTTATCAAAACAACATTATACAACTGCAAAAAAAGAAGAAGAAAAAAATAATAGAGGTGGTTATGTAAACCGCTGTCCCCGTCTGGTCAGCACAAATCTCATGTGGGCTTAGGTCAGTCCATTTGACACAGCTAGGACTAATTGTCTGTGTTAACCATTAGTGGCTCCCAGTTCAAAGTTCCCCGCTAGCTGCCTCTGTGCCCTGCCTGTACTCCCGCTGCCTGCCTGCTGCCAGCTGCCCCAGCAAGGTGCAGGCAGCGTTGCCCAGCCCTGCCCATGTCTGTGCTGGAGACCTCAGAGCCTCAGCAGGGGATGAGACACCAAACTGCAGCTTCCAGCCTGGATGCCCTGCTCTGCCCCGGCTGGCCAAACCAAGTGCCCTCAGTGTCCCCACAGGGCGTCTGACCATACCAAACAAAAACAAAAAGCAAACCTTATTCTTCCTAGTGTGGTGGTCAGGAGATGTCCTGGGCAGGTAATAAAGCCTTGTAGTGCCTGAAATAGAACTCCAGCCCCTACCCTGGAGAAGGCCTGTGTTGCAATCACAGGACAAGGAAGGGTGGATGGCTATAACAGATGGAGCTGTGACCCTGCAGAGGAACATCCCAGTGGCATCACTTTGCTGCCCAGGATCATGGAAGCACCTGGAGGACTTTCTAGGTCCCTTCTCATTTTCTGCAGGCAAATTCCCATTGCTTGAGGGAAAAGGGTGTGACTTGGCTGTTTATCACAATGAGGAGAGAAAGTGCAGCCTGGCTTCTTAAAACCTCTCAGCTATCTTCTCTCCCAGGGTGAGACCCTATAAAGGGTCCTTGGGATGGAGGCACACATAGGTGACATGGTTGTTTCCACCTTTCTGCAGGAAACAGAGGAGGTGTTTGTGGCTGACTGCTCTTTCTAGCTTGGCATACTAGGTCACCACATTTTATTTAGAGCTAAGGACATCTGGAAAGGCCCTTCCAGGAGCACAGTCAATGCTGACCTGTTTGCTCCCCTTGGAGAACAGGTCAGAGCAGCCAAAAGAAAACCTGTGTCCCAAACAGGGCAAGGGTTGCTTGGGCTGGTGACTGGAAAGAGCATTTGGAGACCACAGAGGAATATGAACAGAAGGGTCCTCACAGCATCTCTTTACCCCATCTCCTTCACCTGGGGAAACTGCTGAAGCTCAGATATCATGTCCAATCAAAGCTCCCAGTTTCTACAAGACACCTCTTCCAACTTCTCACAAGGCAAGAGGCAAACCCCAAGAGTCTTCAGGAGTAATGATTTCCCTTCCTTGTTGTGGGGGAAGGGTGTTTGGTTGTGGGAGGTTGTGGGAGGAAAAGGTGTTTTGGGGACTGCTACATTCTGTCCCTCCATCCTCTAACTAGTCCCCCACTGCCATGATTTGGTACCTGGAGGCAAGTCAACCTGATTCAGGCACTTTTCTGTGCAAACCAGTGGAGCTACTTACAGCAGCATGAAAATAACGCAACAAGAGGAGAAGCAGGGAATAGGACTTGGGGGATTTCGTCCTGGAAAGCAGGGAGTAAGGGGGGGCAAAAGGGGCAGCTCAGCAGTGTGCAGGTGTGCACAGCTCTAACTCGGCAGACATTGCTCCCTCTCTGGGCTGGGACCCACCTCTTCTTCTCAGCTCACAGAAACTGCTCAGCATGAACAATTAATTCCCATCTTCCCACAGGCGCTTGCCAACAGAGCAAACCCAGTGCACTGCTAACAGCAAAGACTAAAATCACTGTGAGCTGAGCAAGGCACCCAGCAGAGACAGTAGCTGAAGAACCAGCCTAAGGCTCTGTAATTCTGGCAAAACCAGTTTCAAAACACACTTTATCTAGTGAGTGTGCCTTGGAGCTATGCAGAGAATTATGTCCATGCAGCCTCTTTATGGAGAGAGGAACAGGATGGCAGTAGTCCCCGAAATAATTCATGGGTCTTTTAGCAGCCTCTATTACTCACTATTGGATGGACTGCAATGCTCATTGTTTCATTCTGTCAGTGAAATCCTTCTCCTCTAACTTAAATGACTAACAAGGAAGCATCCCAGCTTCAGAGCCTTGTTTTGCCCATGCAACTAAAATCCTTCCAGCCTCCATCAGACTTGTCTTTTGATTGCCCAGCAGCTACTAAAATCACTGGTATTTTCGCATTACGGTGCAGGGCATCCTACAAAATCCTCCAAGAACTGAATGGTGTTCACTGGGAAACATCCAGCAGGTCAGGGAGACCCTGGGAGTGCAGAAGAAGGGTGAAGGGTTCAAGTCTGGCACAAATCTGAGTATGCACAAAGCCAAGGCTGTGCTCTAGGCTGGTCCTTAGGCACTGCTGATACTGGACACGATAGATAGCATGAGAGGAGTCTACCACATGAAATCAGACTCACTGTACCCACAGGACAGAGAATTAAAATCATTAATGTTTCTCAGTTGTTTTTAGGTGCTGGAATAAAAGCTTGATAAAGAGTTTTTGTTTCAGTAAAAGTTGAATCGGAACATATGGAGAAGTGCAAGTTATTGTTTCATAAAGTAATGACAGGGACAGCCAGTTTGTTTATCCGGATCTCTGCTTTGCCCTAACTCACTCGTGCCTTGTGTCAAAGGTTTCTTGCTTAGCTTAGGCATTTCTGGGTAAATTATTTTCCAGCTTTTGATGTCAAATGCAGCCCTTCTTGTTCATTATAAACCAACGCACTGTTATCTGCTCTTATTCGTGCACTGGCTTTGTTGCTTGGTCAACTTTCCAGTGTGCGCGGAATAAACCCCCAGCAAGAACTTCATAGAAACCCAGTTACTGTTAGGTGCAAAAGCAGCTGTTTGTGGCCATGATGCTACATGGCTAAGAGGTTACCTTTGCCAAACTCTGACTTTAATCAGACTTAGATGTTGCTTAAATCGGATCCCCTCAGACAGTCCTGCCCTTTCTCGCCCCTAATAGTGAAGTATTCCAATTTATTTCATCTGGACCCTGCCTCCCTGAAGGCCTGGCCCACCTTTCATTTCTGCCAGGAGGAGCAGCGTATTCCCTAGAGATGCTAGCACCCCGGGGAGATGCTCTCTCCTGCAGCTCATGCAAAACCTCCCCAGCAAAGCCACAGGCACAGGGGACCACAAGCTAAGCTGAAAAAACTCACTGGTTTGGAAGATGAACATATGACCCGTGCCAGAAGCATCCGATTAAAAATCCCCATGCAGAGGAGCTCATTTCTGCTTCAGCTGGGACAAGGTGGGGAGATGGATTCCAGCAGATTTCCACCTAAATCAGAATCTAGCTTTGGATCTAGATGGCTATTGGTGGCCCAGTTGGGATCTGAATTTACTCGGTGTTTTTATGGGAAATAATGAGACCTCAATAATTGGCAACAGGCTGACAGGAGCAGGGAGGAGGCTTCATCTCCTCTGTTCTTCAGTGCCAGCTCTCCAATTCATACCATTCCCATTCCCACATCAGCTTTTAATATTTAATTGCAGCTTTGCCAAGGGACTTTGCCTCCTGTCTTGTAAAGAAGGGGGAGAGGAAGGAGTCAGAAGCGTGGTACTGAAGAGCCCCAAGGAGACTATCAAATGGCAGATCTTGGGTGGAGGAAAGCACTCTAGCATGTAAGTGATTTTACACAAAAACCCTCCCAGATCACAGAAGATGGAATGAATTAATATCAGAAAAATCCTGTAAACCCTTAGCAACTGGGGGATGCTGTGCTGATTGTGGGAACTGTTCAGGGTGGGCTGAGAAGAGTATTTCCATCAACTGCCTGTACTGTATTTAAGGAAAAGGGGGGGGATAAATGGAAAATCAGGGAACACCTCCCTCCGAACAGGCTCATTCTGCCACAGAGTAAATCCCTCGAGGGCTCTTCACCTGGGTTTGTTTAATGTTAGACACCACCGCAAAAATGGGAAACAATCCCTGGACTGTGGGAGGTGGAAGCCTGTGATCTAACAAATCTGTCTCTTCTTTAACATCATGGGAAATGACCTGGAAAACAAAAAAAGGAAATTTCTAAAGCAACTAGTAAGAAATACATCTCCGTCCCTCTGGTCTTGATTTCTGATGTCTTAACGGCATGAGACGGGAGGCAGAGATTCATAAACTGCGGAATGACACCCCTATCTCCCAGAAAATCTGCCCCTCTTGAGTGCATCTGGAAGTGGACATCCAAACATGGGTGGACAACAGCTCTGGGTACAGCCCAACACTCAAGCCAGTGCAATAGAAATCACTTATGAAATGTATTTTGCAAGCAACATGGCTTTTAAAACAAGTATTTTCAAAATCTAAATACAAGTATCTAATAATCCCATAGTTTGAATGTCTGTGTCAGTAATTAAAGAGCAATTACATATATCTTGTAGGTCCCTAGAGCTCTGTCTAAATTCAGAAAATGAACCCCAAATGACCTAATGTACTTCCAAGTGTCAGATCAGTCATTGCAAATCCAATGCCTGAGACTTCTGTTGCACATTTCTGCAGCCTGGAAAACAAGATCTTTGGCAGAAGAGACCAAGAGGTCTTTAATTCTCCAGTTACTGCCTGAATTCAGAGCTGGTTCAGGTCTATGCAACATTGGAAACATAAAATAATTTTAACCAATGATGCATATACAAAATTTCCATCAAATTATTTTTAAATTATTTAAAGCTAATTCTTCTTCAGGTTCTTTCCCTCTCCCTGTCACAGATCACTGGGTGATCTAAGAGGATGCGAATAATGGTAGGCAGAGGTGGAAAAGACCTGTTCCCTGCATTAGGAGTAATTTAAATTGTGTCTTCTTTAACCCTATTTTATTTTTTCAAAAGTGAATTTATGTGATGAGGTTTGCAGATGTATCAGTGAAGAAAGCATTTGTTCCACAACCCTTTACTGATGCACTGATCCCATGAGTGGAGATGGATGCACTAATTGTTGGCCTCTTTTCCCTGGATCTTCACATCCAGCCCCGTAACCTTTGCTCTCTTGCTCTAATGCCAGCAGACAGTGAACATGGAAAAAGCTGAGAAGCTGAGGCCAGCTCAGTCCTTTCCTTTTCTGTGCCATTCTCCAAGGAGCAGTCCAGAGCACAGAGCGGTTCCTCTGAGAAAATCTGTGTCCGTCTCTGAACTAGTTGCCAGGTGGGTGGTTAATCTACAGTTCACCTTGGATTGGGGGGGTTCCAGGGTGGACTCTCCCTCTCCCATCTCCATAATAAACAAATCTCACTCAGATAAGGTCTTTCCCAAACACAGCATCCCAGTTTGTCAGGTCTTGAGCTAAAGGCAAGTACTTTTCTGCCATAAGTGCTCTTAGCTATTATATATTACCAATGCATTATTTAGTCTTGGAAGAGAAGTCCTGATTCAAAAGCCAGATCCACTCAACAAACTTCCCCAAATACAGAGACACAGAGGAATTTGCCCTCAACCCCAATGACTGGAGTGTTCCCAGATGGATAATTAAGGCTTTTAATCTTCATAGTCTCTAAGGTGCCATGAAGGAAACCAGCAAATGCTGGAGAGATGAGATGAGCTGATGAGGAGACAAGAGGAGTACGGGCATCTCATCCCCTCCTGGTTTCTCTCAACTGTTTCTAACCAAAATGCTCCAGGGAGAATTGCATTTCAACCCAAGCCCTTTAAGGGCTAATTTGTTTTCTGGTTACAACCCATAACTGAGGTCAGACCACAACGCTGCCAAGAGTGAGACAAATAAGATTAGCAACAGAACCCAAAGTACATCTCCCTCAACATAAGAGTGACAGAGCAGCTGTCAAGACTGTCTCTTGAACTTCCCCTTGGGACAGTTTAGTTCCGAATATCCCAAACTTGGTCAGTTTTCACTGTAAATAGTCATCTATCTGACAGGGTCTTTGGAGAAATCTGAAAGTGCACTCCACACAGCAAGGAAGAGAAGGAAGGTGGTTTCTTCTGCAAGGGTCTCACTCATCACTGGTGTTATATTAGGTCAGGTAGTGACTTGATAAATCCCTTTACATTAGGTTAAAGCTGAATAAATAAACAATATGTTGACCTTCTGGAAAGCCTGACTTCAGCTGCAAGCCATGTATCAGCGAAGTGCAATAATACACCGCCTTCAGCCAATATAACCCCCGGCACGTCCTCCATCAGTGGGGAGAAGGGGTCCTCCAGGGACACGTCTGCACGGGCTTGGGAGGAGAGGGCTCATGGTGGATCTAGTGGCACTGCACTGAACTAATCCATTAGACCTAAAACCAGTCCTCTTTGGGGGATTTTTCACGTCTCTCTCACTCTTCAAGATTGCTTTTGAAGTCTGTTGGGTTTCATATTTTCCAAAGGGTAAGAGAAGGCAGAAAGAGCCTGTCTAGCATATAGAAAAATACATTCAGGCTAAAAAGGGATTAAGGTGCCGTCTCCTGTCTTTCCTGCAGGTACCAGAGCATCCTGGACTGTGAAAGCAGCATGTCGAAGCAAGAACATCCCAAGGTGAGAGACAGAGGCTCAGACTACGTAGGACAGAGCATGGCCTAACAACATAATGCTCCAGTTCATGGCAATTAGAGACAAACAAAAACCTAGCATTTTTTGCAATATCTGGTGCTGTTCTGAGAACATCTCAGGGCAGGTCAGATCCAATTCCCTTTTAGTATGTACAGTTGGACTGACACATTTAAGATGCTCCAGAATGAGATGAAAGCTTCATGTATAACATTCAGATTGTTCTGGAGTGAATAAATTGTAGGGGTAGAGCCTAATGGAAGACCATCAAGAGATGTAGGACCTGGCAGAGGATTTAGCACTGGTTAGGAAGTGAGGGAAGGATCTAGCCTGAGGCAAAGGCACCAAAAGTCATTAAGGCACCCAGACAGACACACTGGGCCGACAGATATCACACTGAGGCATCTCTGCCCTTCTGCACCAGCAGCTGGAGGCTTTGGGGGTTACCCTGTGTGTCTCAGATGACACTAAGCACCTACCTTCTTTGGCCAGGAAAGGTAGGTGCTCCTGTCATTCTGTCATTTCTGTCATTCTACCCTAGGGTGCAGAAACTACTTTTTTGGTGCTTTTGACTGTAATGGGACTTAGACATCAAGTTCATGAGTATATTTTGCTCACAGCTACATTTAGATATCTACATTTCAGCATCTTAAACTGAATTCCCCCCTAATCAGAAGCTGTGACTACCATTCTCACATCATGGCAAAGGTGCACCTCCCACCTACCAGTGTCCCTTATAGCATATTTTGATTGCAAACTCATTGGCATAAGGTGCAGTTCTCAGCTCTGTATTTGCATGTTGGATCCTGCTTTGTGATAAGGGCCTCTTACAACCTGGAATAACAGTGATAAAATTACACACTGGAAGCCAGATACTCTGGACTTCATCCAATTTCCCTGCTGAAGATAGGGTTGATTCCCACTGACCAGAGAAAGCTGAATTGCACCTCATTAAAAATATGTAGAATCTGAAAATTTTTATTTCCAGTCCAGGTTTTTAAGATTAAACTGGAGGTTTACTATGAAATGATAGAGAGGGGGATTTCCTGACTGTTTGGAAACACAATTTCCTAGAGGAAGAGGATGGAGATGGGGATAAGACAATGATCCAAGAGGGAAGACAGCCAATGGTCATATTTTTTCTACTCCAAGGCTTCCTTGCATGACCATAGACAAATCAGGAGGTTTCACTGGAAATAGGCAAGACAGAAACTTCTCCCACACTTCAAAAAGGGCTAGAATGTGTTTCAATTGTGCCCCTGACATTTACTCCAGAGAACATAGAGCAGACAGTGATGAGACACTCCTTCACCCCAAAAAGTTAGAAGGTCAACAGATGTGATGCTTGGAGTAAAAGAGCAGGAAATAAAAATTTCAGATTTATTTTTGAAGTTAGATATGAGCCTATTTTTATGGGGTTTTTTGTTTTTTTTAGCTCATGGAGAGAAGATATCTATCACAGACTAATGTAAGCCCAATGGGGAAAAAACATGCCTCATCTCGAAGCCACCCCAGTGATATGTGCCCGAGCAAGTCCATGGAGGATCTTCCTATCCCTAACATCAGTGCCCCAACAAGGAATCTCAAAGGAGTCCTGACCAGCTTTGACACTCCTAAAGCCACTCCACGGTGTAAGAGTTTACATTTTGCTCCACTCAAGACACCATCTCCCAATGGCATTTTGAGGAGGAGGGAGGCTGATGCCAGAATCATGACAACGATCCAACCCCTGAGCATGGAGACCAAACCCCATAAAGACCCATCCTTCCCTTCCTCTCTTCAGAGCATCCAGAGGAAGGAACAATGGAGTCCTGCCACCATCAAATGGAAGGCGTCTCCTGCAAAGGTTAGTAGGTGCTCTTCTTTGAAAGGTCCTGGAAATTTATTTTCTTTGGGTGCCAGAGTCATCCTTATAAGTGGTTGGGCTTCATGGTGGTGCTTCATCATCCACTGATGCCAATCCCTGGGCATGGGGGCTGCCCTGTGGAAGCTTAACCTTCCATGGTTAGGGAAGGAGGAGCAGGTTTACAGGTGAGCCATGTTGTGACAGCAGAGCTACCATCAGGATAGAGCTTGCTCCAAGATCTGGTGAGGGTGAACAACAGAAAACCCTACTGCAGAAAACCCCTTGCGCATCACCTCCCTGCAGCATGGAGGCCACCTGTCTTTCTGTATTATTAAAAGCTGGCAGACACACCACTAGGTCCTCAAACGCATGCTGGGTCTCCCTCGAGCCAGGTTCTGCAATGCCACAGCATCCAGTGGAAAAGGGGTACCATGTGCTGTGACAAGTGAAAGAAAGGCCTGACTCCGCTATGAAATACTAAATCACCAAAGGAGCTGGAAATGGAACTTAGTGCCAGTTCATGCAAGCAGCTGACAATGCCTGGAGCCAGGCAACATCTACAAGCAAGGACAAACTCATAATATCACCTATGGCTTGCATAATATCACCTTGCTTCCAGCCCTGTTACTCTCTTCTCAATCCAGACACCCATCTTTCCCTCTGTGGTTTCACATAGTTTATCTCTAATCCTATCCAGCTCTGGGTGATTTAATGTTATCAGGATATCATATGTTCAACAAACTACTCCTTGCTATCATCCTTTTCCTGGAGAGAAAGGAGTTGGTAGGAATGGACAGCCTAGATTGGAGAGAGACCTACATCAAGTAAAAAGGAGAGTCCCGTGAAGTCATTATGACCTGGAATATTAATTATGGATGAGATTCTGTCTGAAATGTTCATGTACATCTCACCACTGGACGATATAACCCCAATGATTACTGTGCCACAAGAGGGACTGGTCCCTTCACTGGGCACAGCAAAGGACAACACCAATCATTACTGGGTCTGAGACATGGAAATCATTGTGGAAGCAGGTAAAGCAAATGGATGGATAAACTCGATCCACAAATGGTTGCCTCAAAAATGAGGATGGGTAGAGAAAAGACCACTTAGCTCTGGAGACAGAGTGGGGCCCAAAAAGCTGTGAAGTACTGTCCTTGGAGAGAACAGAGCAAAGCTAAGCCTGGGTCAGGTCTACAGGAAAAGATTCCAAACCACACACAATATATGGAGGCAATGCCAGGGCCACCTTTGCCTCTGGAAAGCCTCTGGTGCCATCACCTTCCCTACCCTGGGGCTTTGTGCAGTTCCTCTCCTCTATTTATGGGAATTTACCTGTTTCCCCACTGTTGTTCCCACACAGGAAGGGAAGCTGTCCCACCGCAGGCAGGCGATCATTTCCTCGGTGCCGGATACAGCCGATGACTCAGCCACAGGCAGAAGCTGTGAGTTGGATTTATTTTGGTTACAAGTCATCATTGCTACTCTACTGCCAGCTCTATAGTTGCAACTGGGAAGGGTCTACTCGGTCCTTGCGCAAAGTTGTATTTCCCATGTAATCCCATAACAGAGACTGACTGGGCAATTCTGGCTGGGGATGGTGTGGGTGATACCAGGACAGGCCATGCAGGAGTGTGGCCAAGGACAGGGAGTGCAGAGAGCAGGCAACCACACGACTGCAGCCGTACCCCTCCCAGCCCTGATCGGTCCCATTGCATGGAGCTGGCAAATCCCAACACAGCTGGGATCTGGCCCAGTGTTGAGTCCACGGAGCCACGCTGACTCTCCCTATGCTGTTATCCAAGCATTTAAAACTATCTGGTATTAAATACCAAGGCAGAAGTACATCCATGTTCAGTTTGGGATTAGTAATATCTCCCTGCACCTCAGCCTTGAGAACAGGAAAAGGGAGAGGTTCCTTTGTACCTAACTAAGGAGTCTTGGCTGGGCTCCTTTTTGGATTTGGCAGCAGTGGTGTATCACACACAGTCATCCTTGGCTTAAGATAGGAGATGTAAGTGATCCCTAACACTATGATATCATCGGGACTAAAGCAGGTCAGGGATATTTCAAGGCAAGAGGCATCTGTGAACAGTGAGAGATCCAAGCTGAAGCTCTGCATGGGAAAGGGTTGAATTTTACCAAAACTCACTGTCAGGAAGGTTTTGTAGATTTGGGGCAGAAAGAAACAACTCTCCAACAATCCCATAATGAGTGGATTTGAGACTGGAGGGACCATCCTGCCTGCTTTGGGCCTGGATCAGGAATCCAGGGACCCCATATCCCATCTATCTAGGGCTTGTTCTCTTTGGTTTCAATTTCTTCTTTTTCTTTCTCACAAGAGAAAAAAAAAGAAAAAATCACATGCTGCCTGGATTTGAGACACTGTATTTAATTACCCAGCTACATGGGAAAAGAAGTCTCTTACACAGACAAATGAAGGAGATGAAGTTCCCACAGCATTGCTGGGATTTTTTTTTAATATCAAAGCACGTGAAGTCACCATGCTATCTTGCTAAACGCGATCACAGTATTAGCTGCAGTGTGCCTTTTACAGCGCGAGGAACATCTTTTCCTCTGGCTGGTGTATGATGAATCATGGTCTATCTTAGAGCCTTACTCCACTCTCCAGCCCCTGACTCAAAGGTCTTGCAATAGCAAAGACTTCATGTCATCTCCAGCACAGCTTCTTTGGTAGGGCTAGGGTTTATGTGATGTGGGGTCCTTCTAGGGAGGCAATTGCAGCCAGGGAGCTGGGAATATGACAGCTACCTCTGATGTAGGTGCTGGATTTGATCAAAGACAGGAGTTGTAATGCTTCCTAAAAAAGTCCAGGAGCCAGCTGTCCCATATCTCTTCTGGCACAAGATATGTCCAGGACTATACCTGTGCTGTGCTTGGTCATTCCCACGGCGCGAGAGAGCTGTCAGTGCTCCGCGTGCCCCAGTAGTGACCAGGGCAGGTCTTCTACAGGAGGCTCATCACCATCACCCAGGGACTGCCCCACAGACCTTCCCCAGGACTGAGGAGGGGACACACAGCCAATGCAGTGACCTGGGATGGGGAAGGCAGAGCGTTGAGCAGTGTGAAGCCACACAATGTTGTAAGGTCAAGCACAAAGCACAGTTCTCAGGTCTGGGATGCTGTGATATGGAGGACAACAGCTTGGCAGTGTTCAAGACAGCTCTGCTGGCTGGCATTTGGCTTATCAGCAAACACATGTCCATACAACAGTTCAGAGCTGAATAACTACACATGAAGTCAAAGCACCGGTTGCTGTACCTCCTTCCAGACACGGCATACTCACCTCTGAGACACTGCTGGAGTCCTGAGCATTGCTCGAAGGGGAAGGCTGCTACACCCCTTAGAAAAGCCCATTCCCAGGCAGCTAAACCAGCCGGGCTACATCCCCAGCCACACTGACAATATCAGATGATCTGGAGGAAGTTTCCACCAAAGACATCACCAAGTCACTAATTAAAGATGTCCAAGTGGCTATAGTTAGCAGTAATGAGATTAAACTGAGCAGTGGAAGACTTACACGATAGAACAAAATACTTCCTAGGAAGGAAGATGGTAAATCAAGGAACCATTTTCCCCAAAGGGAAATGGTTGAAAGCTTGAGCCCTTTAATATTAAAGAGGAGAAGGCATCAGCTAATTTGCTGCAGGTAGAGTCTCCTGAGTACTTTAGGTTTAAAAATTAACAACTTCTAGATGAATTTTGGCAATGAGAGACAGGAAAATCACGGCCAAGAAAGAGAAAACAGGGTCATTCATGCGGGCATGCCGTTCCCCCAGCTCGCACACATACATATGCTTGCGCATGTATGTATTAATATAGCTCCATTATTCAGTGCTTTCAGCTGAAGGGCACACGAGGATGTTACCTCAGTGCAGAGCAAAGATGAAACGGGAGCCTGACGTGACTGCAAATTACAGAGCATCCAGACAGCCTCCAAAATGCATTTAATTCCCTCCTCCCCCTTCCCCTTTCTATTCTGTATTCATTTCGACCTCTATCCATGGGGAATTTTCAAAGCAAGGAGAGGAGGCGAAGGAGAGGGCAGGAAACGGTGGGCTCCCCCATCCTGCGTGCAGGGAGACCCAGGTTTGGTCGCAACGCTTGCTTGGCGGGGGGTGGTTTTTTCCCCCCCCTCGTTGTAGCACCCGCACTTTCTCCTGCAAGGGGGTGCGGTGCCATCTAGCGACAATGAAACTGTCCCACTTTGGTCCCAAAATTGTTCTCCGCAAGGATGCTGCTGCACAGCAGCCGCTGGACACCGTGTCTCAGCCCCAGCCGTAGAAGGAGGCTGTCGCCCTCCGTCTCTCCATGACCTGGGGACCTGCAGCCAGCATCCCCCCTTCTGCAGCACGCCGTTCAGCAGACGGGTTTGGGAGAACATCACCACTGAACTGGAAAGATCTGAAAGGAGGGGGAAAAATGCCGATTTAAGATAAAAGGCTGTGCTTGTGCTACAGACAGCTTGAGTTCAAGGCAGCTCTGGCACTTGCAATGATAGAGGCTCCTGCAGTCAAAATAACCCTTAAAAGCTCATTTCCCTTTCAGCAATTGCTTTTCATGAGCATGACAAGCAGGAGTTGAACGTTGGGACTCCTCTAAGTGCCCGACCTGTCCAGTTCTAAGCGCTTTGTGCCTCTGCAACTCAGCCAGGAGGGAAACTTGGGGTGTTTCAGCATAAGATCCATCTGCCCCCCTGACTAGAGCACCTCACATCACAGAAAGAAGGGGCAGAAGCAGGTGCCATCCATCCCCTTTCACCTCTCCCAGTCCCTGTGACAGCTGGTCAGGGATGCTGGGACCGCAGGCACCTTTTTCAGGGGCTGCCATGGGAGCATGCAGCGGTTGCGGAGTGCAGGGGAGCGATCAGCCTCACCTCATGCCTGGCTGAGCCCTGTCAGCAGCCGGGCTGGCAGCAGGGATCAAACCAGACAGGCTAGTCCCGTCTAGTTGGCTTTTCCTGCAAGCCCTAGTCTGTGCTCTCACCTGATCCAGCCTAAAGAGCTTTTCCCCTGCTGAGCCCCTGCTGCCCTCTTCTCTCTGCTCCCAGCAAGAGCCACCCTGCCTTAGTTGAGGGCTCAGGGCTGCCCTCTGCTCCAGACCCCCCTGCCCCTGGGCTGCTGATCACCCCCTATCACACTCTCAGTGCCTCTCAGAAAGGCCCAGTGCCACATCGATTATATTTTTTTTCATTTTCTGCTTTCTAATTAGTTGCTATCTTCCAGACAGGAGAAGAAAAACCCTTCCCCAGGAGCTGTGCAGAGAGAGCTGTCAGGTAGCTCAGATCTTGCAGGCTTGCAGGAGAGTGCTTGCAGGGGCACTGATGGGGGGACATGCGTGGAGGCCACAGTCCATAGCAGACCAGGTCCTCCACCTAGGGATGGACAGAGAGACAGCAGGAGAACGAACAGACAGCCATGCATGCACACAGACCACCCCCCTGTATACGTATGTTGTATGTTGCAGCTAGACAGACAGGAAAATATATGCCGCAGATGAAGAGAGAGCTCCACGTAAATATATGCGTGCACCCTGTGTGTTCCTGCTGGGCACATGCACACCACAAGGACACACATGCACACCCGTCGGGAGCTGCTGACTGAGCTGATATGCTCTGCCCTTCACCTCCTGCCTTTATGTCCTTCCACCCATATGGAATAAATAAGATACCTCTGTCCCCAGCCTGCCGCTGTGCTTGCTGACACCTCTGCCACCCTGTTCGTGCTACCTGAGCGGGTGCGTGTTTGCTGACAGCCCCTGCCAGCCCCAGTCCTCTGACTCACAGCCTGGCTTGGCGATCAGAGACCTGCCTACCACCTTCCTAACGACATCCCTCGCTTGCCTGCTGCACATCGCAGGGTACGCTCAGCAGGGGCCACTTCATTCTGCACCTCCTCGGCTGCTTAGTGCTGCCTTGCTCACAGCCGTCGCTCACGAGGTACCGTCTCCTCCTCAGCACGCAGCAGTAAAAAGGGTGGCTGTATTTCTGCCCATCCCCAAGATGGTTGAATTTCAGCCCGTTCTAATTTAGCTTTTTTCTCTGATCCTCATTTATTGAAGGAAGCAACAAACAAAACAGAGACCACTTCAGAGGGAGGCGTAATGGTCTTCCTAGGCACCAGGCTTAACACAGATAGCAGAGGACTGGTAATTCGTAGCTTTTCAGGATGGTTAAAGAAACTGGGCTATTGTAGGGAGGAGCCAGGCCCTTCCAGGAGCCTCGGTGAAAACAGATGGTCATCTGGAGCCGGATGTGATGTGATGTGATGTGATGTGATGTGATGTGATGTGATGTGATGTGATGTGATGTGATGATGTGATGTGATGTGATGATGTGATGTGATGCGATGTTGACAAGGAAACATGCACGCTGAACTGCAGCCGGGTTGATGTGTAGCATCCTCTCCAGGGACTGATACCCTGATACCTGCAGACCTATAGGGGAAAGAGAGGGGCAGCGGGCCCTTCAAACACCCCTGTAAAACTCCAACAAAGGTATTCAGGAGGAGGGAACCAAAAAACTTAAGCAACTCAAACCAGAAAATCATCAATGGCAAGTTGCTTGGCCCTTTGGAGCGAAAAGCATGGAGCCCCTTTGGGGACCAGGGTCACACTTCATCTACTCAGCACAATGCTGCTGAGATCTTTATGTGACCAACGAGCCGGGCAGAAATGGAGACGTCCCTGTGCTACATGCTGTACAAAGACACCACAGAGAAAGGCTAAGACAGCTGTGTGCTGGCAGATAAAACAGGTATGATTTTTGCCCCAAGACGGTCTGGTCCAGCACAGCTCACATCCGTGCATCTCTCCCCCCCATCGCTGCAGTCCCATGGTGTCTGGCATCGGGTGCTGTGGGCCATGGGCATGGCCTGGGAGGGTACAGGCAGGGTGGGACCGAGCATGGCTCTCCTGTGGCTCTCGCCTTGTGTTTTGTGATCCTAAGCACCTCTGAGTGAGTGTTTTATCTCAGGTAATGGTGACTTCTGGTACTGGCATAGCCAACCCACATCTCCTTTCACCGCCACGTGGTGATTTACTCAAGCCTATGCTCTCTAAAGGTGTCAGAAAAGTAAACCAAAGAGAGATCAGCTGGATCCGAGTCAAACATTACTGGGTTCCTCAGCCGTATCACTATCCCAGCCTGTTAAAGGTGGTCTGTTAAAATAAGCCCCAGAGCCATTGGTTATGTTTGTATTTGTAAATCAGCATGGTCAGGCCAGGGTCCTCAGCTCTGCCACACAGTTGTGCCCACCATTAATATGCTAAAAATAACACCCATTGCCCAGCTGAGCTTTGAGGGCATCAAGAGCTCTCTGGGGCCGAGTGCTTTATTGTTATCCCTCTCCCAACACGGCCCAGAGCACCTCCCTGCAGCACCGCATTGCTAACGGAGGGACTGCAGGGATGGGGAAGATACCCAGCTGACCACAAAGCAGATAGCTCAATTGTCCTTCTTGGCATACACGCTTCCTCTCACTTTCCTAAAATTTTTTTTTTTCCCTCTGTTGGTTCTAAAATATTGGAATGGATGAGGAAATAGGGAACCAGAAAATATAGCTAATACCTGTCACCTTCCCAGCTTTTCCCTTAAAATTCTGGCTGTGGCCAGAGGCAAAGGGGGTCTGGCCGTGCAGATCACGGCCCAAAGACATGACAATGAGTCAGGGAAATGCCTCTTCCCCTCTGCACCGCTGCCCGGAAGCATCGCCTGTCCCATACCAGATTACACCAGGGGTATTTTGAATGAATAATTTCTGAAAATAAGCCAGGCCCCCAGACTTTCCCAGCCCCCGTGTAGGATTGCTAAAACTCATGATTGACTCAGCCTGGTGGAAGAGCAATTTCACTCTTCCCTAAAAATAGACCAAGTGGTTCATCCTCTCAACATAGCCCAGTGCTCGGTGATAAAACCAGCTGCCAGAGACCACTGGGAGGCAGTGAACAGGACCGAGGGTGTGAGGAGTGGAGCAGGGCTCCTCGTAGGATACACTAAGGGCTGCCCAGCTGTGAGTTTCACACAGATTTTCCACTGGGGCTGTCTACGGCTTGACACAGCTGTTGGGACTACCAAGATCTCCATGTAAGTAATTTTGGGGTAGATTAGAGAGGGGTGAAGTGTTGCTTGTATATGAACCTCAGACTGATGCTAAAAAACAGGGCAAACGAGGATGCTCGGCGCCTCGTGCTATGAAAACAGTAGTTGCAGCTCATGGAAGGCCATGGATCTTATTTTGTTGGCTCAGATCTTGGTAAATCCCACCTTCTGCTGCAGAAGGTGCTGCCTCTGTGTTCGATGGATGGTGGCTTCGGTCTGGTTCAGCACCGTCGTCTAGGGCGCTTGTTCATAGCAGAAACAGAGCATTGTACGTGTGTGCTTTTCCCCTGTCCTGAAACATTGAAGTTCCTAGCTTTGAGGCTTAAATTCATGGGTCCAGATCTCAGTGTCTACTCTCTTCCCCAAAAATACTGTTATTTACCATGACTGTGGTCACCGTGACCAGCAACAGGGGAAAGAATCCTTATGGGATTTGGGTGAGCTGGATGGATGCTGGGGGTGGAGGGGACATCTTCCAGATCAAAACCATGTTCAGGACAGGTAGGCAGCAGGCAGCAGGCAGCAAAATGTGGACTGTTCGGAGGGAAATGAGCTTTGCTTCATCTTACATCCCTAGGGAACAGGAGGCAGAAAAGGATTAGTTAAGGAGGGAATTTCTTTCCCTCCCTCATCTCACCCAGTCTCCAGGGAGGGCTGAAAAATGTGTTTGTGACCCTGTGCCAAATAAAGGGCTTCAGGAGCCTGTTGGGTTAGCAGAATTAATGTGGCCATACCACTCCCTATTTGTGCTCATGTATGGAAAGTAACTCCAAAAACTTGCACAACTCTGTAAGACGAAGCAGAAACCTACCCCTGTGTGTGTGTCTCATACCTGATTATCCATCTGCCGAAGCCTTTTAGCTCTAAGGTCTGTGTCATGGCCAACAGGAGAGAGCCAGGACCCCAGGTCCAGGTCTCGGTGCTGCCCCTCAGTCACTGTGTGAAGGGCCTGACACCAACAGCCTGAGCTGAAAGCAGTGTTTTTCTGCTCATGCATTTGGCGGTGGTGAACGTTTCCTTCGGGGATACACATCCTGTGGTTGCTGTGAGAATAACAGAAATTCTTTAACTTCCCCCAAATCCCTCCAAGTGTCCAGTTTTCACCCAAATCTTTGCTGGAAAATACGTGAAGTAGCTTCAGGTTTTTATTAGAAAACAGGAATTTTGGGAAAGAGAGGTGGAGTGGGTGCCTCACTTGATGAGAAGAGGCAAAATATGAAAACCTGTGTTCTTGTCCAGGCAAAGTGGTAGGTAATCCACTAGTGGCAACTAAGGGATCCAGCACGGGTGGAAATTCATAGGAACGTCCTACAAAGGCTGTTTTCAGCCCTTGAACAGATGCAGTATTTTGCAGGATACAAAAGCCTCCTTTTTGGGGGAAACCAGGTGAGGATGCCCTAACCCTGATGCTAGGAGGATGGAAATCCTTCTTCGGCACCAGCAAAAACCCCAAGTCTGGGTCTGAACATGGTAGCAGGAATCTCTGCATTCCTGCAGAGATTTACTGTACAACCTGGTATTTTACTCTTTTAAAGCCACCCATTTCTCTCCTCCCCCATATTCTCACTGGCAATTTGCCTCATTCAGAAATAAATGGAAATGCCAGGGACCCTCAATAGCTACAAGCAGGTTGGGGTTTTCTCTTTAAAGGATACTGCTAATTTTTTTTTGGCTATGGCTGTTTCTTCCAAAACAGTATTAAGTTTTCTTGGCTGTCAGTGATAAAGAGCTGACAGCAGCATGGAAACACCATGATAAGAATAGCAAGCAAAAGCCAGGGTCTCAGCAGCTCCTCAGAGCTGCGTAGTATCCATGTGTAAACACCAAGGCATGGCAAAGAAATGCTTTAAGATGCATGCCACAGCCCTGATCCTGGCTGTGCTCTGCATCCCAGGCGGGAGGTGCAGCTGATGATGCTCGCAGGGCTCGTGCCTGCACTGACATTCCCAAGGTATCTCTTCGTGGTGGTTAGAGAGGGCTTCCCTTAAAAGGTCTGGTATTTGTGGCATGTGGAGAAGCCCTCTCCCCAGGCAGAGGTTATTCCAGTGGGTAGCTCGGTGTTGCTTTCCCCGGGGAAGGGGATTTTAGGGGGGAGGGAAGCCGCTATCACGAATGGTCATCCCGCATTGTAGCCTGCAAGGGCTGAGATGCCGCCCTACGGGATCAGGTAGAGCTTGCAGAAGACAGGGAGCCTGGCAGAGCGGTTAGGGATAAAAATAGTCCTGCTGCCAGCCAACGTTCAGGGATAGGTGAAATAGAGAAAGAGGGAAATAAAGACAGCTCTTGTTGTATTGGCAGCAGGGGTGTTTATCACCACTTCAGTGAAACCCCCCCGTATAAATAACAGATAAAGAGTTACTGGCGGGTACGAGAATGGTGTGTGATACACGATCCTCGGCATGTCAGAGGGCAGTGCTGGATACCGAGATCCCAGCGATACACAGCCTGGGGGAGCAATATATTAAACGTCCACTTGGCTTTTATTAACCCTTTGCAAATAGCAGAGGAACATGGAGAACGAGGCGGTGCCGAGCGGATCCTGCATCCGCCTCGTCTAGGCACTTCGTAACCCAAAAGCAGGGGAGCCGACCTGGGTGATGTTTAAGTCCCTCTCTAAGGAAGGACAACCCCACAGCAGTTGGCCCACTCGGGAAGGCCACATCCCCAACCAGCAATGCCACTCGCAGCTGTCTCTCAGCAGAGCTTCTTGGCATTTTTTGGTACCAGGAATAGAGTCCTCCACATTCCTGGATTTTTGCAAAGCCCAGAAATAGCCCCAAGCTGCCTCGGGGCAGATACTCAGCTATGCCTGAGGCTAAATTTTCCCAGCTTTTCTAAGTAGCTGTTTAAATTACCTGGGGGTTGTGATGTTGCTCCTGCAAAGGAAAGTGCAGCTGACACTGAGGAGCCAAAAACATTTGCAGAAGTGACTAAAGATCATGAATCTTCAGTTTAGAGGTGCTGGAAATTGTAGCGATCTGATTTTGAAATTCAAGTGCTGGAAACAAGACACTCTTGAGTAGCTGTTTTTTCCTTCGCCCTCTCCCACCCCCTCAGATTTGCAAATGCAACTTTATATATGTGCAAAATGTTAATTGTTTGACTATAATTTAGCAGACAATTCCTAAAGCATGGAAGGATATTTTAAACCTTATTTCCTCTTCAACAAAGCTGCTCTTTAGCTACATTATTTTATTTTACTTATTTGTTTAGCACCTTCCCCTGGGTCTGGAACTTTTCTTTTCAGCCCATTTCCCACCCCAGAATTCATATATTAGCTCTGTGCGCCAGAGCTGCTCAAGTGATTGCAACATATGCCCTGCAGACAGAGCAAAATCTTTCTTAAACCCTTTCAAAAGAGAATGATTTGTATTTTTTGATGCACATTAGTCATTACATTTATGATCTATACCAGAGATACCCCCCACCTCCAAATCAGGGATCTATTGTACTCGATGCTGTACAAACTTATTTGAAAGGAGAAGGTCTATTCATGAAAGTTTGGAATCAGAAAAAAGTGTTGTGAACTTGTCTGATTTTTGTAGGTTATCTAACTGTAATCAATGGTGTTCTTACATCTGAGTTGGTGAGATGAGCATATGAAAATCTCAGTTCTCACTTTTAAAGGGCGATTCCTAGCCCAGGTAGTTATAACAAAAAGATAACTTGGACCAAAACAGTCAAAAAACAGATGACTTCTTTTAAAAAAAAAAAGTGTTTACAATTGCCACTCTCTCTCACATAATTGGCCAATCTGTGGCAAAAAGAAAAAGCTTGAATTTCAAATGCTCACTGTCCTTTGTAGAACTGAAAATGAGAGAAAACACCGCAGTTTGCAAACAGAGCAAAGTGTGATCCAGGAGTCAGGCGGGAGTACCCGTGAGGATAAACAGAATGCTTCAGAGCATCACTGGTCCTCACTCTTTACTGGAGGCTGCCTAAAATCCCATCGATGCTCCCTGCTGCACCCTTGTCCCATCTTTTTCCCCCCTTCCTTTGGAAAAAGAAGCATGTAACATTTTAACATGTGCTAAAGCCTCAAGAGCGGGTCATGAGGCCAATGAGAAATAGCTAGAGATGCTCTCCCCTCCCCAAACCCTCACCCTCCCAGGACCACCCTTCCCTGCACACCCTTTGCTGCAGCATCCCAGGACCACTCACCCTTTCGGCAGCCTCCCAGCTGGGGCAGTGAGGCAGCCTGCCCCTCTTCCCACGCCACCTTCGGCATGCGTCTCCTCCGGCAGAGCTTTCTCATGGACCAGGACCGCTGGCGCAGGGGTTGGAGCCAGAAATTTAAAACTTTCCCCACTGACCAAGCACTGCCAATGGGCTGCCAGGCTCCTGGGTTAAGTGGCAGCACTGGTTTCTCAGCCAGCTTTTATGGGTGCTTACCTATCTGCGCAAATTCCCCCAGACCAGCTGTGGAATGGTGCTGGTATTTAGGAGCTTCTTTTGTCAGGGGCTTTTTTTGTCGGGGGAAAGATACTCCAGGGGGCAAAGCTGGGAGGAGGATGGGGTAGGTGTGATGCAGCACATGCAGCTCCAACAGCTAGAGATAGAGGCACTTAGAAATGGGGTCCCCATCTCCAGGGACAGGCTTCCAGATTCAGGAGGAGGACAGTGATTTGCTGAGGTTTCACTGAAATGCATGCTGAGGACAAGCAAGCGGGAATGGGGACACTCGTCCAGCCACACAGCCTGAGTCAGGGGTCCCAAGTGGTAATGACCGTCCAGTTGGGAGTAACCCACAAACCATCCCAGGCAGGGAACAATAGCAGAAATGGCCACAAATTCCCAGGAAAGAGCCAGCCCAGAGCACCACAAAGCCAGGAGCATTTCCATGTCAGTTCACCTCCATCCCCTTGGAAAACAGAGTCCCTTTCACAGTGTGAAGAAATCACTGTTTTCCTGCCCTGATTTCCCTGGTGCTAAGAAGCTCCTGGACACGGGTTCCTTTGCTCCCACCGTCCTTTGAGTATTGGGGTTTGGGTCCTGCACTGTGGGATGTGCTGAATGTCTCGCAGCACCTGAGCCGTGGCACAGCCATAACACACAGCCCATAACACATCTGTGCTCCATGGCATAGGACATGCCAGGTCCAGCAGCCATCATGGCAAACCCAATGTTGGTCTGCAGAGGAGCAATGTCAGGCAGATGCTGAGCAGGTGACGGAGGATGCCGGATTCGGCTGGCCGGGATGAGATGCTCTCCGGAGCATCGATCCCTTCGGCAAGTGATGGAGGGGGGACGGACCCTGGCACGACTTGCACCACTGGGCTATCCCTTTCCCTCTGGCTCGTGCAAGCCCCGTGCAAGCCCCCAGCTGATCTCAGGCCCCGTTACACAACCCCCGGACCGCTGTGGGGTGCACACGGCGACACAAAGGGCTTTGTTTAGCAGCTGTGTTTGCTCAGGGCGGCTGATTTTGGGAGCAAAGCCGATGACGTGGTTGGCCAGGCCACCCGGGAGACTGGTGCTGAGCTTGCAGCTTCCTTTTTTAATAGGTGACTCAGGCACTCGGTAGCTGACTGGGGTTGGCGGTGGGAGCCAGGCTGCAAGGGAGTGCCAGCGGCAGAGGTGGTGGACACCAACAGGTGGGTAGCATTGTTTCTCTATAGGATAAAGTGGTTTAAATAGAAAGCAGAGCAAGCCGGAGCTGCCGTGTTACTGGCGAGATGGGGTTTTCTCAGGGGAAGGAGGGGGATACTGGTTTTGTTAGTGATCTGTTTTCCACTTGTTGGGAGTTGGCTGTCAGATGTAACACGGTTGCGGTTCAAGAGACCTGTAATATTGTCTTCAGCAGGAGACAGAGCAGTTGAGTGATTTATGGGCAATAGCTGAAGAGGAAGTGAGTGAATTTTTAGATGAATATTTAAGAGTCTTTTTCCCCCTGTTGCCTTGCCTTTCCCCTTCTTCCCCCCTGTGTCTAGAAAGATCAGCAAGTACAAATGAATATGAGGAATGATTTTCCCCCACTGCAAATTTCCAGGTCCTACAGCCCTCCCTGCTCACCGGGGCCATGGCTGATGGGGCAGTGAGGCTGTAAACTGAGCCCGAGTGGCACATACATGGGGCAAGGGAAGAGCTAAAGAAACCCCAACAGCTGCTCCCTATGGACAGTCCTATCATCGCAGTCCCTCACATGAAATGTGCAGATTCATCCGGTGCCAGACGCTGGCACGAGGGACATTTTGCCAACAAACCCCAGCAGGGAGGAGCATTCCCCATATCCTTCACTTAGAGAGCAGCACCGTCGGCCGCGGTGCCAGCCGCTGGGTGGGAGGGGAGGAGGGGGTCCTCAGGAGCTCTTTTCTTCTATTTTAGCTCACAGGGGATACTTTAATGCTTGAAGTATCAGGTTTAAAATCCCTGGGGCCACAGTCAGTGCTAGTCAATCAATGCCACGCGGGATGCATCACTCAGCGCTGGAACGGATGCCGAACGTGCCAGTGGAGCCCTTTTGTTCAGCAAGGCAGAAATGTGGAGCCCAGCACAGGTCTCGAACTGAACTTCCATGCCTTCCGTCTCATACACAACAAATAACACCCTAAGCCCAGTCTGCATAACATCCTTTGGCTTTGCTTTAGCATCCCCAGCTGGGAAGTTCCCCCCTCCCTCCCAGAGGATGCTGTGCAGCGGCACTGTGCTCACAACTCTTGAGATGTCCTAGGTGCCGCTTGGACACCGTTAGCCACGCACACGCGACAGCTCGGCTTTCTTGTTAACAGAATGAACTGTTGTTCTTTTTCTCTTACCTATAATTAGGAATTTAGAGGGTGGCAGCAGCCGGTTTCGTCAGGCAGAGCCACGTGGAGCAACTTTCCACAAGCGCAGAGCCAGCTGCCCACCCGGGGGGTTTGAGCAGCCCCTATCTAAGGCAGGCAGTTTTGTGAGAAGCGATAAGCAAACAGAGGGCTGTGCACAGCCTGTGCACGGCAAAAACATCAAAAAGGAGAAGGGAAAAAAAAAAAAGAAAACAAAGGCAGTGATAAGGGGAAGGCTTCAACGAAAGCCTTGTATCTAATTATATCCATCATTAAAACAGAAGCCCTGTGGCCTTTCATCCATCCAAGCTAATGGAGGAAGGACTAGGCAGCACTGAGGCTGTGCTGTTTTCCACTGCATGGACTGGAAATCTTCCTTCAGCTGCATTATTCATTCTTGGCTGGAGGGGCACATTGCTCTTCTTTGTGCAGCATCTTGAGCCACAGGCCCATGGACCAATACAAATTATATCAGCTCAGCGGTAATACCCATAGTCTGGGGTGGGAGGTGATCATTAAACGTTACCAGCCCAGCTCTAGGACATGGGGATGCTTTTGCTAAGCACTTAGCACTGAAATGGTTAAGCACAGCAATGCTCATGTCAGCCTAGGCAGGGTCCCTGCCTTGCTGTGAAGTGCTCCCATCTCCTAGACGTAGTTTTTAAGAGTTTTTTCAGCGTGGCCATGCCCTTGCCAAGGGCTCGTGTTCATTTTCCCAACCAGAAAGGCTGCAAATCTGTGCTTGGTTTTCTTTCTGCTTTAAAGCTAGCAAGGCTGACTCTCCCCAGCTGTCCCCATTGCTCTTACAGGGACGCTTCGCCAAACCTCATTACCTTGCAAGGAAGAAAGCTTCTGTTTTCCAGACTGGTTGGACCCTTTTTGCCTTTCCAGTAGGTAATTTAGCAATGTAGGAGAAAAGAAAGAGATTCCCAGACAATATTTTTCAAAGCCCTCTTCAAAGCTTTCTGCAGCTAATTCAGCACAAACTTCAATGCTCTTCTCACAGGGTACGGCCATAATAAGGAAAGACCATGCAATCCGAGGCACCTTCGCTGGCAATTACTTCATTTTCCATTTTTACAGAGTAGACCCCTTCCAATGCATGCCTCAAGCCTCCAAATGAAGGGAGAGGCCCACTGCAGCAGATAGAGGGGCTTGTGTTAGCAGATATCAGCACCAGCTCCTGTAAAAGTGGTGTCTCATCAATGCCTTGACCCTCTCCTCCCCATTTCCAGGGTGCTGTTCATCTCAAAAAGCCAGGGATCTAGTCAAAGTTTGGGGTCTCTTGAGCAGAGTGGGGAAAACCTGATGCAATCAGAGGGTGGTTGCAACCTCACAGCCTATCTTAAGATGCATGAAATTTGCCCCAGCAGGGCCACCATCTCCACTGGCTGTAGATGGATAATTGGTTTTGACTCAGTGTTTAAGCTGTGGACAGCAGAAATCAGGGAGAGAGGTCCCATATTTACATGGTGACTTAGCAAAAAAAGCATTAAGGAAATATCTTCTTCTGTTTCCTCCCCTGGTGTCCTAGTGACCTCTGGCAGAACTAGGCAGCTAAATCTGTATTGCGTCCCACTGCTTCCTCATGTATCCAGCCTCGGTTCTGCATCAAAACGCCTGCGCATCTGCAGGAGCAGCTGGAACCAAGGACAAAAGAAACCTCGGGGTTTGGCACCTTCCAGCAGCATGCTGGCCGGCGTCTGACAAGCTCACTGGGGTCCCTCTGCTCTTATCTTCATGGCTTTTTGGTGCATGTTTGTCCCCGTAGGAATTGGTATTTCATTTGAAGCACCAGCTCCTGGAATCCTGTTAGTGTATAACATTAGCTGTTGTTACTTTAAAATAAAACCAGAGTAAATCTCCTTCAGTATTTTAGAGAAAAACTTGAAAATCAGAACTCAAAATGCAGAAAACAAAGAAAAAGAGTCATTAAGTTTGTTATTTACAAAATCCCATGATGTAGGGACTGAGATTTGAGGGCAAAGAATGCTAGAATTGCTGCAGTGCTTCTAATGTGCACATATTAAAAAGTACATCAGCCCTTTCCTGGCTGTGCAATAGCTGGATTTGTGGAGAGAGAGCCCATTGTTCAAACAGAAAGCATTGCAAATACCACACTAAATCCGAATGCAGCAGTGCAAGTCTGCAGATAAAAGGAGAACCTTCTCGTGTTTTTACAGTGGTAACAGAGAAATTACAGCCCTGACTAACCTGGAGGACTAAGATTCATCATATAGGTGTAAAGCCCTATATACGTCCGTGATGGGAGGTGGAGATGGCCATCCTGCTCACACCTAGCAGAGTAACACAAAAAGAAATTTCTTAGCTAGAATTTGGAGTTGCCTCTTTCTTTGAAAACTGAACCCCTCTGCGTTAGAGCCATTAATTTCGGCGTGAACCTCTCTCTAGGGGTGGACGCAGCTTTCATCCTCAGAGGAAGGGGAAGCCCCAAGTGTTTAGGGGGATGAGGACCAAGGGGGACAGAGTACAACAGGCGGGAATGAGGGAGCATGGCCTGGGCATCATCCGAAAGTGCGTGACCGCTCCAACCATCCAGTCCCTCTGTGTACCCCTCAGGAGGTCTGGCTAATAGATCTCCTCCTGCCAGAGTAGCCATTTCTCCATGAACCAGATAGGGACATCCTCAGCTGTAGTCACTTCCATGGGAGGCATCTGAACAAAGGTAGGATGAACACTGAATATCTTGAATATCTCAGTAATGCCATGCTGGGCCCCAGTGGGGGCCCCATGGGAGCTGGTGCAGCTCAAAATATCAGATCTCTAAACTAAGAGCAGGGTTTGGTCCTCTGGCTCTGCCAAAGACTCCCTGCTACGATCTTGGGCAAGTCTCGTAGCCTCTACATCTCTCCGTTCCCTGAAATGGGCTCCCAAGGGAGAGATAAAGATAAATGGATATAACTGCTTGTGAGGCACGCCGACAGGAGAGCAGTGTGGCCATAGAGCAAAAAAAGTGGGAATTGGTGCAAGTTGAACATGCGTAGCTCCTTCATGCCCTCCGACTCGCTCATGTTTGGTGATGGCCTTGTCCAGGGATGCAGGAATGGGTGCGGGCTCTGTGCCCCATCAGCAGGATGGTGGCATCAGGTCACTGACCACTGTGTTACTCTCATCCAGGCTTAAAGTTCATTTCAGCCATGAAAGAGGTGGAAATGTCCACGTTTTCTCCCTGAACCAAAAGGGCATGATGTTAAGTTTTGGGGGACCAGGGCGGGGGCTGCCGGGGGAATCGGTGTGCAGACGGCAGAGGCGCCCGGCAGAGCCCTTGGTAAGCGATGCTCACGCTCCAGACTGGCCGTGCCCTCGCGTCTTTGGCACATAGCTCACCGCGCACGTCTGTCCCTGTTTCAGATGAGAGGACGCGGTCATTTTTAGACATATCAGACAACACTAGCCACATACTTCACCAAGGACGAGGGAGGTCCTCTGCGCCCTCCGTGAAGGAGCTGTCGGCTCTCTATCTCTCCCAGACAGCTGCTGCTGCTGGCAGCCCCGCACAGCCGGTAAGCACCGCGCCGCCGTCCTCCCCCTCACAAATCACCAGTGGCATCCGAACAATGTCCCATCCCAGCAAGTGGTTGTAAGAGGGTGAGAGAGAACATGTCTGGCTTCGTAAATCTGGAGAAACACCATTTGGTTTTCCAAAAATGGCCAGCTTTCCCTTGTCATTTGCAAATATTGTATAAATGTTATCAATCAGAGGTGCTGATATGTATGTATATGATGTGTAAGCTGCATATACATACACACCCCCATATATATACACATTATATTCACACATGCACACACATACTAAACACACACACGTGTTTACATCCACTAGCCCATACAAACAGTTTATTCATACATGAGATTTCCATTTTATTTGCATGCTTATATTTACACACTCACATCCACGGAGGAAATATTCAGCACACAGCAACACATGCAACTCCATGCTACACCCCTTCCAACACACGCACATACGTACGTCCATATATGTCACACTCGGGCATAACTTTGCAGTGCAGCCTCCCTGTGTTCCTCTGTTTATAGCCCTTGGTCTGGGATGCAGGAATTTAATCACCCACTCCAGGCTGATCATTGGGTCATAGGATAATTCAGGTCATAAGGGTTATGAGGCACTGAGCTAGATTTTTCCCATTTCCCCAGCTCCACTGGTGATCCAGGAGTAACGTGGGATGTGATTTCACATCTGGACCTCACCTGCAGGAGCGTTCATGCTCTCTCCCACTCTCAATCTTTTGCAGGGTCCCTGTCCAGAGGTGCAGTCTCTTGAGCATGTATCAGGGCTCTGTACTGGAGGAGGCCAGACTGAAGTGGTCCCAGTAGAAAATAAATGAGTGGAGACTGTAATTGGAAAATTACAACTAGTTAGAAGTCTAAGGAAAAAAAAAAAAAAAGAAAAGCAATTTCAAAACAATGAATTACACAATCCATAATGCCGTTACAAATGTAGATCAATTTTATTTTTAAAATATTGTAGTATAAACAAAAATATAGGCTAAATCAAACTTCGAAGAAATCAGTGCTTGTTTGGTTTTTCCCCCAACTCTAAACAAATGTGTTTGAGGTTTTGTTTGTTGACTAAGACTTTTGGAAACAAATATTTCTGATCAACCTGGAATAAGATTGTTTTTCCCAGCTGTACAGAACTGCCAGTTAACCAAAAAAAACCCCTCACCTGTAACGGTTTTCAGGTCTCTGTAGTTGGTACATGTACATATATGTAATACAGACACACATACATAGAGATAACGTGTCTTCCTATGCAGTTTAATGTCATTTCTCCTCATGTCTTTTCCAGAGTACTGTGAAGGACAACTTCATTCACTCTCCCCACAGACAGAAAAAAAGCAAGGTAAGAAATGTTAAAGATAAGCACCGTTATCTAACCAAATATTTGTGGACTGTGGTGGAGTGTGATTTAAATACCCACACAAGGCAGCGAGAAGCGCTTTCATACTGAATATAGCTATCAGCTGCTCGGTCGCCCTTCCCCACATTCAGAACTTCTTCACAGATCAAAAAAACCCCTTATTTTAAAAGTGCATTCAAAGTATGTTGGCTCATGTGAAAGATTTGCATTTTACACTTGCTGCAAAATATGCTGATTTTAGTATTCTGAGGGGTTTTTTTTTACTAATGCTCAATACTTATTTTTAGCCGGAACAATCTGCGTGTAACAGAGTGAAATAACACCGCGCGCCATTGCTTTGAGCAACAACTAATAATATTCCAGGCATAACTCTGCAGACGTAACTCCACAGGCATGCCAAGGGTCAGCAGATCTGTTTACTGAAAGGAAAGCCACCAGGATTACAGTCTCTTTTAGATAATGATTATAGGCCTCGGCTACCTTCCCTTTGGATAAATGTCAAACTAGTGCAGGTTGCAGGTATTCAGTTCAGCATTTGGTGCCCAGGAGAAAAAATGAGGAAAGTGAGGTTCAAAAGCAGGCTAAACGACCGCAGCCTACCTCGTCGCGACTGCACCCTCTGTTCACTTCTGTACCAACGCTGCTGTGAATTTGAGCTGAGCTCAGGCTGACCGAGTCTAAACAGGTCTAACTTCTGCTGGCCCCCAGCTATGGGTGTTACCCCAACCTCTGGTGCCTCAGCCTTGCTTTTTCCTCCTAACAGAGCACAGAATTTTGGCCTGCTAATTCCAGCAGTTTGTAAACCTTAGTTAGCCTCATGCCTGTACAAGTCTGCAAGTCAAAGGAGCTTTATTTAGGTCTCTGATTGTATAACTGTGCATCTATTCTTACGCAAAAGATGACATGGGGTACACTCGTGAGACCAACAGAAGAAATCATTAATCAGACAAACGTCCTTCCCCAAGCCCTCGCTCTTGTGCAGTGGGCAACCCACGGTGCTACCAAAAGCCCACCGTGCTAGCTCACTACCCAAAAATAGCCTGTCCTCATCAGCTCAGTTTGACACTTTTGTTTGGTTCCGTCTCCCCATTTTCTTTTTGAGACCTGCTCACAAATAGCTCCTTGGCTTTCTCCTGCACCCATATCCTATGTTCTCAGACTCTCTGCAGGTCCTCACATTGCCCTGGACACTTGGGAGCAGGAGGGAGAAGTTAACTTTTAGCTCAGTACTCTAAGACAGCCTTCTTCATGTTGTTCTTGTGGTCACTCTCTCTTGCTGGCACAGCCCAAATTGGGCATCTCTGTTACGCTGTAGCTGGACTGAATCCTGGGGACTGTAGACTAACCACCGCACATGCCTGGATTAGAGACCTTGCTTTAGAGCGCGTTGCTGTGGAACCAGAGCTAACACCAAGCCTGGAGCGTGTGCAGTGGTGTGATGCTTTGGAGTGCTGTGTGCTACTGAACCAAAGGTATGGAGCTCAGTAGGTGCATGGATTTCCCTTGTTGGCTGGCTTTTTCCTTTGCCATTTTCACTATTAACGGCCATGGGGTTGGGGGTTAAGAGATGATGCTGACATTTAAAACTGTTTCCCTAAAGATGTCAGAAGCTCAGAAATCATCTAAAGTTTCCATCAAGAAAATGGAAGATGACTTACCTCCCCCTCCTGCCCTTGCCTCAGTCCAAGTCATCACTCCAGGGAGCCAGGATCTCAACCAGCTCCCTGTGCCTCCTCCAAAGCAAGCCTTCTCCAAGTTCTACCAGCAGCGTCAAGTGAACGAGCTAAAGAGGCTCTACAGACACATGCATCCAGAGCTCAGGAAGAACTTGGAACAAGCTGTGACTGAGGACCTGGCAGAAATGCTTAATACTGAAGATCCCAACGCACAGGCATCTGTGAACCTGGACAAAGTTCTTCCAGGAGAGGTTCAGTCCATGCGCTGGATTTTTGAGAACTGGGCGCTTGACTCCATTGGGGAACACCAAGCCACAAAGAAGCTGGCAGAAGAAGAGATCATTCCCGGTGGGGATGTGAAAAGTACTTCCCTGAGGTTTGAAAGCCAGTCAGTCAATGGGGACAGTCTGTCAACATCAGCCAAGGTATCAGAAACTGACCTTGCCAGAGGGGATGTGCATACTGCCAGGTGGCTGTTTGAAACCCAACCACTAGACTCATTAAACAAACTGTATTCGGATGAAAGTGAAGTGCAGGAGGCGGTTCTCAAGGAGCCTGTCCAGGGAGGTGATGTGAAAGGTGCCAGACAGCTCTTTGAAGCACAGTCCTTGGATGCTATAGGACGCTGCTGCTCGGTGGAGGAGAAGAGCATCCTTCAACTCAAGTCAGAAATCCAGGAGCTAAAAGGCGATGTTAAGAAGACTGTCAGGCTCTTCCAAACAGAGCCCCTCTGTGCCATCAGAGACAAAACTGGGAACATCCATGAAATCAAGTCCGTCTGCCGCGAAGAAATTCAGAGCAATGCAGTCAGAACTGCTCGCTGGCTGTTTGAGACTCAGCCCCTGGATACTATCAACAAGGACACTTCCAAAGTGCAAATAATCCGTGGGATTTCATTGGAAGAAATTGGAAGGCCAGATGTCAGTGGAGCAAGGTGGATATTTGAAACTCAGCCTCTGGATGCCATCAGAGAAATCACAGTTGAAGAACAGGATTTCAAGGCTTCAACTGACTTTGTCACAGGGGCAGATGTCAGTAAGCAGCGAATGCTCTTTGAGACCCAGACTCTTGATTCTCTGAAAGGAGAAGCTTCAGAAAGCGTTGTAGCCAAAGAACAAGTCATTGGAGGAGATGTGAAATCTACACTCTGGCTATTCGAAACCCAGCCAATGGAAACCCTGAAAGACAATTTTGAGGTGGGACGTTTAAAGAAAGTAGAGCTTTCAGCAGAGGAGAAGGGAGACGTGAAGCAAAGAAAACATGTCTTTGAGACCTGTCCCCTTGGCAGCATCTCCAAGGCATTTGAGGAAGAAATTCCAGCCACCAGCATGGAAGAGATAGTGAAAGGGGATGTGAAGTCTTTCAAGACCCTGTTTGAGACTCTCCCCTTAGACAGCATTAAGCAGGCTGATGCTGAGCCCGTCACCAAAGAAGAGGAGAAGATTCCAGCTGGCAACGTCAAAGCCAACCAAATCCTGTTTGAGACAACACCTCTGTATGCCATCAAGGACAGCTTTGGCAATTTCCATGAAGTCACCTCTGTAAGCAGAGAGCAAATCATCAGTGGTGATGTCAAGAACTACAAATGGATGTTTGAAACCAGGCCCTTGGACCAGTTTGATGAAAGCACCAAGAAAGTGGATATAATACGGGGGATCACAAAACAAGAGGTGGTGGCTGGTGATGTCAGAACAGCCAAGTGGCTCTTTGAAACTCAGCCCCTGGATGTCATTCATCATCAAGCCATGCAAGGTGAGGAGCATCCCTCGGTGAAGCGGGAGATCTCCCAGCGAGGGGATGTGAAGACCTGCAGGTGGCTTTTTGAGACCCAGCCCATTCACACCCTGTACGAGAAGGCTGAAAAGAAGCAGGAGGAGGATGGCAGCGTGCCCCAAGCTGATGTGAAGTCATATACATGGATGTTTGAGACTCAGCCCCTGGACTCCCTGAAAGGCCAGGAGGAGCAGTATTTACAAGTCAGTAAGGCATACAGTCAGGAGGAATTACAGGGAGTTGATGTCAAAACTGTCCGGCACCTATTTGAGACTGAACCCTTGGGCAGCAGTGCTGTCAGTGAAGCTGACCGAAAGAAAACCATGCGGTACTCCAGTCGTGTGGAGATACAGTCTGGGGAAGTGTCCAGAGTGAAGGAGTTCTTTGAAGCTAAGCCTTTGGATACAGCCACCAAACCAACATCCCAGAAGGATGATGGGACAATTGAAGCCGGATCCGTGCACAAGTTCACTTGGCTCTTTGAGAACTACCCCATGGACTCCCTGAAGGACAGCTCTGAGGGCATCCAGGAAATCCCTCCAGAGAAGGATATCAAGGGGGGAGATGTTGGAGGCAAAAGGTTCGTATTTGAGACCTATTCCCTTGACCAAATCCACAACGAAGTGGATGAGACAGCGCTCCAGAAGATCCAGAAAGACACCATGAGCAAAGCTAATGTCAAGTCCTGCACAATGCTCTTTGAAAGCCAACCCTTATATGCTATCCAGGACAAAGAGGGAGGATACCATGAGGTCACCTCAGTGCAGAAAGAAGAAATCATGCAAGGTGATGTGAAAGGCGCCCGGTGGTTGTTTGAAACTAAGCCCTTGGATCAGATCAAGAAGGAAGAAGAGGTGTTTGTGATTAGGGCTGTAACCCAAGAGGACATCAAGAAAGGAGATGTCCAGGCTGCTCGGTGGAGGTTTGAGACAGAGCCTCTTGACTCCTTCTCAGGGGGAAAGATATCTGTGCCCAGAACAGTAGATGATGTGCAGAAGGGAGATGTTCAGTCCAACAAGCAGCTCTTTGAGTCCCAGCAAGTGGGCCAGAAGAAGTACGTGAGGATGGTCAGTGTCAGTGATGTTCAGCGGGGTGATGTGAGGACATCCACCTGGCTTTTTGAAAACCAGCCTGTGGACTCCCTGTACGGGGATGCGGAGAGAGGCTCATCTATGAGTACAGTGCAGAGAGAGGACAGCCAGAAAGGGGATGTAAAACGCTGCACCTGGTTGTTTGAAACCCAGCCAATGGACACCCTTAAGGACCCAGAGGTGACAGCCAGTGCTGCAGCCCAAGAAGTGATCCCTTGCGCAGACGTGAAAAGTACAACGTGGCTCTTTGAGAGCACACCCTTGGATAAATTTAGCGCTTCTGAAGGTAGTATAGAAACAGAACTGAAAGAAAGAACCATGAAGGAGACTTTAGAGACGCTCTGCACTTGCCAGGCTATTCAGCATGATGGGATCCTCATTGAAGCCAATGATATGGAGAGTGTGAAGATGGTGAAGTACCAGCTCAGCAGCCCAGGTGCTCCAGAGATCCTGAAAGAGGAGATTGTGGGAGGCCATTTGCAAAGGATCATGCTGCAGCTCCTGCACAGAACCAATGTGGAAGCACAGAGTGTCCTGGTGGAGGAGGACAGAGAGGGCAAGATCAAAGTAAGCCCATTGCAGCTACTGGACCAGAGTGAAGCTGTTAAAGGCAAAGAGGACTTGAGTGGAAATGTAGCTAAGGCTTTACAGGGTCTCCTCAGTCAAGATGCTTCCATCAAAAAGGGGATGGTCTTACAAGAGACGAAGTCCGGATCAGTGAAGATGACTCTCTACTCCCTTCTCTTCCATTCTGTCCAGCAGAAAGTTGTCAAGGGGGATGTGAAGTCAACGATAGGGAACCTGTTGGCTTCTTCTCAGGAGCAGAAAGCAACGGCAACCGTTAAGCGTGAGGACAATGAGAAGGGAAATGTCCAGCTTTTTGCAAGCTGCATTGAGAAGGGAGATCTAGACTATCTGAAGAATCTCCAGCAGGAGTCAGAGATACAATCCCTCATCTCTTCCCAGGCAGAGCAGGGGGCAGATGAGAGTGCCCCATGGGCTGTGCAGGGGGCTAAGATATGTATCTTACCAAATAAAGAACAAATAGAGAAAGTAATCGCAGAGGGTGAGCCAGGGGCTATGGAGGGAGCAAAAAAGGTATTCGCATGTGAAAGCATGGGCAAAGAGGGTGCAACAGAGAGAGAGGCTGTGCATGCAGCAGGTGTGACAGGCACCACTGTGCAATGTCTTGGGAAGACCCTGCCCACAGTGATGGGAAAGGAAGAAATTCTGTCAGGAGGGCTTAAAGTGACTACAAAGTCAATCCAAAGGGTTGCAGATGTCAGCAAGAAGGCAGAGAAAGAAGCAACCACCAGTTTGAAGGAACCAAAAGCTATGATGCAAGGCAAATTTCCAACCCAAGTGTCGGCTCAGAGGGAAGAAGTGGCTGGGAAACAGCAGAGTTTGGTGACTGGGGAAGCCAGGCAGATGCAGCCAGAAGAAAAGGCCCTTGGGAGTGATCTTCAGGCTGCAATGCAAAGCCTGAGGCTAGCAACAGCAGAAGCAAAAAACATTCAACACCATGTCCAGAGCAAGCTACAGAGGAACAGGGAGGAGGTCCACATGGCCTGCAGGCAGCAGGCAGCCAGCACACAGGGGACAGTGACCCTTCAATCAACCGTACGCCAACAAGACTCTGCATCCACCACGCAGGAGAGCACCAGCACTGCCATCAGGACCACCACCACTAGAGTCCAGGAGGCATCCAAGACCCACACAAGCGTGTCTCAGAAGAGCATAGCATCACACAAAAAGGTCAGTGCTTCAGAGGAAGTACAGGGAGGACAACTATTGAGCCAGGAAAGCCAAGTTGTGCCTAGTAGAGATTTTAGCATTAAGGATGGCCTTTATACTGCCACACCCGTGAAAACCTATATAAACCCTTTTGTTGAGTCTGATTACAAAGAGCAATCAGTGCAAGAAGAAAGAGATGTTATTATCAGAGGGGATGTACATACAGCTATCAGAGCACTGCAAAGTGCCGCCACAGAACAGCGCCTGGTAGAAAAGGAGGATGTTGTCCGAGGTAATTTAAAAGCCACACTTCAGTCACTGGAAAAGTCTAACGTTAATGTCTCCAGAGGGGATTTTAAAGCTGCTATGATATACAGAAATGCAGGGCAGTCCTATTCTGTGTGTAAAAAGAAAAATGACACTCAAGCCATTAGTAACCAGACTGCTGTAGCGGCTTCAGGGTCGCAGGCTGATAATGACTTTCCTCCTCCTCCCTCAGTTGCTGTGATGAAAGCAGAGCATTGCCCACCCTCAACTAAAGCAACAAGAGAAGGTGCCCTTCCACTACCAACAAGCAAAGATGAAGCGCCCGGATGTTCTGCACCACTCCAGACCCCTCTTCTTGTCCTCCCTTCTCTGTCCTGCAAACCCAGTGATCAGAGTCCTGCAGAGAAGCCCAGGACTCCTCCAAAACCAGAAATTACTGCCCCACCCAGGAAAAAACCTGTTCCCCCTCCAAAACCTGAGCACCTCTTACATGAGGCACATTCTGCCTCTGCAAATAACAGCACAAACAGATCAACCAAACCCATCCCTCCACCGCTGCCTCCAAAACCTCCAGGCCTGAGGGATATCAGCAAGCCAAAGCCTCCCCCCACGGAGCTGGGATTAAGCTGCGTGGAAGTATGTGAACAATCGGGCCACGGGGAGGTTCAGGCAAAATGCTGCACTTCAGAGACATCTGTGAACAAGCCTGTCACAGTTCAGGGTATGAGCCCTGAGAGAAAGCTGCCAAAAAAACCTGCCAAAACCCCTCTTCAAATGGCAGAGGAAAGGTACAAGGCCAGCAAAGGAGGACAAGGAAAGGTAGGATCAGACAGTGCTAAGACTTCAAAGCCAATAAAAAATGGAGTGGTTAGTTTTAAAGTTGAGCAGGGAGTGATGAGCGGGAAAGCAGCAGCTCCAAGGACATGCCCAGGTGAGGTGGTTCAGAGACATACAGAGCTGTGCCAAGATGAGAATGGATGCTCTTCAGTATCACATCCAACCTGTCCTGGTAGAGCACAGACAGTTAATGTGCCGGGACAGACTGAGCCAAACACCTCCCCTGTGGGCCACACCACTCCTCCAAAGAGAGGAGATGACATTGCACAAAATGCCTCATCCAAGGTGGAAAGGGAAAGTGTGTCTAATTCTTATGGATCGTGGGATAGTCAGAGAGTTGTGCAGCAGGTGAATGAGAGGAGGCAAATGTGTCATTCAATGTCCTTCCATCAGCAGCCAGTGAACTCCTTTGAGGAGCAACAGCAGGGGAATAGTGGGCAATTGAAATGTCCTGATGGAGAGGCAGAGACACCTGCCCAAGAGAAGCCAGCAGTTGTTATGAGAGAAAAAAACAAGAGAGAAACAGAAGATGAGCGTCGGAAGAGGCTGTCAGTACACAAAGAAGAGATCATGAAAGGCAATGTCAAGGAGGCTATGGAGATCTTTGAAAACCTCAGGAGACAGGAGGAGCTGCAAGAGATCTTGATTCGGGTGAGGGAGTTTGAGGAGGAGACAAGCAAAGTGGATGTGAAAGCTCTGAAGAGCTTCTTTGAGAAGGTCCCTGACTGGGTTGTTCGTCAGAAGGCCCACCAGGCCAAGCAACAGGACAGGGCCGAGACACTGGCAAAGGAGGACACTGATAGTGTCTCCTCAGTGGAGCTGGTTTTCGGGGACCTGGAACGAGCAAGTGCTGAGATTATCCACTTGAAGGAGCAGACACTTGCCCGGCTGGTGGACATCGAGGAGGCCATCAAGAAAGCTCTTTATTCTGTCTCTAGTCTCAAGTCTGAGTCAGACATCGCTGGGCTCTCAGGGCTGTTCAAGGAGTCTCTGGGGAACACCCAAAGCTCTGTGAGCAGCAGCAATATCCGTAAAATCAGTATTGTCTCAAGCAAAGCCAAGCAGGAGGGAATCACACTGGAGACAGGGGAAGCAGCATCTGTGGAAGGTGCAAAAGTGGCAGAAAAGACCGAGGGAACCAAGGCAGAGCTAGAGGTCCCCCACCTCATTCAATCTCGCGTCAGCTCTCCCTCCTCACCTTCCTACATCTCCATCGAGTCTGCTGCCAGGAAACCAGCAGAATCACCCAGGACAGCACATTCCCCCTGGGACGTCCCTTCACAAGATGGTCTTGACACTCCAGCAAAGAGGGATGCTTTTGCTCAGGACAGCTTTAACTCCCTTAACCATCCATCAGCAGGGTCTACTGGGCATGACTTGACCCCCTTTGAGAAGAGACCAGAGCCCATCCAAACAAAAGCTGGGCTGAGCCAAATGAAACAGCACACCCTTGGCAATGCAAACCATCCAATGAGTGAAAAAGAGAGGTGTCCTCTGGACACCTCCAAAGGCAGCTGCCACTGTGGGATGAAAGGAGGCTTTTTGGACTACTGCTCCCTGAATGTCCCCAGCCCACAAAATCCGCGGAGGCAGAAAAGCATCTTGGAGCTGCAGACAGGGCCCGATGGGTCCAAGCTCTATGGAGCCACGCGGACTGTCATGGAGCAGTATGAGGAAATGGACCAGTTTGGAAACAAAATCATCACTTCGTCCACCACAGTCACCAAGCAATCTGAGACACAAACATCTTCCACGTGCGATGTGGTCTCTCATCCCCAATATGAGGTATCTGCCTCACCCGTGTTTCGGAGGTACTTGAAGAGCCCAGGTGAAGACTTCCACACCAACGGCAGTTTTCAGGAGCCAGGAGTGGTCTTTGTCACCTTTGGCAACTCCAAGCCAAAGAAATAGGAGATTCTGGAGAGAAAGCAAGAACTGTATAAGACAAAAAAAGAAAGTCCACAATAAAAAAAAAATCTCCTGGTTTATCCACATTACACACAGGGATTCATCTACACCCTAAGGACTTCTCAGGGTCATCATCTTGGTGTTTGCGTACGGACAGGACAAATGCAGTCTGCCTTGACACTGGAGGAGAACAGTCCTCACCTGGCCAACCCAACAGACGGTGCTGCACCACAACCCAGAGCCCTGACACTCAGAAGCACAAGGGAAAAACCCATCCATGGGCACCTTAGGGTAGCTTCTTCTCCCTAGAGTGTTTGGGGGGGGCAGGGGTTATATCAAGCTTCTCTGAACTAATGCAGAAGAAAGGATAGGTAGGATCAATTAAAGAACCAACCAATCTGGTCATTGGCAAACAAACACCTTTACGCTATCTTCTTTTTCTAATTTCAACGCAGGCTTTCCAAGAAGGGCATCCTAAACACTCATATATACACATGCTCATATTGATGGGTGGGTTGGATAGGTTTTCTCTTAGCCATTAACAAAAGAAAAGGAAAAAAAAAATCTCAAATTGCTGTCACTATTGGGGTTGGGGGAGATATTTATCAGTTTATTTTTCAGTTCCTGGAAAGTACTTGATGCTACTGAAAATTGTCAAGCCAAGACCTACAGCTATTATCAGTGCTGTTCCCTCAAAGAATGATGCTATGAAAGATTCTCTACTTCAGTCAGAATGGTTACTGCTTTCCTTTCTTTATTTTTAGAATTGTAATTTATTATTCAATATATACAAAAACCTTATTTTAGATTTTACATGCTTTCATACATGTTTACTGTTTAAATTCATTTTGAGACTTTGTAAAGCAATTTTCTTTTTATTATGACTTTGTTTTGTACATTCTCAACTCAAGATTTTAGATATTTTGTGGCTTTTTTTTTTTTTTAACTTCTATTGCTGCGTTCTGAAGGTAAACATTACCTCTAAAAATACTTTGGTCTGGTTGCGTTTCTTTTGTTGAGTGTTTGTTTCCTTTCAAAGTACCTAGAAATCATCTCTCAATGAACCAGTTGAATCACATATTGAGAGCACTCTAAATCACTGGAGGGATTTAGTCTATGTCTTCTTTGCAATGTGGGTGGATTAACAGCCCTGCGGCAAGCAGCATTCATACTCTGAAAACCGAGTTGAGTCCAGGGTGATACGCACCACCGAGTCCAGGACCCTGTGTAGGTGTGTGGAGACTGCGTAGGATGTATACACCTAGAAAGGTCTGAACACTTGCCTGTACCCATTTCCTGCATGTGAGGAGGCAGCACCGGTGGTGTTCCTCCATGAACCTTACAAGGAGGGGCAGTTGATGAACCAGCCGTTGCTCAGTGCTGTGCCTCAGCTCACATCACAGGTTGGCCTCAGTTTGGGAATGAGGCGAGTGAGCACGGAGTTTGCTCCAGGTGTGGGAGAAGGTGAGGAGCCTACAGAGTGACTGGATGGTTTCTCAGGGAGCTGTGTCCTACTGCCTGGCTCAGACTTGGGCTGCTGACCTCTGGCTCTGACTAGACCTTCTGGCTGGTCTATGGCAAGCCATCTCATCTCTCAGTGCATCAGTTTACTTTTCTGCAGAAGGGGGCAGTAACCTCATTGAAAAAACCACCATGTTTCAGTAAGATGCTGTAGTTAATATTTTCTTTTTTCCTCTGAGGAAAAAGAGCTCACATTGATGACTGAAGAGCAGGACACTGGGGAGGAAGGGACTGTTTCAGCATCTACCACTTCATACCCCTGAGTCCATAGCTAGGTTTTTAAATAGCAAATAACATCTCACGTCATGCAATACCTTGTTCAAGGTGTTGCAGAGCAAGTAGAAGTTCTGTTTAAACCCCAGAAAAGCAGGCACATACCCAGATCTCTTTGGTTTGCCTCTAGGACCCCATAAATTTGAAAGTAAGGTATGCCAAAAGAAGTTCCACCAAAGAATACACCAAAGGTTGAGGTAGAAGAGCAGATCATCATAAACTGAGCATATCTGGTCTCAGGGAATCAGAAAAAATAACTGCTTAGATCTTCCCAATTGTTTTAGTAGGACCAATTGTAGAAATGGGAGAATTAGTAATTTGGAGCTGCTCTTCAAAATTTTTCCAACACTGCTTTCTTATCCTTGATTGTTTCTCGTCTTAACTTGTTTCAGGATGCCCATAACACATGTTTGTTTCATTTCTTTTTAAGGACAACTGCAGAGCAGTTTTAGTAAGCTGCAAACAGGTTGCTTGGGCAATGAAAATAATTCCACAGGAACTCAAATAAACCCAAATATCCTGCACTGCCAGTGCTTTCTGGTTTTACAGGATTTCTAAATGTCTCAATGAGCTATTTATGAGGCTAAGATCATTTGAGATGTGTTTCTTTCATGGTATTTCCATCAGCCAGGAACTGAAATATCATGAGGGGACAGATGCTGCATTATTTCAGGACCATACATGGCTCCTTGAAGCACTGAAAGAGCTGGAGAAAAAACAAATGCAAAAATTTGAAACTCAAATACAAGCTGAAGGATCAGCTCATATTCTCAGACCTTGCAATAATAAACCAGCAGAGCACATACAAACTTTCAAATCCCAAATGAGTTGTCATAGTTTGTCTGTGATCTTTGGATACAAGACATGACATTGTTCACCATTCTTTGCCCTAGAGGGTTGCTACATTCTCACACAGTGCTAGGTAGATATTTTCAAGAGCAAAATGGCCACCTGGGCCAGTGGACAGAGGGCAGGTGGCCTGGTCTTAACTGTACCTCCTTGAGTGACCAAAGGACAAATTCAGCTACAGATCTGGTTCTCTTGCAGCAGTAGACATGAAATATGTCACATTTGAAGTGCTTACATCAAGTACTACCCTTCCCAGCTCCATTTCAGCCACCAGTCTCCCTGAGGGTACTCAGTCTTGGGTCGGAAAGCTTCGTGCTCACCATCTTCTCCACCTATCAATAACACAGGCATTTTCAGGCTGACCCCTCCTACTATAAAGATTTTAATTCACCTAGGAAAAAAAGGCAACAACTGATAAGCCATAAGCCAGCTGCAACTTTCAGCATGGCAGTAATCAGCAGTGTGCTAGAAAAGCCTTCCAGGAACACTCGCTAACTGCTTTTCACAGAACTCTTAAGATAATTTCCTTGCCCACAGTGCCATTCAATTGCTGCTAATCACCTCTCTATCTTCCAAACCATTAGGAAGGTTTATACCTGGGGCTGATAAAAATACCTCTGAAGAGCAAGAGTATTTGCCATGCATCAGACAGTGAGCACTTAAAATAAATCCCCTGGTGAAAGAGACCCACATCCCCTATAAAAGATTATCCCCCTTTGGAAACACACTCCAGGAGTACATATATTCATTCCCAGCTAAGAGTAGAGAGATCTTGCTTGTTTGCTAAACAGCTCTGCTTCCTTCCGTGGTCTTGATAAAGGAAAGCAACTTTTCTTATACAACAGAGACATGTCAACAGCTACTCTCTTCTCTGCCAGGACACACACCTTCATGCTGTATGAGAGCTCGTCACTGTCAGAGGAAATGCCTGCCAGAGTGCCTACATGTAACTGTGATCTGTACTGCCAAATACAGCAAAGTTGATCCATTGGCTGAGATTTATTATCGCCAGGACTGGCACTTTGCCCCATCACCACAGATGATGCTGCATTCATGCAGCTGCCCATCACCACTCACTGTTCTTTGCCAAATAGCTTGCTCATTTCCTCCAGTGAAATGACATCCACGCCAAAGGTGCAGAGCTTCAATTTCTCTTAGAGAGACCTGCTAACATGGCATCACTTTCCATCTGGTTTCCGCTACCATTTTCCACTTGAAGGATCTATCTTATCTTTGCACGAAAGCATATTTCTGCTTCACCTTCACCAGCGCTGCCCCCCCATTGGCATCAGCAAAGTTCTATAGTCACATTGGTGAAATTCATCTTGCCTGACTGATTTTGTCCAACTACATGGGCCTGGTTTAGGGTAGATGTATCACCTTCTAGATTCCCTTAACTGGACCTCCACTGAGTATACTGGGAGTTTAGACACCCATTACATACGTAGGCACTTACAGAACTATGGTTTCCTCTCTGTAGAGGACTGGAATAGCAGAGGCATGCTGAGATCACTGCAGACTGAAGGAAAGACAGGGGGTTTCTTTTGTATACATCCCTCTAGAGAGAGGGAAGAAAACTGAAGACATTAAACTCTTCTCCTTGAAAGTGTTGTCATAGAAAAACAAAGATGACTTGATCTCACTGGTATGTTCAGCCAAAATGAAGGTAATTAGAAAAAATTGGTCCCCCGGACTGTTGCAAATAAAAGACAGGGTTCTTGTTCCCTTGTCAACGCATCAAGCATTGGAACAGACTGCCCAGGGAAGTGGTTGAGTCGCCATCCCTGGAGGTATTTAAAGGACGTTTGGATGAGGTGCTTAGAGACATGGTGTAGTGGTGGTTTTGGCAGTGTTAGGTTTATGGTTGGACTCGATGATCTTAAAGGTCTTTTCCAACCTATATGATTCTGTGATTCTGTGATCTCTTGAGACACAGAAACACCTTTCATGTTTCATAGAATCATAGAACAGTTTGGGTTGGAAGAGACCTTAAAGATCATCTAGTTCCAACCCCCCTGCCATGGGCCCGGATACCTTCCACTGGACGAGGTTGCTCAAAGCCTCATCCTACCTGACCTTGAACATTTCCAGGGAGGGGACATCCACAGCTTCTCTAGGCAACCTGTTTCCTCTGGTCAAAGCTAAAATCTGGCCATCAGCCCGCTCCATGTAAGAGCAGAAAATAAACTTACCTTTTCTCTGAGCTGACAACCCTGCAAACCAGGGTGATCACATATTGAACAAAAAGCCGGAGGGATCAGAGAGCATCAGCAAAACTCTATCAAATCGAACTGTGACAAATTACCCCCAACAAAGAGGCAGAGATGCCCTCATGTGAGGGAGTGTCAGTACTCAGAGCACTGAGCTGGCCAGTCAGAGTTAGGCTGGGCTCAGCTGCGTTCCTTCTGGGGCTTTGGACAAACTTGACTTGCAGATGGACTCACCAGGTAAGCTGAGCCTCTGCTTCGCACCACAGTGAAAAGGAATGCACAGAGATATCCACATTGCCACCAGCATCCTCTGGATTACTTGACCATGCAGACAACCTGGAGCTATTTCTGCAGCTAGGCTGATGTCCAAGCTTCTTTATTCCCTTTCTCTCTCCACTAATGAAATATCTGGTGTTGGCAATGCTTTCCAGAGAGATTCCCTGGGCTCTTCACATAAAGTGGTGTTTGAGGAATCAGGTCATGGCATAAAATACAGTCCACAGAGTAAACATACTGGAGTAAATGACCAGGTTTATGGAGCTGTGGAAGCTTTAATGCTGAGATGTGCTGCCTTTTTAGGGTTTGGACTGTGTGGTCTGTGTGAGCAGCCATATGGTATCAGTGACTTCAGGAGCTGCCCAGCCAGAGTATTTGAGTCAGAGCCTCTGAACAATGTTTCTTACCTCAGTCAAGGCTTTTAAATGATTCAACTGAGTGAATTATTTGTTCTCGATAAAATTAATAATTTCTTTCATCCGGGCTCCAAGGGTGTCTTGTCTTTCTGTCTTGAATGAAAATTAATGCTGACTTATCCAAGATGACAAGTAAATTGAGTCAGGCAGGAATCTGAACTCTCACAACAGATCTGCAAAAGAACATCAACAAGAAAATCCAACACAGGCAGAAGATTCAGCAAATTAGCTTGCAGATGCATTTCCAAGTGGTCATGATTCCGAGTTATTTAACTTCAGTTTCTCCTTCTTCTTCAGCCCATGTTGAAAGAAGTGTGTGCCTCATGCCTGCAGCCTGTCTACTCCATGGAGCGTGTGGTTACTGACAAAGTCTGTGTGCACCGCTCCTGTTTCTGCTGCCAGGTCTGCGGGAGGAAGCTGAGGTGAGTGATAGGACCCAGGTGCATTTATTTCTAAGAGAGTCCAAGTAGTTTCCATAACAATAGTCTAAGGGTAATTCCAGCAGGGCAGGCTTTAGAAAATGAGAAAGGGCAGACAGTTTCTCTGATACAATCTGCCTCTCCATCACTAGAGTCTGAAGACTGCTCACCTCAAGCTTGTAGACACCTGTGGATCAGCAATCTGCAAGGTGGTGCAAAGGTGAGCTGAAAATACAAGAAATATTTACCATTGGGAATGCTGATATGGAATTTAATTGGAGGAGTCATTTGGGTGCCTCACATGTTCATGGAGTCAGGTAGGTTGGAAGGTACCCTGGAAGTCTCCACCTAGCCTCTTGCGGGTCCAAGGAGGGCAGGTAGCTCAGGAACATGTCCAGGAGAGGTGTGAATGGCTCCAAGGATGGAGATTCCACAGCCTTTCAGCTGGGGCCCCGCTTTCAAGATTTGACCACCAGTGAAAAGGGTTTTTTCTTATATCTCACCCCAATTTCCTGTGTTACACCTTGTTCCCATTGCCTCTCATCCTGTCACTGTCCACCTCCAAGAACACTCCAGCCCTATCTTCTCTATAACCTCCCATAAAATAGAAACACACAGCAATGAGTTCCTCCCTCTTAACCTTCTCCTTATAAGACCTAGCTCACCCAGCTCTCAGCCTCTCCTCAGATGACACATGTTGCAGGCCCCTGACCACCTTGGTGGCCCTTCACTGGACTCCTTCCAGTATGTCAATGGCTTTCTTGCACTGAGGAGCCCAAAACTAGACAAAGTACTCCACGCGTGGTCCTGCAAGTGCCAAATGCAGAGGAACAGTCACTTCTCTTGACCAGCTGGCTGGGCTCTTGCTAACGCAGCCTAGGATGTAGTTGGCTTCTCTGTCACAAGGGCACACTGCTGGCTTGTTTTCAGCTTGTCAGTCACCGAGACACTCCAGTCCTTTTCTACAAGGCTTCTTGCCATCCTCTTGGCCCCCCAGCTGTACAGACACTTTCTCCCATCATGCAGTTGTTGTATCATGGGAGCCCTGTCCAGTTTTACCCATATGGTCCATGCTGTGCATACAGGGGGAGAGATGAAGTGCTGGTATGAAGCCTGGCCCGTAAATGAGAAAGGGATTGCACATAACCTGGACTACAGCTCCCAGAGGTGTTGTAAAGAAATGTTTAATTTTTCACTTGTTTTGGTTTTTGAAAGAAAAATCAAACATATCCTCAGAAAACTGACACTACTTTTGAAAGGTTTCATTCTTCAGACCCCCTCCCTTCCCCAGCAGTTTCCACTGAAAAACAGTTTTGCTGAAAACCTGTCCATCAGTGCTACTGTTAATCCTTCCCTCCCACACAGCCACTAACAGCCATGCCAATGTGTGTTTTCCAGCTTGCAAAACTATGCTGCCCTCCATGGGGTGTTTTACTGCCAAGTCCACTACAAGCAGATGGCTGGAGCTAAAAGCAGAAGTGAGACAGAAAGGCTGGAGCACCGACTAGACAACCATCAGGTTCAGCGAGTGGCAATGGTAGGCAGAGGACCACAGCCCCAGGACTGGTATAACAGGGCCAAAAAGAAGACTGAAACAAGAGAGAAACCCACAGCTTTCAATGCACGGTGCAGCTTGCGGCTGGCTGAGCACAGGCAAGAGCTGAACAGCAGGTCTGTCCTCTTAGGGAACAAGCTCAGAACGATCTGGCCACCTTCAGAAAAAGCCTTGTTGGCTATAGATGGAAAAGCCGGAAAGGGAGCCTGTTCCTGGAAGAAGCCCGCACCGAGCCTGCAAACCTACCAGGCTGCGGGCAGCAGGGCAGGCAGGATGATGCTCAGGGGTCAGGAGGGAAAATTAGCGGCAGAGGCAGCAGTGGAGAAGGGAAGCTGCTTACCTGGTGTCACCTATACCAAGGAAAGAGAGCAAGCATGTTCCTGGCCCAAGACCAGAGCACAGACAGATGGTGAAAAGGCTGGGGATGGGGACGTGCCCGAAGGGAAGCGAGGGGGCAAGGTGTCCCAGCAAGTGGCTGCAATCCAGCAGGGCAAAGCCCAGTTGAAGAGAGGACCTGCCTCTTCCTCCTCCCCTTTAGTCCTGGAGCCTGTGAAATCCCTGCCTCGTGGCTCACTTCTTGCCCACCACACCACACGTCAAAGCACTAAACCCACCAGCTGGATGTACCTGGGGGGCACAAGGGGCTGCATCCTCTCTGCTGCAGAGCTTCCAGTGAAGGAAAACAAGGTCTGTGGGTCTCTAAGCACACCCAGCGAAGGAGGCACAATGCCTGCAATGACAGATGACAAGCCTGAACTGACCACAGCCACCCCAGCTCCTGCAGGAGACAAGCATCATCTTGGAGAGAGAATGAACAGCCCACAGCCCATCTGTGTACCAGGAGAGCCCGAAACCAGAAATGCCACAAGTATAGAGCTAAAATGTGGAGCTGAGGGTGTTGATCCTCCTGAAAATGAAGCTGAAGAAGCCCATTGCCTCTCTGGTGTGTCAAGGACCCCTCATGTATCTTCTGGCTCCCTGGAGCCAGGAGGGCTGAGACTATCACCTGAGATTGCTGAGCTGGTGAATGAGAAATCGAAGGCAAACACTGATGAGTTCCCTGGGAAACAGATGCCAGTAACTTTGGGGGAAAACATGCAGCTACCCAGCATAAGTCATTTGCCTGGAATTGAGAGCAAAGGGGCAGAATTTGAGAAGACAAAAGAAGTGAAACCAGTAAGTACATCAGGGTTTCTGGAAGAGCCCGGTCCTGTGCATACATCTTGGGAAAACAGAGGAGAAAAGAGCAGAGTCTCTTCACCTGGTTTGCCAGATAAGACAGATGAGCACAGTGTGTCCTGTCTACAAGAAAGAGAACCTCAGAGCACATATGGTCCACTGATAACTAACCCTCATGAAGATATTTTGAGACATGATATAAAATCACCTGTCAAGGATTTTCCAGTATCAGCAGACACACCTCTGAAAGCAACCTGTGGCACTTGGCCCTCACATGATGAAGTCAACAACTCCAAGTCAAAGGATCCCAGAGAAGTTCTTAGTGGAAACATTGTTCACATTTCTGAGCAACCAGCCAAGACATTAGACTCTTCCAAACCGAACATATCCTTGAACAAATCCGGAGGTCATCCAGTGGCTGAAGAAAAAATGGATCTGAAACTCCCAGGGGAAAGCACTGTGCATATGTCAAGGCCTGGTGCCCAGAGCAAAGACACCAGAAGCAGTCAAGCCTGCAGAGAGATGTTAGGTAAAGGTTTCAGGCTTGGGAAAAACCCCTTCACTACGCTTCTTGGTTCTGAAGACAAAGGCAGCACTACCAAGAAGGAAACAACAACCCAAAGGAAACCCACTAAGCCCCAGTCAGCCCTTGTCACTTTGTTTGGTTACTCCTCAGAGAAGAACAAGAGTCAACAAGAAAAACCTGCAAGATCCTCAGAACAAACAAATATTGACAACAGGCCAGAAAAGCCCCAGGGCCTCCTCAGCTCCTCAAGCCAGACAAAACAAAAGGCCTCCAAGAATGATCAGCTGCCACAGCCAGAAAAAATGGAGTTCTTCCCTAAACATATCCAGGAGAGCTCTGGAGGCTTCTTAGATTCTACTGAGGGCAAGGAGACAGATATCCTGTTGTTAGCTCCTGGCACAAGCATTTCATGCGATGATAAACATGAGAGAACTGAACTTGACATTCATGACCAACTGGCTTTAAATAGTCAGGTTCAGCAGCAATGGGACAGCTGTTGGCCCTCTCTCATGCCAGCACAGGAAAATCAGAAAGAAGCTGCAGTAACCTCGGAAGGTGGAACAAACCCTCTACATCCTCCTCCAGAGCTTATGCCTGCAGCTGATAACAGAAAAGATCTCATCAGGGAAGGAAATCATCATGATGCTCATCTACTAGAAATTCAGAACCTATTGAGTTTGGATGTCCAGGACACAGTGATAGAGGATGGGATATTTTTTTCACCAGGCAATTCAGAAAAGTTACCCAAGGAAGCTGAACTTCAGTTAGACAATGCGGATTTTCTGGAGGACAATAACTTGTTCTTTTCTGGAGGACAAGATTTTCCCAGCATAGCAAGTAAAACCCCAAATTCAGACTTGCAAAATTCAGAGGCAGAAACTCCACCTTGCTTTGATCAAAATCTTTCAGAATCGTGCCAGGAAATCCCAGCAGAAACAAATGCCCCACCAGTGCTGTGGGACACCTCCAGTCTCTCGCTTCTTGCTGGACAGGATGAGATTAATATTAGAGACCCAGAAGGGATTCAGAGCTGTGCACTGCTGCAGCAGTTGGATCCACAGCACCAGGCTCCAAAGGCTGCAGAAGATACATTTGGATTGGGTCTCAGTGCTGAAGGCTCAACAAACAAGCATCTCTCTACGCCGGAAGACAATTTTCCCCCAAAGTACATATTAACCAGCCATGCTTCTGAAACCTTTAATCAGGGTGTCTTTGATCCTTTCGATGTTGATTCAACCAAAATGGGCCAGGAGGCTCCTGAAAAAATGAACAGGAGAAGAAAAACATCAGGAGTTGAAGAAGATTACGGAAGTCTCTCTTCTGCAGACCTGAATGTGTTAAATGATGGCCTTTTAGACCAGGAGTTCTTTATATAGTTGAAAAAAAAGAAGATTAAAAAAAGCACCCATGCCTGCAGCACGAGTTAGTTGATAAGGGACAAAAATTGATTCATTAAATCAGTTTAGAAATCCCCCACTCCTCTGGCACGAGACAAATTCAGCTGTGCATAGGCCGATTTATTAATGGGTTAAGGAGCTAAATTTAAGGTATTTATCCTGGTCATAGTGGGTCAGTGCTCAGTTCCCAAAAAAGACCATTGCAAGAACTGGCATCACTGTGAGGAATCTCCAAGGAGAGACCAATGTTCTCTGCACCAAGGGGTCTTCTGCAGAGGGGATCTTCTGCACAATCTACTGCCGAGGTCCCTCAGAGGATGTCTACATGGCCACCGTCTGCATGGCAGAAGGGAGACAGACCTCCGAAGAGGTCCAACTAGCAAGCAGACATGAGCAACAAGCTAGTCAAGAACTAGAAACTCAAATAAGAAGAGAATGCCATTGTCAGGAAGGAACCGAATCCTTGGCCACAAGTGCACAAGTAAAATGCAATGGGCAAAGGCAAAGCTGAGGGGGGCAGGGTGAAGGTTTGTCTCCAAATTAGGTTTAGGTGTCTGCAATATTAGCATTTCAATGTAAACCAGATGCTTAAGCCCACATCAGAGTCAATGGAGAGTTAGTAAGCACAGTCTGGGAAGTGATTCAGCCCACCCTAAAAGAGACAACTGCATTCAGAAAGCTAACAGCTCTCTGGACTCTATTAACTATGTCGATCCATCTCCACTTACTACAGCGCGACCTTAGGTATCTATTTCACATACAACTACATTTAGACATCCACAGATGAATCCAACCCAAAACTTCATACACCTTTTCACCATATGGCTTGCCTACACTTAATAATAATGGTATCTCACTCCCCTCATTATATTTTTCCTTTAGTAGGCTGCAAAATTGCTTCACATAGGAGGTCGCCATCATTAGCCTCATCGTACGACGATAAGCAAAGATAAGTGAAATGACCTTGCCAAGGTCGCCCGGTCAGATGGGCAGCGGAGGAAAGGGAACCCAGGTCTTTTGAAATCTTGGGGCGTGGGGACATTGCTGCATCCGCTCTCGCTGTGTGATTGCACTCTGACCCTCCCTGACTGCCCTTTGCTGCCATAACATGAATGTTATAGGAGTTAACAGTTATACTAATGATAAACAAACTCACCAGAAACCTCAGAGGGTCAAAGCAAGAACACGTGTCTTATGAAAAGGATGGTGGAGCATATCACTTCACCTGATTTAATCAGCTGTCTGTAAAAAAAAAAAGGGATGAAGATGTTAAAATAATTAATTTTTAACATAAATAAATAAATAAATAAACAACACAACCTCCCTGCCTCACCAGTGCTGAAATAACCCTGGCTCTGTCAGATCTGCTGGAGGAATAAAGCTGCTTAATGACTGCATCTGCTGCAAAGCAGTGTATCAGTGCTCTGTGCAGGGAGACTGTTCAATCAACGTGAATCAGGGAAAAGAGAGATATCCTTGGAAGTTATATGACTCATTAGATGCTAAAGTCGGTCTCACCTTGGGATGGGGTAAGAGTCTTGGGACAGAGGTGCTGCCATCTCACAGCCCTGCCTGAAAGCTGGTCAAGCTATGTTTAGAAATGGAGAAATGAGACCTAAAGGCTTGCAGGGATCAAGCATCTTTCACTGAAGTAGTGGGAAGAGGGTAAGCCTGTTACCCGTGCCAAAGATGCTCTGAGAGGCTCTGCCCCAGGCCAAGTTGTCACCAGCACGACGTCCATAAACCTGACCTCTCCCTGCCAGCACTAAGAGGAAGAGGGAAAATGCAGGAGCACCGCAGCTGGTGGGTACAAATCCGTTCTGGCTATGATTCACCCCAATATACAGGTGTCCAAACAGGTCTCAAACCAGTCAATCCTGATGTTCAGAGCTGTGTAAGAGAAAAGCCAAGTCCCTGAATTAGTGCATCAATGCCCTAATGCCTGCACCAACCTTCCTCCCCAGGCAATGGCTTCTCTTTCTGAACTACTTTCTTGGATGCTCCCTCTCCCTTCCCCTGGTCCTTGACATTTGTACATGGATGTACAGGCTTTCCAGCTGTCCATCCCAGGTCTTCTCGGAGACCTGCTGATTTCTCATGCCCTCTGATAGAGGCTTTTCCATTTTCAAGAGGCTTTGCAAGCATTAGTAATCCACCTGGGCAAAACTGTCAGACAGAGAGGAATAAGCACAGAAACTCTAGCAGTGGGGCTCCAGGAAACACCCCAGTGTAGCGGATGATGTTTTAAGATCCTATCTTCTACCCCTCTTCCCACTTCCATAAGCATGCCAGTGCCATACCCACTCATGAATCACCAACCCAGACTTTTGTGATCCTTCAGTAACTTTTTGCTGGAGGCCCAGATGTACTATCTGGTTGAGAGTGAAGGGCAAGGAATTTGAGAGGAGACATGAAGTGAGCAGGTCAGTGTCTAGTGACCTGTCCTTATCAACTCTGGTGAAAGCAGCCAGGAGACCTTTGCCAAATTATACACCGAATTTCACACATTGAGAGCAATCCGGCTTTCCAGTTTCCAGGAATAAAGATACAAACCACTCAGGGAGTTTGTCCAGGAAGCAGCTTAGATGTGCAGAAGAAATCAGATCAATCCGCTTTTCAACTGACATCAGAACCTTGGGCAAAGCCAAGCTGGTGGTGGTTCTTATCCCCAAATCCTGTGTACTCTGTGTGTCTGTGTGCATAACGTGCTATGTTTTCCTTAAGGGTACTCTCTAAGCCAAATCTATTTTAGGATTCTGCCCAAGACACTGTAGTTTAGATCTAGTTTTATGACTAACCAGGGTTTCTACATGGGGCAAATGAAAACCGACAGCTTGGGACACAACAGTCAAGACCAGGTCTACTTGACTACAGCCATATTTCTTGGTCCAGAGGAGAAGTGCTTTTCTGCTTCTCTTTCCTAGTCTCCAGGATGGGGTATATATCCATTAAGCCATTAATGAGAACAGCAGATTTACTCTGCTTCACCATACTTAGGAAAATTAGCCCTCATTTGCAGAGTCACAACTTCATGTCTCGGACAAAAACCTTGCGCTGCAGCACAGTTGCCTTCAGGAGGCCTGGGGAAACACTCCGGGCTGGGACAAGACAAGCTGTCTCTGCACTGTCCCCAAGAGTGGGAATGCTCTGGCACCTTTGTTCTGGCCCCAAGAACTGGGAGGGAATGGCTGGTGACAAAGTACACCCTGGAGGACTGCAGTATATCATCATCATGGACGAATGTGCTGATAAAAGTGCTCAATTTATCACACCTGATTAGGGGTTTAGTGCTCATGTAGTTTAAACATTAATATTTGACTATTTAAGCAATATGCCCTAGTGCAGCCTGGCCATAGAGGTAGTCACCATGACTGAGTTTGGAGATTTTATAAGTGCTCTGGGGGAGTTTGGCCTGTATCAGAAATTGCTGGTACTGTTCCTCTCCCTCCCACTACTTCTTAATCCTTTCCAAATGATTGGCCAAGTGTTCATGGTTGTGGATGTGCCCCATCACTGCGACACCAGCTGGATCCGTGCCATCGGCCCCAACCTGACGGAGGAAGAGCAGCTGAACCTCACCCTGCCCCGGGACACGGACGGGGCGTACGAGCAGTGCTCCATGTACTCGCCGGTGGACTGGGACCTTGACTCCATCGTGGCATACGGCCTGAACTCCACGGAGAAGTGCAGCAGTGGCTGGGTGTACCCCTCAGCACAACCACCATCCCTGCTGACCGAGGTCTGTAGTCGCCTTTTGACGTGTCGGGGATGTGGAAGGGAAGGGAAGGGCATGTCCTGTCCTGTGGTTTGGTAAGCCAATGCCAGCTGTGGTGCAGTCAGGCTGAGATTTACAGCAGGCACTGGGGGACCTTGGCTCCATCACACAGATCACAGCTGTAATCCTTGGGAAGTTGTTGCAGGAAGACCATGATGTAGATGCCCAGGGGGGCCACAGGCAGAGATGGTGGGGGTGTGAGTCCAGCACATGCTCTGCCCACCATCCCTCCCCTTTCCATATCCAGGCCCTTGAACCCATGATGTATCTTGCCTGGAGGGACCTTTTGGGTCTCCCTGCCACAGTTTCCCTTATTCTTCAGCCTGGTTCTCCTAACATCACCTTCTCTGGGAAAGATATTTACCCTCCAAGGGCTTGTCATTGACATTTCTGTTGCCTCCAGAGACCTTCAGGGCTTCAACAAGACATCCCATGGGCCATGCAGTTGAGCAAAGGCTTGTCTGTCAGCATCCCCAACTTCTCTCTCTCTGGACCTCTGTTCCTCTCATTCCTCCCTTCCCTCATTCCTCCCTTCTTCCTCCTTCCCTCCCTTCCTCACTCCCAGCTCCAGCACTTTCTCGCAAGTACCTTCCTGAAACCAGCTGAAACCAGAGGAGAGAGTCCAGCCTTTGGCATGTGCAAAGGCTCCTTGGGGTCCCTGGAGCACTGTGTCCATTTCACAGCCAGCTTCTCTAGAGGCTCTTGAGCAGCTTCTGCATCCCTTCCCACTCCCACACCAGTCCTCCTTTACAAGAGAAAACACTGCTCCCCTGTCCTCCTCCTCCTTCCACCCTGTCCTGCCTTTGCAGCCAGAGAAGCAAGCTGCTAGGACTCTTATCCCAAGGGCCCACCTTAACCAAACTTGCCAAAGAGAAGGCTCCCTCGGGGATGCCTGGGCTGGAGGCGAGTCCTACAGGTCCCAGTGCTCAAGAGAGGGGCACCATGATGAAGAGGCAGGCTGAGCACCTCGTATGCCTGTCCCACCTCTGACTTGTGTCCTATGTGCACACCATGGAGGCTTGTGTCCTTGGGGGTGGGTTCTCTGCTCCCAGCGGTTGGAGCGAGAGCTTGGTCACCCAACTCCTGGGTCCACCATAGACCAGAAGGGCTGCCCACCATCAGAAAGCAGCTGGAGTCTGTCGAGAGCAAAAGCAGCTGTGTTTTCTTCCTCCAGTTTGACCTGGTGTGCGACAGGAAGAACCTGAACGACATTTCCCAGTCCATCTACATGCTGGGGCTTCTCTTAGGAGCCATGATCTTTGGGCCACTAAGTGACAGGTGAGGAAACACAGCCACCTTCCCAGAGTTATTGCCTAGCACCCAGAGACAGCCGAGCTGAGAGTTCAGGATGTCCATGCACTGAGCATGAAATACTCCCTCTGCAGGACTCTTGCAAGGGCATCTGGGGCCGCCTGACATGTCTGTAGATGTCTGAGGGTTGAAAATAAAGAAAGGCAGATCAGCCTTATCAGGGGCGTCCTTCAGGAATCACAGGTCTAGCCCCAACTGGTGTCTCAGCTACCCAAGGGTGTCTCCAGGAATCCCAGAACCCTACATTTGGGCACAGAGTTGGACCCAACTTCAGCTGTGTTAACCAGATCATGTGTCCCTCCTTCCTGTGGCTCTGCTCAGCTCATGGTGACCCAGACCAAGGTCCTCAGCTCCCTAGAGGACACTGCCACACAGGGGACATGGAGGGGAGAAGGGCACAGCATGTGTACAGGGTGCCTTACAGGGGAACCAGCACTGCAGTCCATTTCAGTCTGATCCTCATTGCTCTCAAGAGAGGGGACATGGGGATCCTTCTAGGGATGGTTCCTTTAGAAACATCTCCTTTTGCCCTTGCTAGCACCGCGATTGGTCAAAAGTGGAGATGCTGCTTTTCCTGCTGGTTCCTTCCTGGGGCGTATAGAGCAGCTTTGTTCACATGGGTGTCAAATCTACTCTGGTGTGAATGGTTCTCAAATCACTTTGTATTCCACCTGGGCTCTTCCCCATCCCCACGGGGTCTCTCCAGATACCAACTGTGTCTTCCCTCTTCCTCCTCAGGATCGGCCGTCGGCCAGTCTTTCTGATCTCCATCCTCCTCCAGGGCTTGTTTGGTGTAGCAATTGCCTTTGTGCCCCATTTTTATGTGTACATGGCCTTCAGGTGTGTCGTGGGGGCTTCGGTGTCAGGAATTCTGATTACTACCTTGGCCTTGGGTGAGTAGAATGCCCTTGCCCTGAGGCAGACAGATGTGGTCTCACAAGATGCAATAACAAAAGATAGTCCTGCCTGTTTTGAAAAAGGTGACCCTGAACCTTCATTCCTCTTTTCAGCTACAGAATGGGTTGGTGTCTCCTCCCGGCCAAAGGCAGTGCTTATTTCTCACTGCTGTTTCGCCATCGGACAGATGCTTTTGGCTGGCTTGAGTTACGGTATTCGCAACTGGAGGCTGCTGGAGATTGCAGGGTCTGCTCCAATATTTGCCCTTTTCTTCTACATCTGGTAAGCAGGAGCAGGGCAGAGCTTCTGGAAGACATGACAGCAGTGGGTGTGCGGGCTGGCAGCGAGGAGGCAGCGGCTCAGGAGCAGGCTGGCTCTTTCCTCTTATAGTGCAGATGCTGGAGGGGTTTCTGCAGAGCTCAGCACATCTTCCTGGGGCACTGGACCCCTGAGAGCAGCAGCTGCTTTGCTTCAGGTCTTCAAGCGTGGCCTTTGGGGCCTAAATGTAGGCTATTTAGACCCCCTCCATCACATGTAATGCCCGTTGCTTGCTGGACGTGGTTGCAGGGAGCTGGGCTGCTGCGAAACTCAGCAGGTCACAGCAGCATCTCCTGATTTCACCTCCTTGGCAGGGTGCTACCAGAATCGGCTCGGTGGCTGGTGACAAAAGGCAGAATAGAAGAAGCTAAGAAGGTCCTTCAGAAGGCAGCATCCCTCAACAAGCGCACCATCCCACCAGGACTCCTTGAGCAGGTACCTGTCACGGCATGCAGAACAGCTTGCTGTCTTCAGAGACTTTCCTCTGCGCTTGCGTTTGTAGCAGCCATTGCAGCTGAGCTCATCTGCTAAACAGCTTTCCCTGCCTGCTGGCGATCCTTTGGGAATGGACTGTGGGTGACTCCAGCGTCAGCTCTGTTGTGCAGAGACGCGGTCAGGGAAGAGCACAGCTTCTGCTCAGGCTCCGTCTGGGGCTTTCTGGAGTCCACCTTGGGATATGGAAAGGATTCAAATGCTTCCCTGCCTTTCCTTCAGCGAGGATTGCAGGAGTGTTGAGGATGAGCATGGGGCCTCTGTTTAGTCTGTGGTTTTCCATGTATAAATGCCCAAAGCGGGGGTTAACCCCTTGCCCACCCCTAAGTCCCTACACTGGAGAAATGTTCATGCTGAGGAACCTCTTAGTCACCAAAGTACTGCGCTGGGCAGCCAGAGCACAGGCACAGGAGCCCAGCCCCGCTGGGCTGCCTTCCCCCCCAGAGCAGTTTGGGGTCACAAGCCTGTCCCGCTGAGGCTCCCATTTGGCTGCAGCTGGAAAAGGAGCTAGCCAGGGGTTTCCTTTGCCTGGTTTGACTCTTTGGCCTTTTGCATTTTGAAGTTGAAGCCTGAGACACAGACCAAGTCTGGAAGCACTCTGGATCTCTTTCGGAAGAAGCATCTCCGGAAGGTGACTTTAATCATGTCGTGCGCCTGGTAAGACATTCTCTGGCCCTCTCTTTCTGAATTTCTAGGTGAATAAAAGAAGAGATTGAGGGGTGACAAGAACTGTAAATTCAATTTATTTGATTTTTGGGGTCATGTTTATGTCTGTGTGTTCATCTGCTATCTTTCTGTCTCCCCATACTGGACCAGATCTGCCTTGTCTCGGCATGGGGAGAAGCTGATTATTTAAGATGCTCTGGGTTTTGTGAGAAAGGCTGGAGTAATTCAGGCTTTTGGCAATCCCTGGGCCTTGGGCTAGTTTTGTGCCTCCCTAGAAGTTCTGGGTGCAGTCTAAAAGTTGCTGACCATATGGGGATCCATACTGCTGTATCTCATGTAACTACGCCCCACAGAATTGTCTAATGTTGATTAGAAGCAAAACAGATTGCTGGAAGTTTAAATAAGTTGTGTGTGGTCTTACCACCTTAATTTTTGAGGATAAACCCCTAGAAAACCCATCTGGTTACACATTCTATTCCACTTCACTTGAATTTCAGGTTTGCAGACAGCCTTGTGTACTACGGGCTGAGCCTTAGCGTGACCAGTTTTGGTCTGGACATCTACCTGACGCAGCTTGCCTTTGGGGCAGTGGAGTTACCAGCTCGATTTTGCTGCATTTTCCTGCTGCAGTGGTTCGGGAGGAAGAAAACCCAGGCCGTTCTCCTGCTGCTGTCTGGCCTGATGTGTCTCGTCATCACTGGCATCCCTGAAGGTGAACAACCTCTTCCCACCCTGAGAGCACAGCCGGGCAGAGCCCCAGCCAGCCCTATCCTGGTTCAGACCCGTCCTCCCAGCCCGGCGGGCTGCAGACCCACACTCGCTCCCAGGGGCTGAGCTCCCAGCGCGCTGGCTTCCTCTCTGCATGACTTTCTTCTCCTTCAGAGCTGTGCCTGGTCCTTCCACAGCTCCTGGCCCTCGGCAGGCAGCGTCCATTACACGCTACCACCTCAGAATCACAGAATCATATAGGTTGGAAAAGACCTTTAAGATCATCGAGTCCAACCATAAACCTAACACTGCCAAGCCCACCACTACACCATGTCCCTAAGCACCTCATCCAAACGTCCTTTAAATACCTCCAGGGATGGCGACTCAACCACTTCCCTGGGCAGCCTGTTCCAATGCTTGATAACCCTTTCAGTGAAGTAAAATTTCCTAATATACAGTCTAAACCTCCCCTGGCACAACTTGAGGCCATTTCCTCTCATCCTATCACTTGTTACCTGGGAGAAGAGGCCGACCCCCACCTCTCTACAACCTCCTTTCAGGCAGCTGTAGAGAGTGATAAGGTCTCCCCTCAGCCTCCTTTTCTCCAGGCTAAAAGGTGGTAACCTCCACCTACTATACACCACCACCTCCTCTCAGAAAGGTGTAGCAGAAGACGAGTTTTAAAAGCCACCGTGTCTCCCTTCTTCAGACGAACAGGAAAAGCAAACGCCCTCCCTTTAGCTGTTTCTGCCTACACATGGCCGCAGTCTGTACCCTCACCCCTGCTGCCGTGCTAGTGCTGTGAGTGAGGCTGAAGGAAAGAGAGGGGCTGCACGATGCCTTCAAGCTCATGGACGTGGTATTTCCAAGCGAGCACTCCCCAAAGACCTGCAGTGGCTCACTCCAGTTGCAGATTTAGGAAATGCCCAAGGCCTCAGGAGAAATCTGGGTCCTCTTTGCCAGTTGTCTAGAGGGTATTTTCCAGGAAAGAGTGCACTAGGAATGATTGCCAATGGGCTAGGTGGTAGATTTGCTTGGTAAATCCATTAGAAAAGGCTGTCCCAAGAAATCCTACTGCAGATACCTTTGGTCCCAACTGAATCTTCTCCACGGAGGTCACAGCGGTGGTCTCTCCTCTCCCCTCAGACCAGCCCGTGGCAACCACCGTCCTGGCCATCATCGGCAAGTTTACAGCCACGGCCTCCTTCTCCACCTCCTACATCTACTCCGCAGAGCTCTTTCCCACAGTCGTCAGGTGAGGTCTCCCCATGTATCGGGGCTTCCCTCCGCCATGTCTGGTGGCAGTGGTGGGGCAACAGACTGGTTGTCCCCATGGCCACACTCAATCCCAAGGCAACCCAGGGGATGCTGAGCCCCGCCCGCACCTCCCACTGCCCCTTGCTCCCCCAGGCAGACCGGCGTGGGGCTGTGCTCGATGTCGGCGCGGGTGGCGGGGATCATGGCCCCACTGATCCGCCTCCTGGGCCAGTATCACCAGGCCATCCCCATGGCCATCTTCGGGAGTGCCCCCGTGGTGGGGGGGCTGCTCTGTGTCCTGCTGCCCGAGACCCGCGGCACCGACCTGGTGGATGACACGGGGGCGGCCGCCCCCAGCTGAGGTGGGTACCTGGAGCTCTGAATTTAAGGTAAAAAGAATTCAAAGGTGCAAATTTAAGGCAAAGATAAATATGTCAGAAACCAGGATGGAAACAGTATCAGCTCTTCCTCTTTCCTTCTTGTCTTCAGCAGCAGGAGACTGGAAATTTTGTCCAAGAGAGACACCACAGAGGATGGAGTAGACTTGGAGAAGGATGTCTACAGATGTTTGGAGAGCAAGTGATGAATGGACAGGTGTATACTAAAGGTCTAGTCTGATCCAATCTTTCTTGAAGCAGACCAATGAGGCATTGCTGTCTGGAAACTGGTCTTTCAGATGATCAACAAAATATTTGCGGTCAGAGGGAGAGGAGATCTGTGTCACTCTGCGTTTGGAAAAGATGCACTTCAAACTGTTCCTGAAACCCAGTCTGTTATGCCTGGCTGCGCGAGTCCTCCCGACATGTTTCCCAGTCCTTTGCAAACTGGTACCCGTGGAACCACCCCTGTCGTGTTTTACAGCAATAAAGAATTGCCAGTAGAGTGGTAGTACTGGGCAAGCAAGCGCCGGGCTGTGTCCCTCCTGCACTAATCGCTTGGGTCGTCAGCCTTCTCGTCGGTCCAAGCCTCGACGTTTCATCAGGATGTCACTGAAACCCTGTCACACACGTATTTAGCTTTTATTTCTATGTGGTGTTGAATTTGAGTTTCTACATGAATAATATAAATTATACTCCGAGTTTGATAAGAGACACTTGTAATGCAATATGTGAATAATAAATGGTGTTGATTTTTTTTTTCCTTCCTACTGTTTCACAGTTGGCCTTTGGAACTGCTATTGGCTCTGGAGTGTTTTCTACACAGAAATTGTAAGCCTGTAATTTAACACACAGATGGAAACGTGTTTTGCTTCCATCAGCCACAAGCAATGCAGAAACAGAGTGTTAAAGCAGAACGACTGGGTTCAATTAGGACCTTTTTTTATTTCCAAGTCTTCCAATGAACAATCTATATTTGTTTTCTCCACTAGCAGCTGTGGAAGTTTCCTGAATTCTGTGGTGTACGCTGCAATTCAATGTCAGTTAAACTGAGTGGGCATCTGAACAGCTTTCCCCAGTCATGGTCAGCCTTTAACAGTGACCTTGGCTGGCTGCTGCCAGCTCAGCCACAACATTTTAGTGTCATCTAGTGTCACGCAAAAGAAAGAGAAGGGTGACCTCCTCTCCTGTGCTCCTTGTTTGCTAGCAGAGAATGTATTTGGCACCCTTTCATGAAGCTCTCTCCTCAAACTACAGCACAGGCTCGTGGTCGAAGAAGAAGGCTGGTCACTCAGGTTTGTAGCATCCTTTTCCTTCCAATTGCTTTGTGCTGTAGTAAATGGTGTTTTGAAGGCTGGGGTGCTCGGGTCAGACATGCCTGGAGTGATATTCATCTTGTGCTTTGGCTTTGGGGCACAAAATCTCCCCAGTGTCACATGGGACCTGGCCGTGGCTGGAGATGGGCAGAGCATTTGCAGAATCTGGGCTTTGGAACCGACTCATTGCACAGAGCAGCATTAATGCTGCTTCTCCTCACCTCCTCAGCCATTCCCCGCTGGGTTCCTTTCTGCAGGCTTTGCTCTGGTGATGGACCTGGGGCCTTCCCAACATGGGGTCAGGAGGAAGGAGAGGACAATGTCCTCTCGTCAAAGGGTAAGGTCCAGGACGCCTCTGCCCCACAGCCAGGAGTCAGGGTTGCAGTATAATTTGTTGGTGTCACTGGCACGGAGGATGGGCTGATTGTGTCAGTGGCCCCTGTGGGGCTCCTCTGGCAACAGGAGCTGCTTCACCCCATAGCTCCTCACCTCCCCTCACCTCGGGGAACAGGGCCAGGCCAGGCTCTGCTGCCCCTCCACACCTTAGATACCTCTGGCCCTGCCTGGCCAGCTTCCTTGGCAGTGGAGACATTCTGATACATGAACCTGGGTCTCCTCCAAAGGGGTAATGGAGGTCGAGAGGTTCTGACCTGGACACAGACAGGCATAAGTGAGGGTGTAAGCACAGGAGCAGGGCCTCGCTCCCATGTCTGATATAGGAGGGCCTGAATAAGGCTTGGACATTAATCAATATGCCTTAGCAAACCCTTCACAGTGTCCCTGGCATGTGCTCATCACTGCCACCTTCAGCACTTTCCCACAACTGGCTCTCCAGTCATGGCTTGGTAAGCCACTCTATTAAGGTCTTGCATCTGCTCTTCCCGGCTAAACATTGCTACCCCATTTTGTCCTCACCTTCTCCTCCGCCTTTTGTCTCCCTTCCCTTGGCTATGGGGTTGTCCTCTTTCCCTTAGTTATCCCTTCAGGTCACCTGAGGCACTTTTTACGCTTCGCCCATAGCGTCATTATGATGAGAGCCCAAAACATCCCATTGTATGCATGCAGAAGTGTGTTTGCATTCTCACATGCTACTCCACCACACCTAGCTCAACTCTGTACTGTGAGCTCTATTTATTGTCCAAGCACAAGACCATGTGTGGACCAGGTAGCAGTGACATTAAGGGACAGCAAAACCATTGGACATCCTATTTCTGATGAGCTGGGCAAAACATCAAGAGTCAAGCTATTGAGGTGCTCTCCAGCCAAAAGCGCACCATCCAGTGGTCTTCAAACTAACCAGGTGCAGTGGTCTAGAGAAGAGCAGATGAAATGGATCTTCAGCCTACGAGAGTCATGAATGAGATGGAAGTACATCAGATGTGCTTGGACACCTTTATTTATGAAGTGAGCTGAAACAGAGAGTCTCAGAGCAGAATTCCCAAAAGGAGCCGTGGTTCACTCAATAACTCTGCATTTTGCTCCAAGCTCTTTCCTCAGCCTTTACCCTCAATGCCTTATTTTCCATAAAAGCCCGAAGGAGGCAGCCCCCAGCTTTTGCCAAGGAAAGAGTGCCCTCGGACAAAGGACCGAGCTCCTCTATACTCAGGGCCTCCGAACAGGAGCACCACAGCAAATCCTTTGAAAAGCAGTCCCAGAGAAAAGATGGGACCACAGGCAGCCCCTCCTGGTGGGGCATTGTCGCATGTCACTGATTTTATCCGAAACAGCCTTCATCAAACTGTATATCCGTGGGGTACTTTGATCCATGGAAAACATGCAGGCATGACAACAGGGAGAAGAAATGAAGTCTGCTTTAAAAGCTTCTTGTCAACACCAGAAAATAGCCTTTGAGTTGTGTACAGACAAAGCTGGACCACCACCACTATATAACTTCTGGGCTTCATCTGTACCAAGCCAGTGGTAAAAGAAAGTCATCCTGAGAGACAGGAGATAAGAAGAGGGGAAGCACAGGAAAAGCACATGTTTTTTCTTCATAGTATAAGGCAAAAGTGGTCCTAAACCGTTTAAAGACAGAAATGGATACAGCAAGAAGGAATAGACTAGAACAGAGTAGAATAGACCTGACAGTTCCCAGAAAGATTTGCACTTTCTTCTAAAAGACCAACTGCCACAATGTCTCTCAGATTCCTGGAACAGACAAATTAATGTGGTCCTACACCACAGACCAACAGCACAATTTTCTGTGCACAAAGCATCATGACATGCTTTAATTCAAAGCCACCGGCACTAAGGTGAAAATTCTGCTGCCTGTTAGACATCCTTGCTCACTGCTTGCTGTTTCTTCCATTGCATCTTCTGTTTCTCAGCTGAGTGTCTCAAATTTAAAAAAAAAAAAAGTGTTTTTAAGAGAGGGTGAGAAGATCATGCTAGACAGTCAAGAGAAATCACTCCTTCTTGCAAGTGTGAGATTGTTTTCAGGGCTGCATCTGCTCTGGCTTTCTCTTTAGTGAGCACAGTACTCCGTTGCAAGCCTATTCAATGCTCTAGCATTGAAGGTATCTCACTTGGTCAAAGTTTACAGACTCATGTTCCTGGAGACGGGACAGGAAAAAAGAAGAGAAAATGTTGCCTCCAGCCTGGTTTCTGATTTCTTTCTTTTTTCCCTGAAATGAAAAGCATCAGATTTTCTCCAGAAAGAGCACTGTTGAACACCAGAGACAGCAAGCAGTGCCTGAGGACAAGCTATAGAGGGAGGTACAGGAAGGCAAAATAGAAAAGGAAAAACAAGAATTGGCAGTGACTGCTTGAGAGGTGGTGGTGTCCTGCAAATGGAGACCCTGACTGTCCTCAGTGCCAGCACAGCACTAGGTTGCCTTTAGCTACGGCCGCTTGCAGGCCCAGCTAGAAGTGAGTGGTCTTTGTGTATTCATTGTCTTGGCCACCATCTTTTCCTTTCACGTGTCCATTTTCAGAGCTGCTGTTGGCATTTTCACAGACCTAATGAAAGGGAAAATAGTTTAAAAGCAAAGAAAGACCCGTTAGGAGCTGATGGCAGCCTTCTCTGAGACATACAGCCTTTAGCAACCTGGCTTCCCATTCCCCACTCGCTCTCTCGGCCCCCATGGACACCCTTCTCCCAACAAAGGTATCGGGGTGCAATTCTACCCTGTCCCATGGGCAATGGGGTGCTGGGAGCTATGCAAGGCTGAAAGCCAGAGGACACGGCTACAAGGCACCAGCCCTTCCCTGGTGGAAGAACAGGTTGGGGAGCCAAGCGAAGCACTGGCCGCCCCTGGGGTCCTTCCATTCCAAGGACAGGAATGAAGGGATGACCACCATGGGCAGGGTTATGGGGCCTCCTCCCCTCCCTCTGCAGAGGGGCAGCCCCGCTCCCTGCCCTCCCACCACCGTAAGCCCTGGAAGAAACCCCCAGCCCCAGCCCGTGCAATGCCAACAGCCTCCCGCAGCGCTGGCACCCCGTGCCCCTGCCCAAGAGGCAGCACGGGCACTGTCGGGCACCCACCTCAGCTGGGGGGCAGCTGCCCCCCGTGTCATCCACCAGGTCGGTGCCGCGGGTCTCGGGCAGCAGGACACAGAGCAGCCCCCCCACCACGGGGGCACTCCCGAAGATGGCCATGGGGATGGCCTGGTGATACTGGCCCAGGAGGCGGATCAGTGGGGCCATGATCCCCGCCACCCGCGCCGACATCGAGCACAGCCCCACGCCGGTCTGCCTGGGGGAGCAAGGGGCGGCGGGAGGCACAGGCAGGGCTTGGACCTCCCAGGCCACCATGGGACCAAGTGCAGCCATGGGGACAAGCGGGCTGTTGCCCCACCACTGCCACCAGACATGGCGGAAGGAAGCCCCGATGTGTGGGGAGACCTCACCTGACGACCGTGGGGAAGAGCTCTGCAGAGTAGACGTAGGAGGTGGAGAAGGAGCCCGAGGAGGTAAACTTGCCGATGATGGCCAGGACAGTGGTCACCATGGGCTGGTCTGAAGGGAGAGGAGAGACCACCACTGTGGGATGAGGAGGGGCCCAGCACCGCTCGGGATGGAGGCTGGGGATGCACGGTGACAACTGTGTCATCTGCAGGGAGCCATTGCCTCTGAACAGTGCCTGAACGTGGACCGAGGAGCAGCTCTGGCCTGGGGGCCACCTTCAGCGCACTTTGCACCCATCATCTCACCTCCCCACGTATTAATTTTCCTAGAGGACAACTTTGCTAATAGGTGACCTACAAGGCTCAGCTCTACCCTCTCCTATCACAATCAGCAGGCAAAGGTTTGCTGATCAGAATGGGCCTTGGGGAGTTGACCAAGTCCCTTGCGGCCATGGCACCAAGGTCAGCTGAAGCCCTGAGAGATGTGAGCTAGCCTGGATGGGAGGACAGGACCTGCACCAGCAAGGGAAGGGTTGGGGCTCTGTGCCTCCCTGTCCCAGAGGTTGTCCTCTGAGGATGGGAAAAGGTTGTTCACCTTCAGGGATGCCAGTGATGATGAGACACACCAGGCCACTCAGCAGCAGGAGAACAGCCTGGGTTTTCTTCCTCCCGAACCACTGCAGTGTGAAGATACAACCAACACGGGCTGGGATTTCCACTGCTCCAAATGCAAGCTGTGTCAGGTAGATGTCCAGACCAAAATTTGTCACGTTCAGACTCAGCCCATAGTAGACAAGGCTGTTCACAAACCTGGAAGCCAGGCAGGGTGGCACTGAGCATATCTATTGGCCATGAGCAAATACAATATTGATCTCCAATGACAACATGTTGACCAAGCCACAGCATTTCCAAGGGGACATAAAACCAGACCAATACCACAGGACTGCCAAAGCTGGAACAGCTCTAACATTTTCCACAACCCACATAGCATCTTGAATAGCCAGAACAGAAATATCCATCACCCCAAATATCCATAACACCCCAAAAACACAAGGTGAATTTACAGTTATGACTAACCGTCAATCTCTTCTTTTATTCACCTAGAAGTTCAGAAAGAGAGGGCCAGAGAATGTCTTACCAGGTGCACGACATGATTAAAGTCACCTTCCGGAGATGCTTCTTCCGAAAGAGATCCAGAGTGCTTCCAGACTTGGTCTGTGTCTCAGGCTTCAACTTCAAAATGCAAAAGGCCAAAGAGTCAAACCAGGCAAAGGAAACCCCTGGCTAGCTCCTTTTCCAGCTGCAGCCAAATGGGAGCCTCAGCGGGGACAGGCTTGTGACCCCAAACTGCTCTGGGGGGGAAGGCAGCCCAGCGGGGCTGGGCTCCTGTGCCTGTGCTCTGGCTGCCCAGCGCAGTACTTTGGTGACTAAGAGGTTCCTCAACATGAACATTTCTCCTGTGTAGGGACTTAGGGGTGGGCAAGGGGTTAACCCCCGCTTTGGGCATTTATACATGGAAAACCACAGACTAAACAGAGGCCCCATGCTCATCCTCAACACTCCTGCAATCCTCGCTGAAGGAAAGGCAGGGAAGCATTTGAATCCTTTCCATATCCCAAGGTGGACTCCAGAAAGCCCCAGACGGAGCCTGAGCAGAAGCTGTGCTCTTCCCTGACCGCGTCTCTGCACAACAGAGCTGACGCTAGAGTCACCCACAGTCCATTCCCAAAGGATCGCCAGCAGGCAGGGAAAGCTGTTTAGCAGATGAGCTCAGCTGCAATGGCTGCTACAAACGCAAGCGCAGAGGAAAGTCTCTGAAGACAGCAAGCTGTTCTGCATGCCGTGACAGGTACCTGCTCAAGGAGTCCTGGTGGGATGGTGCGCTTGTTGAGGGATGCTGCCTTCTGAAGGACCTTCTTAGCTTCTTCTATTCTGCCTTTTGTCACCAGCCACCGAGCCGATTCTGGTAGCACCCTGCCAAGGAGGTGAAATCAGGAGATGCTGCTGTGACCTGCTGAGTTTCGCAGCAGCCCAGCTCCCTGCAACCACGTCCAGCAAGCAACGGGCATTACATGTGATGGAGGGGGTCTAAATAGCCTACATTTAGGCCCCAAAGGCCACGCTTGAAGACCTGAAGCAAAGCAGCTGCTGCTCTCAGGGGTCCAGTGCCCCAGGAAGATGTGCTGAGCTCTGCAGAAACCCCTCCAGCATCTGCACTATAAGAGGAAAGAGCCAGCCTGCTCCTGAGCCGCTGCCTCCTCGCTGCCAGCCCGCACACCCACTGCTGTCATGTCTTCCAGAAGCTCTGCCCTGCTCCTGCTTACCAGATGTAGAAGAAAAGGGCAAATATTGGAGCAGACCCTGCAATCTCCAGCAGCCTCCAGTTGCGAATACCGTAACTCAAGCCAGCCAAAAGCATCTGTCCGATGGCGAAACAGCAGTGAGAAATAAGCACTGCCTTTGGCCGGGAGGAGACACCAACCCATTCTGTAGCTGAAAAGAGGAATGAAGGTTCAGAGTCATCCATGCAAATGATTTCCCCTGATGCAAACAGGGTGTTTCCCCTGGGGAAGAGCTCTCCTGGAGGTGAGAAGAGCGGTAGTCAGGGCTCTGGCATCACTCATGCATGCAAGTCACCAGTGTTTCATGAGATGCATCACCTCTCCTTATTGTCAGGGTGTCCTGGTCCTCTGCAAGAGGTCATGAAGCTCAGGTATGTCACCTCTTTGCTCTCAACATCCACAGAGCCCCTCACTGGGGCAGAGCTGGGGGCCAAATCAATCATGTCCCAGAGCCACTGGCCTCTCTCCCCACACTGACCTCCTGACCTGGGAGGCTGTCCCCTTGCCCTCCTCTGAGCACTGGCATGGGAGAGATGTTCCCCATGGCTCTCGCTCAGGGCTGAGCAGATGCCAAAATGCCAAAGGACAGTGCAGAGCAAGACCTGTCCTCACCATGGTGTTTTTCAAGTCATACGTGATGATTTTTATTTCTTTACAGACCTTTTCTATCGCATCTTGAGAGGCCACATCTGTCTGCCTCAGGGTATGGGCATCCTACTCACCTAAGGCCAGTATCGTCATGGTGATCCCTGACACCGAAGCCCCCACAACACACCTGAAGGCCATGTACACATAGAAATGGGGCACAAAGGCAATTCCTACACCAAACAAGCCCTGGAGGAAGATGGAAATCAGAATGACAGGCCGGCGGCCGATCCTGAGGAGGAAGAGGGAAGACACAGTTGGTATTTGGAGAGACGTCATGGAGATGGGGAAGAGCCCGGTGGAATACAAAGTGATTGTATCGTCCTCTCTTGAGGGTGATGAGGCTCAGACATGGACTCCCTGCGGACATGCTGTGCCCTTCTCCCTTCCACCCCTGCTGTGGCCATGTCCTCATGGGACCTGAGGACTTTGGTCAGGGTCCCTGTTAGTGAGGAGCGGTGACAAAATGCACGGGGTGCAGTTCCCAGCCAGGCTGGGAGCAGCGTGCCGCTCTGCGCACTGCCAGCTTTGCACAGACCCTGGAAGGGTGGTTGTGTCTCCTCACCTGTCACTTAGTGGCCCAAAGATCATGGATCCTAGGAACAGCCCCAGCATGTAGATGGACTGGGAGATGTAGTTCAGGTTCTTCCTGTCGCACACCAGGTCGAACTGGAGGAAGAAAACACAGCTGCTTTTGCTCTCAACAGGCTCCAGCTCTTTTCTGAGGGCAGGCAGCCCTTCTGGTCCATGGTGGACCCAGGAGTAAGGTGCCCGAGCTCTCGCTCCAGCCCCTGGGAGCAGAGATCCTGCCTCCAAGGATGGAAGTCTCCATGGTGTGCACATAGCACACCAGTCAGTGGTGGGACAAGCCCATGGGGCACTCAATGGTGTCCCTCTCCCGAGCACTGGCACCTGCAGGAATCCCCCCCAGCCCAGGCACCCCCAGGGGAGCCTCCCGGTTGGCAAATTTTGCTTAAAGTGCGACAGAAGTCCCAGCAGCTTGCTTCTTCCTAGACTGCTTTCCCTCCCAGAGGAAAAAGGGTGAGTGCAACACTGATTCCTGGGCCAAGCAGTTTCTGTTAAAGAGATGTTCTGCAACTGCCAGCATCCAGAGAGCATCTATAGAAAGAGTCACATAGGGAAGAGCACGTATAGGAAATACAGAGAGGTCAGAAAGCACTGAAAGAAGTTTAGCACTGCTCTCTGGAGCATTGCTGGTGTGGCTGAAGCTCCTGGTGACAATCAGATCTGTGGCTTTGCAAGCTCTCCTCTCCTCGTCAAACCTGGTACGTCCGCACAGAGCAAGGAGGGGTGAGGAACTTGAGCTGTTTGTGACAACCCTGAGCTGGAGTCGCCACGCTGAGACCCCGAGGCAGACACCCCACAGCCGCTCGCCCTGAGAGTTCCCCACCATGCGAGGGAGCAGAAACCAAGCACTGAGCCCTGCCTCCTTCCCCAGGCCGGGGTGTCCAAAGCACAAAGCTGTGCACAGGGCCAAGTTGGAAGGTTACTCCCTGTATGCAGAGGGGCAGCTGGGGCAGGGAGACCCAACAGGTCCCACCAGGAGTGATCAGTCTCTCCACTGGCTCTGCCTGTGGCCCCTCTGGCACCTATATTGCAGCCTGCTTGCATGCAACCCCTCTAGGACCACACCTGGGGGCTGGGTGGTGGAGCCAAGGTCCCCAAAATACAGCTGATATGAATCTCAGCCTAGCCCCTTTGCACAATGGCTGGCACCGGCTTCAACTGAACTGCAGAACAGGGCAGCCGTTTGGGTGTCCCATCCCTTCCACATCCCCGACACGTCAAAAGGCGACTACAGACCTCGGTCAGCAGGGATGGTGGTTGTGCTGAGGGGTACACCCAGCCACTGCTGCACTTCTCCGTGGAGTTCAGGCCGTATGCCACGATGGAGTCAAGGTCCCAGTCCACCGGCGAGTACATGGAGCACTGCTCGTACGCCCCGTCCGTGTCCCGGGGCAGGGTGAGGTTCAGCTGCTCTTCCTCCGTCAGGTTGGGGCCGATGGCATGGATCCAGCTGGTGTCGCAGTGATGGGGCACATGCGGAACCATAAAAAGTTGGCAAAACTGGTGGAAAGCCACACTGAAGCATGGAAACAAGGTGAACAGCACCAGCCATTTCTGAAACGGCCCAAAATCACCAACCGCTTTCAAAATTTCCCTGATGTCTGACATTGGCAGCTGTGTCTGGAACCGGACAGTGCTGGGACAGACTTTCCAGAGGGCTGGAATTAATGTTTAAACCTAAGATAAGCTCTGCAGTCGTAGGCAGCCACCACAAATATGTAAAGTCAGGATAGACTTAATGCCTGATGTTTTACCTGTCCTAAGTACACCGTGTAATATATTAATCATCTCTGTGCCACTCACAAACGTATGGTGCTGGCTGGAGCAGAAGGACCCCCGTTTCAGGCAACCCAGGTCACCCCCTCCGCCAGGGCCAGCGGGCATTCACAGGGGAAAAGACTCTTCTCTAAAGCAACGGCAGGAGCTGCGTTTGTGGAACTGCCGAGACGGTCCCCAGCCGTTCCACTCGGGCAAGCAAAGTTCAGAGGGGCCGAGCCAGCCCAGCACGATGCAGAGCTGGGAAAAGTCCAGGGGAACAGAGGGAGTGATGCTAACGGATGGGCAGAGATGGAGATGAGGAAGGGCGGCCAGTTGGCTGAGGTCCCAGGCGACAGGAGACTCCATTTCCTTCAGCTTTTGCAGCTTCCCTGTGTAACCACGAGCAAGCCACGCACGGGACATCCACCCTTCCCACCAGTTCTGGGCCACCCCACAGGCTGGTGGGGGCTATAGGCAGGGAAGACTTGGGGAAGGCATACAGGGATGGGAGAAATCTGACACAGGGCAATGCCGCTTGAGGCAGGTTTGGCAAATCTCAGCTCAAATGCCTTCCTGCCTTAGAATGATCATTGAGAACATGAAACCAACTCCGTTCAGCCCTTCCCTGATGTAGGAACAGCATTTGCCTGAGGTCCCTTTGGGATGTCCATGAGGCAAAGCCAAGTGCCCGAAAGCAACTTGGATGCCCACAGATCTGTGGGAAGAGCATTGTATAAGCATGATGGAAACCAGACCAGAGCTGCCCTGTTTGGGTTGTCCAGGGCACTCACACGGGTCAAACTTGGAGCTACACCAGCTCTCCGGGCAGCCAGAGGAGAGATGCTGCCCTTGGGACAAGCCCAGCTCAGCAGCCACAAGCAGGGAGCACCAAAGATAGGGAAAAGCAGGCAGACACTGAACCAGGCAGAGGTGCAAACAGACCCAAACAAATTGGGTCTAAGTCAACTAAGAAACTCAGATGGAGGATGAAATTGAGGTGCCCCTGTTCACCTTGGGCTCTGCTTCACTGGCAGGAGACAGGACAGGCCAAACCTTGGTAAAAGCAGAATCACGCATGTCCACAAGCTCAGGAGCCTTTCCCAGGCCTGATCCTGCCATCTCCCCAGGCTGTCTCCTGGCTTCATGCTAGGAGTGCAGGGCACAGCAGCCTCATCCACTCTTCTCTGTCATGGTTTAAATGGGGAAGCCCAGGAGGGTCAGTCAGACACCAGTCATGGGTCTCATGGATCTGCAGAAGCAGGAGCCAGAGGACTGGCACAAAACACTGCCAGAACTTATGAGAGAGAATATGGGGTCTGTTCTGCTCTGTTACCACCTTTTAGCCTGGAGAAAAGGAGGCTGAGGGGAGACCTTATCGCTCTCTACAGCTGCCTGAAAGGAGGTTGTAGTGAGGTGGGGGTCGGTCTCTTCTCCCAGGTAACAAGCAATAGGACAAGAGGAAATGGTCTCAAGCTGCGCCAGGAGAGGTTTAGACTGGATATTAGGAAATTTTTCTTCACCGAGAGGGTTATCAAGCCTTGGAACAGGCTGCCCAGGGAAGTGGTTGAGTCGCCATCCCTGGAGGTATTTAAAGGACGTTTGGATGAGGTGCTTAGGGACATGGTGTAGTGGTGGGCTTGGTAGCGTTAGGTTTATGGTTGGACTCGATGATCTTAAAGGTCTTTTCCAACCTATATGATTCTGTGATTCTGTGAAAACTCCAGGGTTTCTCCAGTGCAGTGCTTCCGAGTTGACTTTCCAAGGGGTCAGGTAGTCTGCTTGCACCCAGGCACTTTTCTTTTGCATGACATTAGACAACACTAAAAGGTTGTGGCCAAGGTCACTCTTAAAAGATGACCACAACTAGGGAAAGCTGTCCAGATGCCCACTCAGTTTAACTGATCGAATTGCAGCATTCACCGTGGCAAACCTACTGCCACAACCATGGCAGTGGCTCAGTGCCAGGTCACAGCAGTGTTTTAAGGCTCGTGGCAAGAGGTTTACTGACAGTCTGCCAACAGTCTTGTCACCTGCACACTTGGAGAAGACCTTTCACTTCAGACACCTCCTTGCTCTCGCAGCCCAAAGCATGACCGCTGGCACACGAGTATACCGCAGCGGAGGATTCTGGAACTTACAGAGAGGAATGGCCCAGCTAGAGCTAAGAGCTGTGTCATGGTTTAATCCCAGCCAGCCAGCAACTAAGCCCCCCACACAGCTGCTCTGCTTACTCCCCCCCGGTGGGATGGGGGAGAGAATCAGAAGGGTAAAAGTGAGAAAACTCGTGGGTTGAGATAAAGACAGTTCAATAGGTAAAGCAAAAGCCACGCACACAAACAAAGCAAAACAAGGAATTCATTCACTGCTTCCCATGGGCAGGCAGGTGTTCAGCCATCTCCAGGAAAGCAGGGCTCCATCACGCCTAACGGTGACTTGGGAAGACAAACCCATCACTCCGAATATCCTCCCTTCCTTCTTCTTCCCCCAGCTTTCTATGCTGAGCATGATGTCCTATGGTGTGGGATACCCCTTTGGTCAGTCGGGGTCAGCTGTCCCAGCCGTGTCCCCTCCCAGCTTCTTGTGCCCCCCCAGCCCACTTGCTGGTGGGGTAGGGTGAGGAGCAGAAAAGGCCTTGACTGTGTGTAAGCACTGCTCAGCAGTAACGAAAACATCCCTGTGTGATCAACACTGTTTCCAGCACAAATCCAAAATGTAGCACCACACAAGCTACTGTGAAGAAAATTAACTTACCCCAGCCAAAACCAGCAATTCTCTACCCCTTATTCCATACCATTTACATCACGATCAGGTCCCACACTATCCAATACATTCTCATTAACCACCACCCCTCTTTCCATTCTTTGATACAATATGCAGATATCATTCCCTTAATCTATGGACGACCCCTGTGAAATGTCTTAAAATGTCCATAAATGTCTACAAAATGTCAATTGAGTTCATTTAGTCCATGACTTTGGGCTCCATCTGTTATGGTGGTCATTCAGGACAGGAGAGGCAGTGTGTTACGTGGTTACTGGGCACCAAAGCCAGCTCAGGTTGGGTCACTGCTGCACTTGCACTGCTGCTTGTAAGGCTTGTCCTCCACTGGTTCAGGTGGTTCCTGCTATAGTAATTCCTATAACATGCAACTCAAATCCTGGGTTACAACAATTTAAAGGTATTTGCATTACAATCTCCACCCTTGGTCCCTTTGGGCCAGGTTATAGGGTTTAACATCACAATGACCTCCTGCCCTTGCCCCTGCTCTGGCTTGGACTTATCCAGACTGCAGTCCCTTAGGGGTGTACCTGCTCCAAGTGGAGCCTTATCTATGAGCCATGGTCTCTTCAGGGATATACCTGCTGCGGCATGGACTTATCCATAGGCACAGTCCCTTTGAGGTGCACCTGTTCCAGCGTGGCCTTCTCCAAGGGCCACAATGCCTTCAGAGATAGACCTGCTCCAGCATGGCCTTACCCACAGCCACAGTCCCTCCAGGGGAGTATCTGCTCTGTAGTGGGCTTATCCATGGCCACGCACTTTGAGGTGCTCCAGCATGACCTCGTGCACAGCCACTGATGCTTCAAGGTGTACCTGCTGCAGCATAGACTTATCCACAGCCACAGATGCTTCAAGGTGTACCTTTACAGCGTGGACTTATCCTTGGGCCGCAATCCCTTCAGAGCTATACCTGCTGCGGCACAGACATAACCACGGCCACAGATGCTTCGAGATGTACCTGCTCTGGCGTGGGATTATCCACGGCCACAGATGCTTCGGGGTGTCCTGCTCCTGCATGGACTCATCCACAGGTCGCAGTCCCTTCGACTGGAGTTCACACTGGCGTTCCAGCCTGTCCAGTACGGCAGCACAGAAACAGCAGCAATGTCCTGGCCATCTGCCAGCCCAGGCGCATCACCATGGCTGTTATCAAAACATTCCCAGGCACAGCACAGTAAGTTCATGAGCAGTACAGCAAGCAGAAAAAGCAAAAAGCAGCCACTAATGAGCACTACACTAATATGCAGTAAGGCAAGCAAGCCCCACGGCAAGCACAGAAGCCTGCCGAATAGCTAAACAGCCATAACAACTATAAATTCGATCTAGCACATTAAAATCAAACCTGTTGTTATCTCGAACCCTTCGAGCCCCACGTTGAGGGCCAAAATGGACTGTCATGACGCCAGCTGGCAACTAGGCACCACACACTCACTCCCCCCTGGTGGGACGGGGGAGAGAATCAGAAGGGTAAAAGTGAGAAAACTCGTGGGTTGAGATAAAGACAGTTTAATACGTAAAGCAAAAGCCGCACACGCAAGCAAAGCAAAACAAGGAATTCATTCACTGCTTCCCATGGGCAGGCAGGTGTTCAGCCATCTCCAGGAAAGCAGGGCTCCATCACGCCTAACGGTGACTTGGGAAGACAAACGCCGTCACTCTGAATGTGCCCCCCTTCCTTCTTCTTCCCCAGCTTTCTCTGCTGAGCATGACGCCATATGGTATGGAATAGCCCTTTGGGCAGTTGGGGTCAGCTGTCCCAGCCGTGTCCCCTCCCAGCTTCTTGTGCACCCCCAGCCTCCTCACTGGTGGGGTGGGGCGAGGAGCAGAAAAGGCCTTGACTGTGTGTAAGCACTGCTCAGCAGTAACGAAAACATCCCTGTGTGATCAACACTGTTTCCAGCACAAATCCAGAATGTAGCACCACACAAGCTACTGTGAAGAAAATTAACTTACCCCAGCCAAAACCAGCAATAGCTGTCAGGATGACGAGAGATGGGGACGTGCCTGGGCTCCACCTCTCACCGTCAGCGCATTTTCTTGAAGTCCTGGCTCCACTACAAATGTGAGGGGGAGACCTCAGAGGCACCTCTGGATCAGGTCTGCCCTGAAGCTTCAAATTCAGAAAGAACAAGTGGAGGTAGAAAGGAAGGAGTGCAGTTCATGCTCCAAACACTTCTCAAACAATAAATCATCCCACTTTAATACCAGCCTCTGTCACCCTGAGGTGTTCCTAGACAGGGGAAGCTCATCCCCAGCTGCACAGGGCATGCGGAGCTTGGAGCAAGCCTTTCCACTGGAGAAAGCCCTCAGGGTAGAATCCTAAGTGCCATCCTGGCTCCATTTCTGCACACAACTCCTGCAGAGCATCCCCACCCCTTCCTCACCAAGTCTTCCTGGGGGCTGTTGAACCTCCTGCTGCCCCAGAGATGCCCCAGGGGTTGCAGACACCACTCAGACAAACCCCTTCCCCAAGACACACCGTCCAACCCAATGGCACGTAAACCACACACCAAACACGTGGCAATGGACAATTTGTTCTTTATTGATTAAAAATTAGAGACATGCAGTAAAATACAAAGTCCAAAAAAGGAAAAAAGCCTGAATATTTTACATCTTCCATTATAATCTACAATACACCAAAGTTGTGAAGAGGATCCATTTTCATTAACAGAGCATTGTCCTTGAAAGTAGGAACTAACTTAAAATTACCACCCGTTTCCAGGTTCAGATCAGAAATTTGCACAAAAACCAAATTCTTAATGACACTGGAAAACAATTATGAACAGCAGTGGCACTTACTGGAACAACATCAGAAAAGACAGTTGTCTAGCACTGTAATAGCCCAAGTAAATATTTTGGATCCCTACCCAAACATCTGGAGATCTATAGAGCAAAAAACATCAGTTTCTTCCTTACTTGTTTTCTCCATTAAAGAACTAAGGAGCCTTAGGTCAGCGTGAGCTCAAGCTCTTTAAGTCCTGGCTTTGGGAAGGTGGGGAATAACTTAATAAATAGATGCTGCATTGTTCCATTTGAGCAGTTTGAGTCCTACTTTTCTCAGCACCAGTACACAAATGAACAAGGAGGTCCCCATGGCATGCAGACAGAAGGGAAAATAATACTGTACCAAGACCACCTTGTCTCCATATCCTAAGGGTTTCCAATACAACCATATCAACCACAGGGTGACATGAAAATCGAGATGCCAGCCTGCTCCTCCCAAGCCAAGAAGCTCGATGGGGGAAGCCGTAGGGAGTGCTTTGTGTCGGACAACAGGAGAAAGTGCCAGAGGTGCCACACACACATGCACGCACACGCTTGGCCAAACCCAGCCAGCACCAACTCCCTGGTATCAGGCACCCACTTCC